>NC_087064.1:58619423-58754749 GCF_963678635.1 Symsagittifera roscoffensis
CTTATGTCACGATAGACAATGATCAAATAGGAAAGATATATTTGGGTCAAGAAGAGTTGAAGGTCCGCAGGATTGGTCATGACGCCTTGATGGAAGAAGATCTGGTGCACATTGGATACGAAGCAGGGAAGGGAATAGGAGGCACAAGACTCCTAGGCACAGGAGCGGCATTCAGAGTGATTCTGATAAAAAAAAATTGGGAAAGGAAATGTTTTACCAGTGAAGACCTGATATTCACGAACTTAAGACTAGCAGCCGCCAATCGCAGAGCCATCTATGTGGCAGGGAGAACTCTAATAACAGTCCTCCAGATGAAAAGACGGAACCTCTGGATGGATTGGATGGATTTACTTGTGATAGAGAACCTGGATGAATGGGATCAATTCATCATAGGCTTGATTTTGTCAGGATTTCCGAGAAGACGACTAATCATAGTAATGGACTGATAAAAACAAAAAACACAAACAGGAAATATGTTAAACGCCAGTAAATCGGCTTAATTAATGAGAATAGATACAATTTTTTAGACAGAAAATTAAAATTACACCCTAGGAAGTTATTGTTGCGTTTTTTAGGATGAGAAAATTAAATCCATTGCGCGATAATCAGCAGATTATCTTGGTAGCGACCCCAAGATTCAAAACAGTGGTTTTAGGCCGGAGCTATCCGTCACGCGAATGTGTGTTTGCATTGTTGAAGACACTATAACAACGGTTTCAATCCAACGTGGAAGGAACTTTTTTACGCTTCTGGTTTCAAAAAAAATTGATGAATTGAATTCTTCTAATACGTTATTTTCGATAAAACCTGAGACAGATGACAGCTTGCCGAGCTGCTCAGTTTCCGAAAAGGTCATCATCATATGAGATTAGAGTCTAAAAAAGTTGGTTCTACCAGAGATAGAGTATTAAGAGGTAAGATAGCGGAGAGAGTGTTTGAGATGCTAAAGGGACTTTTTAAATAGGAACGTTAGACGTTTTTCACAACAAAAAGCTGATATTGGTTGTTTATATTGTCGAGCACGAGATAGCAACTAGAAGAGAAGGTGCCGTCCCCCACAGGAAGGAGCGAGGCGCATGGCACCGCATAAATAGGAGGCGTACCGAGTAGAGCTAAAAATGCTGCTCGAGTGCGACATGATAGAACCCTTGAAGTCACCTTCTGGCATGTGGGTCCTCATGGCCAAGAAGAAAAAAAGGGACCTGAGAATCTGCTGCAACTTTTGCTACTTAAACGCGGTGACTATAAGGGACCTGTACCCAAAACCACGCATAAGTCTAGTATAAACGCTAATCCCATCCGCATTCTAAGCATCAGTTGATGTGGCTCGTAGACTTCCATGTAACGTCCGTGAGTTTCATGGTCCGGTATCCACCTATCATTACCAAGTCTCCGCAAAGTCTTTGGTTTAGTGCGTGGATTCTTTTTGTCTCAGATGATGATCCGCCTTAATGCCCAGATGCATCATGGTGATCTCCGAGAGTTCAGTTTAATTCCTAATTACCTGATTTCCCGCCACCGAGATTATCGTCTGTATCTTGCTGCCCTGAGACACCGTATCAAATGTCTGCCCAGTGATCACATTCAATTTCATGTTCAAGTTCTTTGGTGCCTTTGTTTCTTCCACAAAGGTGCCGTTTTCTCGACTACGGCTTGCATTTTTTTCCTGGCCAATTATTGCAGTTTTTTTCCTCCGAGATTCCACCTGGCTCATCAAACGTGCCTTTCTAGCCTTAACGCCTGACGAAGCCTCTTCATACCCGAATGTTTTACATCCACCACCGCATCCTAAAACAGTGGACAACCCAAATGAAAATGATCCTGCAGATTGCAAAAGAAAACCTGGAGCCAAGTTTTTCTATTATTGTTCTCACGAAATATTCATGGTCAATTTCCGACGCAACTTCATCTTCGAGACCAAAACCGATTGGCTTCATCCCTTTTTTATAGATTCGACAAACGGATACATGATGATCCGTGGAACTGCAGTTCGCCCAAAAGAGTCTCTTGCCCATGTCAACACTAGGCTTGTACCAATCCATTATTAAAATTGCCATGATTTTTTTTTGTAAAAACTTGACTTTATTTGAGGCTTCAGCAACAAATGTTCCTTGGATTTCAGTCGCAGCTCTTCCGGTGTTGGTGCATTGTTTGAGAGAGTTGTGTAAAGAGTCGCTAACATAGTCCTGAGTTCTTCGTCGCTTTTCACTCAATCGATGAATTTTGAAGCTGCCGCCAGGTTCAATCTACTGTTTGGTTCGTCCGGTTGGCTACGCCTATTTAGCATTTCCAGGTCATCCAAGAACTTGTTTCTGGCATCTTCTTCAAATTGCCTTTGTTTTTCGAAGCGCATCATCGCGAGCCGAACTAGTTCAACAGTATTTCGAAAGTCTTCTCAGTAGTTCCCTTTGATATTGTTTCTTCGCCATCACGCAGTTCAGGGCCGTCCCTTCTAAATTGTTGTTGAGCGTTCTGCTTTCATGTCTTTCAATTAAGTCTTCTTCTTCGAAATGCTGTTTCATGACTTCTATCCCAGTATCTATACAAATGTCAGATTTGTCCTTATAACAGCTCGGTTTCTTGAACACACTTTAAGTTTTTTGCTACGCTCATTTGTCCTGGACAAAATTGCGAGAAACGTCTCCAACGATCTGTTTAGAGATTCAAACACTGTCGCTATTGCCGTCGTATCCCGCGAACATCCCGTCTGATTGTGAGTATCAGTCATTTGAGGCTCTGGAACGTCCCTTTCTCCCAAGGCCGCTAGGTTGAGCTCTTCCCTGGTTGGATTGATTCCACCCTGAGGAATCATTTTCCCACCGGCGTAGGTTCCTCGTTTGGAGCAATTGTTTGATGCTCGCACGCTACAAGTGCAGCTCCTTGTAAATATTTGTTGATTTCATTAGTTTGTGACTCCCGGTGGCTTTAGTTGATGGGTTATCCCTTCCTCTTGTGGATCCTTTTGATCTTCCCATATTTGAGGATTCACTGAAGTTCACTTTTGGCTCTCTGCCCGCCTCTCTCAATTGTTCTCCTTTGTTTCTTGATCCAATCCCAGTTCCCCATAGACCATCTAGTCTATCCATTATGGCTTGAAAGCCTCTTTCCATTATTGCATCTATCCTAGTATCGAGAGTCCCAAGAGTCAGCTTTTGTTGACTCCTAAGTTGCTCCATGTCAGTTTTCAACCGTCGCTCCTTTTGCTCGGCCTCTCGTGTCATTCGTGATAAGATTCTGGCCGCATTTTCATCCGTTCTCTTTTTCAAGCGCTCCTCATTGACTTCCTGTTTATTGCGATGTATCTCCCATCGCAACCCTCTTTCTCAATGTGAACCGACCGCTCTCTCTCTCTCTCTCTCTCTCTCTCTCTCTCTCTCTCTCTCTAGCTCTCTGGTTCATTCATCCTGTTGGAAATCTGTTCTTGTTGCTCAACCATCCGAACCATGATCATAGTCAGGGCTTCCTCCATTGATACCCTGTCATCGACCAATGGAGTCAAGAGTTGTGGTGTAACCTTATTTGTTACAGGCAGTTTGGTGCTAGTTGAAACTCGCGCACGCTTCTATCTGTCTCAAAGATCTTTCGTACTCCGTCTCCAATCTCCCAGTGTAGCCCCTAGCTTGGTGACCGTAGCCGCTTCAGCATGCGCGTCAGAATTGGCTGTTGTCAGGAAATCGCTAGAATGTTACATCCCAATCGAAGCCGTGTTAATCATTCTGGCTGTAAAAAACTGGTCGGAAGAGCCGTCCTCCAAAATGAGATGCAACGTGTCTTCATGCCTTGAACTGTTGAAGCTCAATTAGGATCCAAAGTTATCAAAAATTTTGACTTTTTCTTTCCTGCTCATTGTTGAAATCTCTTTGCATCTGTTTTTTCTTCGCCGTTGAGAAGTTCAAAAACTTTTCTTTTCTTCAAACCGTCTTTGCTTCTTGCTTGCATCCAGCTGTAATACTCCAAGTCTTTTTCTCTTTTGATATCGACTCTTTTGGTCTTGGTGTCCATCGGCACGTCAAGGCCATCCATACGCTGTTGGAGGCAGTCCTCCAACAACTCTGCTCTTCCACTCTGTGTTCTCTATTCCTTCAGAAGCTGTTGTTGAGGCAAATTCTCACTTTTTTCTAGGATCTCTTTCAACAAATTTCTTATTCTCTGCCGTCACAATCATCTGTTTTCAAAGTTCTCTTCGCAGCATTGGTCACTGCATTCTGATGTGTCACGAGAGCTTGTTTGAAAGCTCCTGACCTGATGTCAAGCTGAAACGACCCTGTACACTTTTCTATACTTCTTTCAAAGTATCAATTATAGTTCATTCTTGGTTCTTCCAGGAACTGCGGTAATTTTTTTACAGAGCAAATCGTAGTATTTTTCTGATATCCATGCAAGTCTCACACACTTTAATACGGAGAATGGTTGATCTACTGAAGTTGTGGTGCTTTTCATATCCACTGCTACAAAGTGTACCGCGCTTTGGCATATATGAGTCACACTTGAACCCCTTACGTATCGGCATCTTTTTTGTATGCTATGGGACAGAGAACAATTCTCCCGTTTCATTATTGATCCCGAAGCAAAAATCTTGAGGTACGGACGAATGAAACATCAGTATCTATATTCGGCGCACCTGCTTTTTTCCGTAGGCACTCCCGGAAATGTTGCTTTGCGCAAGTTTTTTCTTTCTACATTCCCGAAAGAAGCCTGAGGTTTTTTCGTTCCACTGACAATTTTTCTCTTTGTTGCCCATCAGTTGTTGCGTGGGATAGAACCTATCTGCATAGCCTTTAAAAAATTCTCTGTAGTGTTGTGCGAATCCCAAAAAGCTCATTCACTGCGTTGTTTTTCGGGAATTTTCCATGTCAGCACGGCATCCACTTCATTTGGATGAACTCTGTCGCGATTTTTTAAATTCATCCTTCCCATCTAATTTAAAGAGCCTAAATTAATCTCGTTTTGAGCTTTTGTTTTTCAAGAGTGCTCTCTTCGTGCAGTCGCACACATCATCAAGTCTGTCAATGTGTTCTCTACATGTGTGCCTCTATCGCCATCTCGCCCCTATAGCACCTTAAGAGATCACCGTAATTCCTTTTAGCCTGGGTCAGAGCTTGAACCATGAGTCGCTAAATAGTTGCTGTTGCATTGCACAAACCGAAAAGCATCCTTTTCCATCTTTACAAAACACTATCCAACGCGAAAACCTCCTTGTTCTATTTTCTTAATGGCTTTCTCCAAATTTTGGCCATAATCCATCCGTGGTATAGGATACGCATCGCTTAGAATATTAGCATTTAGCTATCAGAAGTCGTCCACAGCTGTCCACCTTTCTTTTTCGTCATGACGTATCCACAAACAAAAGACTAGTTCTAAGGTTCTGTCATGTAGTTTTCTAGTAACAATTGTATCTCGGCCCGGCATACCTCTGTTTTATGAGATTTGCCTAGCACCTTCCCTGTGGGCAACCCTCCCTTCTTCAAATTCTTTCACACCTTGTATCTGCTTTATGTTTCGAGATACCGTTTGTAATTCGAAACTTGACTCAGCATTTAAAATTATGTATCACTTAACTTGATTATCACTAAGGCAGCTGCCTCGAGTGCTTGATGTACCCGAAAATAATCAAACCCGAAATGCCTTTACAATGGTTTAACTCAACTATTTAAGAGCGTGTTTCAAAGAATGAACCTTGAATCTAATGCTGAACTTGCAAGAGGCAACCCTTGGTACCTCACACTTGATATTAGGCGATAGCCTGGCGAGCGTGCCAAAAATTAAGGACAGCATGAATAACCACAGTGATAGCGCTTGGAAGCGCAACCATCGCCAGTTAGATAAGACGATTGACGTCCTGAATGCATGAAAAAAAAGCCAGCGTGGTAATTTTAGTGTGCATCAACAAAAGCTCCAGGAATCTGCATTCTTAAGAAGCGCGATGGGAAGAAATGTTAGTCTGCCTATTGACAGCAATTTAAGAGAAGATGCAATACTAAGTTCTAACGATCTATTCTATAACAATGAATACGAGAACGCACCTGGCCACAGCGCTTAGGCAGAATGAACTAACATTGAGGTGGAACCAATCATGCGTAACCTGGCTAGCGGCAATAATTGCCGACGTGTATTGATGGATCCGGAATATGAGTTGAGGACGACGGATCACATTATATATTTGCAGTGAGAGTTGAGAACGACGGTTCAGTCCATTTATACAGTCGACGGCATAGAGCTCAAGATCGATGCTCAATGCTTCTTTTTGTGATAACCGGTTCATGGACCAATTTTACAATGCTATCGGTTCCAGATCAGTGGCCGCGTTAGTCCAAAAAGGACGCGTTAAACTTTTTCATTCAAAGTTTTGAATCAATCACGCTCGACATGTTTTTTAAAAGTTTCCTGTCCAAATCTTTTGCCTTTTTTTCTAAAATTAAGAATTGAAAGATCAATTCAGAAACATCTGAGCTCAATCATGATCTTCTGTCTAAAAAAGTTTCTGCTTCCAATTTCTTCAACGTTTCCACTTTTGTTCAATTGCTGTGTGGTCGGAGGAGGGAGCGTTTAAAGTTTAGAACCCGTTTCCGTTTTCATTGGATTGATGCATCCAACTAAAATCCCCAGACAAAACCTTGTTCGCGGGTCTTGTCTGTTTGTCTCTCAATATTCCCATCGACGGACTGCCCGGACAAAGTTTCATCTTCCGAGTCGTTGGTTGCAGCTTCGTCAGACATCTGATCGCTTGTAAAAAAAAAACTGATTGTTTTCTTCTGATCCTTAATCCCTTCTACCCTTGTTCTAATTGAAGTTTTGATCCACACAATCTGGGGGATAGAGGAGATTACTTGCGGAACCAGCATCCTGCAATCTCGCTCCGCCTTCCGGTGTTGAGGTCTTCTTTGATCGATTGGATTTTTTTTGCTAAGCGCAAAAAAAATTTATCGCTGCCCTCCACTCTGGCTCATCATTTGCAACCTCTCTTTATTTCGGACTAATTACTGATTGAGCAACCGCGTCACCACCGGTGCGACGTGCTATTTACAGCAAAGAGAGCTTGTTGATGTTGACAAGAGTGAGCTCATGTTGCACCATTTTTCAGCGCAATTAAGAATCATAGGGAATGGCGTCAATTTTAGCTAGGATCTTGATTTCAGCTGATTTTTGTATTTGCAGTTCGGAGTGTTCGGTATGGGAATAAGTGCCTAACAGTTTTCGTTGTCAGTCATTGAGAGCTCTGATTTTCTCTCTGGCTGGTTGGATAGTTTTTTTTGTTTTTACTGTTCAGAAAACTCGTCTCCTTACTCAGGCCTGTCATCCAACTGAACTACCCAGCGACCTTTCTCACTCTGGCTCATAATTTATGACTTCAGCCTGAATAATGTATTGCAATCACTATACCAAGAAACACAAGAACGCAACTGACCACAACGCTTAGGCATATTTAACGAACAGTGAGGCCGAACCAAAAGTGCGTAACCTGGCAAGTTGCAATTCTGGACGATTTGTTTTGATGGATCACGAGTATGAGTAGAGGATGACAGATCAGATGATGGGTTGCACTATGAGTTGAGAACGACGGATCAGTCCAGGCTTACATTCGACGGCATCCACGTTGACAATTTGGAAGGGCAAGCCGGGATAAACTATGTGTTCCAGGAACAATTGGACGTACCTAAGTCGAGCTAACTAATACAGGGGTCTTGAGTGCCGAAGAACTAATGAATGAGCCATCTCTATCTTTGCGCTTCCTATTCTGAAGACGCGTCTGGGATCAGTCCTAGCGGTAACACAAACAGCACGCAGCTCGCGTAATCAAGAACAGAGATCAGATGTGATAGAAAGACTGGGAAAAAGTGCCGCTAGGAGGACAAAACATCCAAGACGCAGACTGGGTCCAATTAATGAAACCGAAACTTCTCGACTTTCTAGATCTGAGACGCTGGTGAATAAATTGAAAAGGAGGATCTATTGAAACTGAATCTTCAAGTGGTCAGATTTGCTTTGGAAGCTTAGCGAAATCCGAACGGTGTATTTTTGTCGGCCAAGGGATTATACAAGTATGAAGGAGTAGACTGGCTGATGGCAGCCGAAGTTGTTTTCAGCTCAACGACCGCATTTAAACTGTCCGATCTTGAGGGACTGCCGTCGTGTAACACCATGAGTCTGTTCAATTCCCCAAACACTGCAGGACGTGAGGGTAAAACATGATGATCAAAGAGGAGACGAGAAGCCAGAAAGATTCTCAAAAAAGAGAGCCCCCAACGGACAACATGAGAAAAATACCAAGCAAGAGAGAAACCCGCGTGCTCACGTCAAGGAAGAGAGAGCGTATCCAAAGTAAGTGGAACAGAATGTTGACATGCAGCGTTACGGCGACTGGAAAATCAAGATATTTAAAAGGAACAAGGAGGAATTGCCAGCGTGGTAAATACAATGTGCCCCAAAAATATGTCCAGGAATCCGGACTCTGAAGAACTGCGATGGTAAGAAAGGTTAGTCTGCCTATTGACAGCAATTTGGCACAAAAGTCAATACTATGTGCTAAAGATCTGCGTTAGACCAATAAATGCGAGAAAGCACCTGGCTGCAGCGCGTAGGAAGAATGAAGGAACCGCAACCGTGAGGTGAAACAAATCGCTCGTAACCTGGCAAGCTGCAATGCTGGACGATGTGTGTTGATTGATGTGGAATATGAGCTGAGGACGACGGATCAGCCCAGGTTTACAGTCGATGGCATCCCTTTTCACACTGTAGAAGGGCAAGCCTGCATAAACCATGTGTTCCAGGAATCATTGGACGTACTGGATATCCAGCCTTTTGATACAGGGGCCTTGATTGCTGAAGAAACAACGAATGTGCCATCTCTACTTTTCTGCCTCCTAGTCTGAAGACGCGTCTGGGATCAGTTCCAGCAGTAACACAAACATACGGAGCTCGCGTTATCAAAAACAGAGATCAAACGTGATGGAAAGACAGGCCGCTAGGAGAACAATATATCCAAGACGCAGACTGGGTGCAGTTAATCAAACCGAAACGCCTCTTAATTCCAGGTCTGAGACGCCGGTGACTAGAGCAGAGAGGCGCCCGGATCGTGGCTCGCTAATGTGGTAAAGACCAAAACCTTCTTTATGGCACATCTACAAGCGGGATCTAATGAAATGTAATCTTAAAATGATCAGCTTTGCTTTGGACGCTGCGTGAATGCTGGATGGTGCGAACTGTTCGGTCAATGGAATACACTCGGTTGGTGGAGTAGATTGGCTGATGGCTTCTCAAATCAATTTTTGCTCAATTACCGCATTAAAACTAGCCTACCTTGAGGGACTGTCTTCGAAGAACACGATGGGGCCAGTCAATGCCCGAACACTGCAGGACCTGAGCGTAAAACATGAAGAAATGAAAAGGCAGGAAGATTCTTAGAGAAGATAGACCCAGCAGACAACATGCGAAATTTCGAAGATGTCGAATATTTCGGAGAGAATGTGTGACGCAACGTAGGCGGCATGTTACTACTCGCCAATTTGTGCCTAGTCAAAAGGGCTGATCCTCTGGTATTGATTAGGGGATTCAGTGAATTTTCGAAAAACTTCCTGAGCCCGAAATGACAGCCCTAATTTTTCAATAATTTTTTCCGTGATAGTAAGGGAGAAATAGAAAGGGAACACGTCGAATCATACCCAAAAGTGTGAAAGCTTAAGCCCTATGACAAAACAAACGGAAATTTGACACAAATCACTGGACATTTTCCGTATATCAAAGAGTGAAGAAGGATACGGAAGACTGGAAAGACTTCGGGAAACTGCCCGAGGAAAAAATAGAATATACTCTTATCGGAAGACTCTTACTCGGAGCAGACTCCGAAGTCACGCCCCAAGATTGAGAGCACGTGAAACTAACAAAAGAATAGCGGCGAGCTTCCCGATACGATGGATCAGTGTTTTTTTGGACAAAACGCTGCCGTGTTTCAAAATACGAAGTTTGCTCTTTTGGAAGAGTCAACGAGGAACAGGAAGAGCAATGCTGCCGCTCTCAATCTGGGAAAACTCGAGCAGTAGTGGGCTAATTTGAACATCGCGCCACCTATACTCACGGGAAAAATTAATCTGCTGAAAGCTGCGATATTCGTTTTGAACGTCAGGTCGGAGTTTCTAGTGACAGAAAGGTTGCTGACTAGAGATGCTCTAGCACACTTTAGCGGTGAAGAAATAGTTGTAGGGCATGACGGACACGAAGACAAATCGGCCGGTGAACTTATAGTGCCCAAATTTCCTACGGAAGAGATTGATGTTGAGCAACAGGGCCCTTCAGGATCAGAGACAGGTAATGATCAATGAGAGGCCACAGAACAAGAGGAGGACTGAATAGAAGAACCGATAGACGAGGATCAAAAAGGAAAGGATGGTGAGGACAAAGCATCGTTGGGCAAAGAATGGAGCTTGAATATTAAGTTTTCAGTTTTTTGGAGCAAGCAGAGACAATGTCAAGAACGACAGAGCCACTGGCACCTCCTTCAGCTTTTATGAATGCATTTCTTAACTTGCCCGATTGTGGCTCTCCTGGTAATGTCGCAGCAACAACAAAAAATTGTCAACCGAATTACCTCGATTGAGGAAAATAGGGAACGCAGCCAGAGTAGCTCTCCTACGAACCTTGCCTGTAGACGAATCGGAAATACATTCTTGTGAATCAGAAAACTTGACTGGCTGTGGATTGAACCAAGTGGCGTTCATGGAAGTGGTCTGCTCAGTAAAATGTTGGAATAGATTAAAACCCTTCGAACAATGAAAACATAAGTGGCTGCTACTTTGATGACAAGCAAGCAGTTTTGCTAAGATTCTGATTGTCTAGAAGATCAAAAAAAAATACAATGCATGTCAACAAGTCTAGTTAGGACTTAGACTGAAAAAAAACTGACTGCACCTTCCGTCAGACAGGAGAGTGGATTTTGGATTGGGATTCTCGGATGAAGAACAAATATGATGGTTGTTTGGGAACTGATTAGGTGATCATGGTGTCCAAAACCTAACGCTCACGCCATATTGCGACTGACGCGAGAAATTTGAAGAGAAATGAAGGCTCATTGTAACCTTTGAGAGCTGAACACTATGAAAAACCTGATGAAGGCAGCCTCTGAGATCAATCGAGAGAACACTATCAATTTGCCTGGTTGGGGACCGGAAGACTGGATAGAGCCTGGTTGCTCTCTGGCACAAGTTTGCAGCTTAAAAAATAATAAGCGTGGAGGTCTCAACTGCACAAAGAATCTCGCCAAAAAAGCAGGAACAATTGATGGTTTTGTTCAGAAACCTAACGATGGAAACGATGATGTAGACAGACCTGATTGCAGATTGTCATGAAGGAACTCAAGTGAATATTGTGACAACACTGGGAGTCTACAGCATTGATGGTTCTCTAGAGTCACTGCTGAATCTAAAACAACAAGATGTGATGGTCACAGCGATCAGTGTATACGCGTTTCCGGGCGTATTACAGAATGAAAAAGCGTATATTGGAAGAAAAAGGGAAGCCATTGAAGTGGAAATGAAACTCAATCAAAGTGAAGCGTACCATAGATCATCAGATGTTCGATAAGGGGTTCAAGCGTGACTCATATATGCCAAAGCGCAGTACACTTTGTAGCAGTGGATATGAAAAGCACCACAACTTCAGTAGAACAACCATTCTCCATATTAAAGTGTGTGAGACTTGCATGGATATCAGAAAGATATTACGAGTTGCTCTGTAAAAAAATCACCGCAGTTCCTGGAAGAACCAAGCATGAACTGTAATTGATACTTTGAAAGAAGCATAGAAAAGTGTACCCATCAGAATGCAGTGACCAACGCTGCGAAGAGAACTTTGAAAACAGATGATTGTTACGGCAGAGAATAAGAAATTTGTTGAAAGAGATCCTAGAAAAAAGTGAGAATTTGCCTCAACAACAGCTTCTGAAGGAATAGAGAACACAGAGTGGAAGAGCAGAGTTGTTGGAGGACTGCCTCCAACAGCGTATGGATGGCCTTGACGTGCCGATGGACACCAAGACCAAAAGAGTCGATATCAAAAGAGAAAAAGACTTGGAGTATTACAGCTGGATGCAAGCAAGAAGCAAAGACGGTTTGAAGAAAAGAAAAGTTTTTGAACTTCTCAACGGCAAAGAAAAAAACAGATGCAAAGAGATTTCAACAATGAGCAAGAAAGAAAATGTCAAAATTTTTGATAACTTTGGATCCTAATTCAGCTTCAACAGTTCACGGCATGAAGACACAATGCATCCCATTTTGGAGGACGGCTCTTCCGACCAGTTTTTTACAGCCAGATTGATTAACACGGCTTCGATTGGGATGCAACATTCTAGTGACTTCCTGACAACAGCCAATTCTGACGCGCATGCTGAAGCGACTACAGTCACCAAGCTAGGGGCTACACTGGGAGATTGGAGACGGAGTACGAAAGATCTTCGAGACAGATAGAAGCAGGCGCGAGTTTCAACTAGCACCAAACTGCCTGTTACAATTAAGGTTACACCACAACTCTTGACTCCATTGGTCGATGACGGGGTTTCAATGGAGGAAGCCCTGACTATGATCATGGTTAGGATGGTTGAGCAACAGGAACAGATTTCCAACAAGATGAATGAACCAGAGAGCTAGAGAGAGAGAGAGAGAGAGAGAGAGAGTGAGTGAGAGAGAGAGAGAGAGAGGGAGAGAGAGAGAGAGAGAGAGAGAGAGAGAGAGCGGTCGGTTCACATTGAGAGAGAGGGTTGCGAGAGGAGATTCATCGCAATAAATGAGAAGTCAATGAGGAGCGCTTGAAAAAGAGAACGGATGAAAGTTCGGCCAGAGTCTTATCACGAATGACACGAGAGGCCAAGCAAAAGGAGCGACGGTTGAAAGATGATATGGAGCAACTTAGGAGTCAACAAGAGCTGACTCTTCGGACTCTCGATACTAGGATAGATGCAATGATGGAAAGAGGCACTCAAGCCATAATGGATAGATTAGATGGTCTATGGGGAACTGGGAGTGGATCGAGAAACAAAGGAGAACAATTGAGAGAGGTGGGCAGAGAGCCAAAAGTGAACATCAGTGAATCCTCAAATATGGGAAGATCAAAAGGATCCACAAGAGGAAGGGATAACCCATCAAATAAAGCCACCGGGAGTCACAAGCTAATGAAATCAACGAATATTCACAAGGAGCTGCACTTGCAGCGTGCGAGCATCAAATAATTTCTCCAAACGAGGAACCTACGCCGGAGGGAGAGTGATTCCTCAGGGTGGAATCAATCCAACCAGGGAAGAGCTCAACCTAGAGGCCTTGGGAGAAGGGGACGTTCCAGAGCCTCAAATGACTGATACTCACAATCAGACGGGTTGTTCGCGGGATACGACGGCAATAGCGACAGTGTTTGAATCTCTAAACAGATCGTTGGAGACGTTTCTCGCAATTTTGTCCAGGCCAAATGAGCGTAGCAAAAAACTTAAAGTGTGTTCAAGAAACCGAGGTGTTATAAGGACAAATCCGACGTTTGTATAGATACTGGGATAGAAATCATGAAACAGCATTTCGAAGAGGAAGACTAATTGAAAGACATGAAAGCAAAACGCTAACCAACAATTTAGAAGGGACGGCCCTGAACTGCGTGATGGCGAAGAAACAATATCAAAGGGACACTACTGAGAAGACTTTAGAAATACTGTTGAACTAGTTCGGCTCGCGATGATGCGCTTCGAAAAACAAAAACAATTTGAAGAAGATGCCAAAACAAGTTCTTGGATGACCTGGAAATGATAAATAGGCGAGCCAACCGGACGAACCAAACAGTAGATTGAACCTGGCGGCAGCTTCAAAATTCATCGATTGAGTGAAAAGCGACGAACTCAGGACTATGTTAGCGACCCATTACACAACTCTCTCAAACAATGCACCAACACCGGAAGAGCTGTGACTGAAATCCAAGGAACATTTGTTGCTGAAGCCTCCAATGAAGTCAAGTTTTTACAAAAAAAATTATGGCAATTTTAATAATGGATTGGTACAAGCCTAGTGTTGACATGGACAAGAGACTCTTTTGGGCGAACTGCAGTTCCACGGATCATCATGTATCCGTTTGTCGAATCTATAAAAAAGGGATGAAGCCAATCGGTTTTGGCCTTGAAGATGAAGTTGCGTCGGAAATCGACCATGAATATTTCATGAGAAGAATAATAGAAAAACTCGGCTCCACGTTTTCTTTTGCAACCTGCAGGATCATTTTAAATTGGGTTGTCCACTGTTTTAGGATGCGGTGGTAGATGTCAAACATTCCGGGTATGAAGAGGCTTCGTCAGGCGTTAAGGCTAGCAAGGCACGTTTGATGAGCCAGGCGGAATCTCGGAGGAAAAAGAAACTGCAATAATTGGCCAGGAAGAAAATGCAAGCCGTAGTGAAGAAAACGATCAGAATGGAACCCGAGGCCTTTGCTCAGGTTTTTAAAACTATTAAGAAGCGGCCAGAGATGCCTTGAAAAAGACAACCAGAGAAGCGAAACAGAACAGAAAGTCCTGCTCAAACTGGAGAATGAGAGGACTAAGGATCAACTCAATGCCTCTGAGGCATCCGCAGTGGAAGAAACAAAGGCACCAAAGAACTTGAACATTAAATTGAATGTGATCACTGGGCAGACATTTGATACGGTGTCTCAGGGCAGCAAGATACATACGATAATCTCGGTGGCGGGAAATCCTTTAATTAGGAATTAAAGTGAACTCTCGGATATCACCACGATGCATCTGGGCATTAAGGCGGATCATCATCTGAGACGAAAAGAAACCACGCACTAAAACGAAGGCTGTGCGAGACTTGGTAATGATAGGTGGATACCGGACCATGAAACTCAACGGGCGTTGCGTGGAAGTCTACGAGCCACATCAACTGATGCTTAGAGTGCGGATGGGATTAGCGTTTATACTTAGACTTATGTCACGATAGACAATGATCAAATAGGAAAGATATATTTGGTTCAAGAAGAGTTGAAGGTCCGCAGGATTGGTCATGACGCCTTGATGGAAGAAGATCTGGTGCACATTGGATACGAAGCAGGGAAGGTAATAGGAGTCACAAGACTCCTAGGCACAGGAGCGGCATTCAGAGTGATTCTGATAGAAAAAAAAATTGGGAAAGGAAATGTTTTACCAGTGAAGACCTGATATTCACGAACTTAAGACTAGCAGCCGCCAATCGCAGAGCCATCAATGTGGCAGGGAGAACTCTAATAACAGTCCTCCAGATGAAAGGACGGAACCTCTGGATGGATTTTCTTGTGATAGAGAACCTGGATGAATGGGATCAATTCATCATAAGGCTTGATTTTGTCAGGATTTCCGAGAAGACGACTAATCATAGTAATGGACTGATAAAAATAAAAAACCCAAACAGGAATTATGTTAAACGGCCAATAAATCGGCTTAAATTAAATGAGAATATAATGCTATTTTTTAGACAGAAAGTTAAAATTACACCCTAGGAAGTTATTGTTTGCGTTTTTTAGGATGAGAAATTTAAATCCATTGCGCGATAATCAGCAGATTATCTTGGTACCGACCCCAAGATTCAAGTCAGTGGTTTTAGGCCGGAGCTATCCGTCACGCGAATGTGTGTTTGCATTGTTGAAGACACTATAACCAACGGTTTCATTCCAACGTGGAAGGAACCTTTTATACGCTTCTGGTTTCAAAAAAAATTGATGAATTGAATTCTTCTAATACGTTATTTTCGATAAAACCTGAAACAGATGACAGCTTGCCGAGCTGCTCAAGTTTTCCGAAAAGGTCATCATCATATGAGTTAGAGTCTAAAAACCTGGTTCTACCAGAGATAGAGCATTAAGAGGTAAGATAGCGGAGAGAGAGTTTGAGATGCTAAAGGGAGTTTTAAAATAGGAACGTAGACGTTTTTTCAAAACAAAAAGCTGATATTGGTTGTTTTATATTTGTCGAGCACGAGATAGAACTAGAAGAAGGTGCCGAGGCGCATGGCAACGCATAAATAGGAGGCGTGCCGAGTAGAGCTAAAAATGCTGCTCGAGTGCGACATGATAGAACCCTTGAAGTCACCTTCGGCATGTGGGGTCCTCATGGCCAAGAAGAATAAAAGGGACCTGAGAATCTGCTGCAACTTTTGTTACTTAAACGCGGTGACTGTAAGGGACCTGTACCCAAAACCACGCATAAGTCTAAGTATAAACGCTAATCCCATCCGCACTCTAAGCATCAGTTGATGTGGCTCGTAGACTTCCACGCAACGCCCGTTGAGTTTCATGGTCCGGTATCCACCTATCATTACCAAGTCTCGCACAGCCTTCGTTTTAGTGCGTGGTTTCTTTTCGTCTCAGATTATGATCCGCCTTATTGCCCAGATGCATCATGGTGATCTCCGAGAGTTCACTTTAATTCCTAACTAACTGATTTCCCGCCACCGAGATTATCGTCTGTATCTTGCTGCCCTGAGACACCGTATCAAATGTCTGCCCAGTGATCACATTCAATTTCATGTTCAAGTTCTTTGGTGCGTTTGTTTCTTCCACTGCGGATGCCTCAGAGGCATTGAGTTGATCCTTAGTCCTCTCATTCTCCAGTTTGAGCAGGACTTTCTGTTTTGTTTCTCTTCTCTGGTTGTCTTTTTCAAGCATCTCTAGCCGCTTCTTAATAGTTTTAAAAACATGAGCCAAGGCCTCGGGTTCCATTCTGATCGTTTTCTCCACTACGGCTTGCATTTTCTTCCTGGCCTTAACGCCTGACGAAGCCTCTTCATACCCGAATGTTTTACATCCACCACCGCATCCTAAAACAGTGGACAACCCAAATGAAAATGATCCGCCTTATGGTCCGGTAGGTTTGTGGGGTCAGGATTTTCCAGTATCTATACATATGTCAGATTTGTCCTTATAACACCTCGGTTTCTTGAACACACTTTAAGTTTTTTGCTACGCTCATTTGTCCTGGACAAAATTGCGAGAAACGTCTCCAACGATCTGTTTAGAGATTCAAACACTGTCGCTATTGCCGTCGTATCCCGCGAACATCCCGTCTGATTGTGATTATCAGTCATTTGAGGCTCTGGAACGTCCCCTTCTCCCAAGGCCGCTAGGTTGAGCTCTTCCCTGGTTGGATTGATTCCACCCTGAGGAATCACTCTCCCACCGGCGTAGGTTCCTCGTTTGGAGCAATTGTTTGATGCTCGCACGCTGCAAGTGCAGTTCCTTGTGAATATTCGTTGATTTCATTAGCTTGTGACTCCCGGTGGCTTTAGTTGATGGGTTATCCCTTCCTCTTGTGGATCCTTTTGATCTTCTCATATTTGAGGATTCACTGAAGTTCACTTTTGGCTCTCTGCCCACCTCTCTCAATTGTTCTCCTTTGTTTCTCGATCCACTCCCAGTTCCCCATAGACCATCTAATCTATCCATTATGGCTTGAGTGCCTCTTTCCATCATTGCATCTATCCTAGTATCGAGAGTCCGAAGAGTCAGCTCGTGTTGACTCCTAAGTTGCTCCATATCATCTTTCAACCGTTACTCCTTTTGCTTGGCCTCTCGTGTCATTCGTGATAAGATTCTGGCCGAACTTTCATCCGTTCTCTTTTTCAAGCGCTCCTCATTGACTTGCCGTTTATTGCGATGAATCTCCTCTCGCAACCCTCTCTCTCAATGTGAACCCACCGCTCTCTCTCTCTCTCTCTCTCTCTCTCTCTCTCTCACTCTTTCTCTCTCTCTCTCTCTCTCTCTCTCCCTCTCTCTCTCTCTCTCTCTAGCTCTCTGGTTCATTTATCTTGTTGGAAATCTGTTCCTGTTGCTCAACCATCCTAAACATGATCATTAAGAGATAAGAAAGCGGAGAGAGAGCTTGAGATGCTAAAGGGAGTTTTTAAATAGGAACGTAGACGTTTTTTCAAAACAAAAAGCTGATATTGGTTGTTTTATATTTGTCGAGCACGAGATAGAACTAGAAGAAGGTGCCGTCCCCCATAGGGAAGGAGCGAGTTGCATGGCACCGCATAAATAGGAGGCGTGCCGAGTAGAGCTAAAAATGCT
This sequence comes from Symsagittifera roscoffensis, assembly GCF_963678635.1. Taxonomy (NCBI): domain Eukaryota; kingdom Metazoa; phylum Xenacoelomorpha; order Acoela; family Convolutidae; genus Symsagittifera; species Symsagittifera roscoffensis. The sequence continues at coordinate 58,637,478 of NC_087064.1, forward strand.
GCTCGAGTGCGACATGATAGAACCCTTGAAGTCACCTTCGGCATGTGGGGTCCTCATGGCCAAGAAGAAAAAAAGGGACCTGAGAATCTGCTGCAACTTTTGTTACTTAAACGCGGTGACTATAAGGGACCTGTACCCAAAACCACGCATAAGTCTAAGTATAAACGCTAATCCCATCCGCACTCTAAGCATCAGTTGATGTGGCTCGTAGACTTCCACGTAACGTCCGTTGAGTTTCATGGTCCGGTATCCACCTATCATTACCAAATCTCGCACAGTCTTCGTTTTAGTGCGTGGTTTCTTTTTGTCTCAGATTATGATCCGCCTTATTGCCCAGATGCATCATGGTGATCACCGAGAGTTCACTTTAATTCCTAACTAACTGATTTCCCGCCACCGAGATTATCGTCTGTATCTTGCTGCCCTGAGACACCGTATCAAATGTCTGCCCAGTGATCACATTCAATTTCATGTTCAAGTTCTTTGGTGCGTTTGTTTCTTCCACTGCGGATGCCTCAGAGGCATTGAGTTGATCCTTAGTCCTCTCATTCTCCAGTTTGAGCAGGACTTTCTGTTCTGTTTCTCTTCTCTGGTTGTCCTTTTCAAGGCATCTCTAGCCGCTTCCTAATAGTTTTAAAAACATGAGCCAAGGCCTCGGGTTCCATTCTGATCGTTTTCTCCACTGTTTTTTGAGATATCGATATTTTTTCAAACGGAAAAAAGCGCTAAGTTAGTGTGTTACATCGTAACTGCACTACCACAAAAGATAGAACCGGTTAAGTTTAGTTCGGAAGTGGTTGGAACTATTTTGGAACCAAAAACCGAATTTTCGTGATTTTTGAGAAAACGAAACACTATAAATTTAGAAAATTTTTTGAAATTTTTGAGTTACGACAGTAAAAATAGTTGTTTGGACAACGTCCACTAGTGAATCTACGAGTTTTAAAACCCGCTACCCGAAAGCCTTCCGCGTTCCAGAGAAATCGAACATAACGTGTTTGATTTGGTGGATTCATCAATCCGGAGGGGTCCAGGTAGCATAGTTTTTCGCAAACTTTTTCTGCTAAAGCGTTTTAGATCGGGTCTTTTGCATTGAACTAGAAGAGTATAGGCCTTTTGAGCTCGGATCAATAATTTTTAGGACGAAAGGACCAGAATTGCGGAAAAAGTTAGGTGGAACCTATAAGTGAGAAATTTTTTGAGTTTGCAAGAAAGACGTTTTGGCTAATAACTTTTCGACAACTGGACAGATCCGGTTAATCTTGGTACCATTAGATCAGAAATTAGCTGAACTTACTAGTAGGAAAGAGAATTATACGGAAAAGTAAGCGTGAATATTTTTTGAGATTGTTTTTAGCAAATTCCTCAATTTGGAAGGGTACACCCTTCACGTTTTATAAATTTCTTTTAGAAAAGCCCTTATACCCCTACTAAAAGGTGATAGCGGTTGAATAAAGTAACTTTAGGCTGTTCTAGACGAAAAGGGAAGGCTAGAGGCACAGCAAAAGCTTAAGAGAGCCGAGGTTAGGCGAGCGATAAGACCCTTCACCGTTAGTGTGAATTGTCAAAAAGGAGGCTTAACTTCAATCCGGAAGGGTCTAGGAAAGTAGTGCTTACCCTTCCTAGTTAATTGAAAGAGCAAAATTGCATCGGAGAACGTATCCGGAGGGGTATAGGTTGAGAGTAGGAAATCTCCGAAAAGCTACTTTTACAAAACCGGAGGGTTCCCAATCCGGAAGGGTCAAAATTTTTTTTTTTTTTTCAAGTTAAGAGGGTTCCCAATCCGGAGGGGTCTTATAGTTGCTAATTCGGAGGGGTCCAAATCCGGAGGGGTCTTATATTAACTAACTCGGAGGGGTCCCAATCCGGAGGGGTCTAGATTCTATTAATCCGGAAGGGTCCTATTTGTGCCAATCCGGAGGGGTATTATTTTATTAAGAACTTAGGTAGACGAAAGAAAGACTAAAAAGTGAGAGGTATTAGGTTATTAACACACAGGTTAGGTATTAGTGACTGCACTGGTAACTTGCCTTTCAATAAGAACCAGACTAATACAAAACAGGTCCGAACTCGGATATTCGCGACACTAAGTCTAAATTAAAAAGAGCGTGATTCATAAGTGTGGATCGAAACATAATACGTTTTTGGGAAAAGTGACTGCCCTGAGGATTTTAGTAGGTCTAGCTCGGGCAGTCCGAAGGCAGATAGGTAACACAGTACTCGGTGGGTGCAATAGACGCCCACTTGAGAAAATTACTGCCTTCAAGGTTTTGTCTGTTTGGTGCAGCACCGAGCAGGGAAAGCTTTTTCTTTAAAAGACAGGTTCGACTATTGTACTGCGACCGACTAAGAGTACATTACACATACGTTGTTTTTTAGAGACATTCATATTCTGTCAATATATACATTTTTGTTTTTGATTTTAAGTCAACATAAACTGTGCTTGATTGGGTAGTGAGTACACTATCTTTTAAATTGACTGATAACATCATATTGTGCTAGTTTTCAAATCTTACCACCGATAATCGGTTAGTGTGAATAAATTTTATACAAACTGTACTCTGATAACATACAGGGATTCGTGGTCACTATTTAATAGAATCTTATGAAAATTATTGTGTTGTGTCATTATTATTGTTAATAAAACTATAAGGTATCTAGCAATCGGGTTAAGTATAGGCATTAATAAGTGACAAATAGAGAATGAGTCTAGACAAGTCAAGGATACCAAAACGAGGTAATAGCTCTAGGAAATTCATACCTGAAAAGCAAAGAAAAACGATGACCGATCCTTTTGTGGATTGGATCAAGCGATCCCGGTCCGATAAAGGGGAGACGGTTTCAGGCAGAATGGTTGAAACGAGAAGTCAGAAGACCTCAGAAGAGCGAAAAGAACTGTTAGAAGTGGAGGTCAATACGGACCATACCATGAACGACAACCAGGAAGTAAATGGACTGGAAGGGAGAGGCAGAAGGCTGGCGAGTGAATCTACTCCGGTAGAACAAGGCCATGATTTTGCCACTTCCACCGGGACATTGGATCGAGAGGAGATGTCGGAACTGTCCGACATCTCAACTGAAGTAGCGGCAACTAGAAGATCTCCGACAGACAACACTATGATGGCAAGCGGAACTGGGAAACAAACAACGTCATCATCGATCTCAGAAAGAATGAAGAACACCTTTGGAAACATCTTTCCATTCAGCATGGGAGGAGGAGCAGGAAACGATGGTGAGTCCCAGGAGGAAGAGGATGAAGAGGAGCAAGGGGACTTTGGATCTCAAGTCAGCCTCAATAGTTCGATCCAGGGGAGTGAGGCACACGTCGGAAGAGAGACTGGAACCATGGACAAATTTGGTGTAGTGACAACGATAAGCAAGGAGGCAAACACACCGGGCCAGTCAAAAGACTTCGCGATTAGGACAAGTTCAGAGCCACAAACTGGAGAGAGTAGAACCAGAGGGCTAGGCAACGCGTTAGCGGATCCTGAAATAGATAATGAAAAGACGTCGAGACAGAGAGTCAAGGCCCGGATCTCGACCAGCACGAAGCTACCTGGGACCGACAGGGTTACACCGCCACTAGTGACGCCACTCGTGGATAACGGGGCAGCATTAGAAGAAGAAGCTTTTAACAACATAGTGGACAGTTTAGGAGAACAAAACGAGCAGATGTCAATAAGGATGAGTGAACTAGAAAGAGCAGTTCACATTGAAAGAGAAAGTCTGCGGGAAGAAATAAACCGCAATAGACGGGAAGTTGGCAGGAGCGAAAAACGCTTGAAAGAAAGAACGGACGAACATATGACGAGGAACTTGTCGCGAATGACAAGAGAGGCGGAACAGAGGGAGTTACGCTAAAGAGCCGACATGGAGAAGTTAAGAATTCAGCAAGAGCAGTCTCTTGGGACTCTTGACACAAAGATAGACGCGATGATGGAGAGGCGAACTCAGGCTATCATGGATAGGTTGGACGGGCTACTAAGCAGCAAGAGTGAACCAAAAGAAGGAGAGCCGAACTCGGGAGGTCCCAGCAGGGTACCGAGGGTGAACTTCAATGAATATCGAAGGAGGAAGACGTATGGATCCTATAGAGGCAGGGGCAGTTCGTCAGGCTATGCCACAAGGGGTAATGGAGCATGGGGCCCGAACAGTAGAGCAAGTTCAACGGGGAACAGACAAACCTCTAACGAATGACCAACGCAAGGCACACATGCGACTGGGAGAAGTGATTCCGGCAACAGGGGGCATGCAAGCCCGAAGAGGAGTCATGAGGACCAAGCGGGAAGCGCTCACGGTGATTCGGATTGCAGGGATGCACCGCACACAGAGCCTTCGGCGAGGTGTGAGGACACTCAAGCGGGACACTCAAGGGATGCTACGGCAATGGCCACAGCATTTGAACCCCTGAACAGGTCTTTGGAGACATTCCTGTCGCGGTTATCTAGAACCAATGAACGCAGTGAGAAGTCCAGAAGAGTCTTTAAGAAGCCAAGATGCTACAAAGACGAATCTGATGGCTGTATTGATACCTGGATAGAGGTAATGAAGCTGCATTTCGAGGAAGAGGACTTGTCGGAGAGACAGGAATGCAGCGCGCTCACCAGCAACTTAGAAGGGACAGCCCTGAACTGTGTCATGGCCAAGAAACAGTATCAACGTGACACTGCTGAGAAAATCTTCGAAATCTTGTTAAACCGTTTCGGATCAGGGGTGCAGGGGCATCAGGCGATGATGCGCTTCGAGAAACGGAGGCAACGAGAAGATGAAACCATAGACAAGTTTCTCGATGATTTGGAAATGCTGAGAAGACGCAGCCAACCGGATGAGTCAAACCGAAGGATGAACCTGGCCGTAGCCTCAAAATTCATCGATGGTGTGAAAAATGATGAACTTCGTACGATGCTAGCACCGCATTACACACCACTATCAACTAATGCGCCAACACCGGAGGAGTTGAGGCTCAAATCAAAGGAGTATCTTTTGTTGAAACCTCCTTCGAGATCTGGATATTACAAGAACAATTATGGCAATTTTAACAACGGACAAGCAAACCAAGGGAACAATTGGTACAAACCGAGGGATGATATGGACAAGAGACGGTCTTGTGCTAACTGCAGTTCAACAGACCATCATGTGTCAGCATGCCCAGCTTACAAACAAGGCATGAAAGCAATAGGCTTTAGCCTCGAGGACGAAGATGCGTCAGAGTTGGACCATGAGGATTTCATGAGAGGAGTAATTGCGAAATTCGGCCCGAGATGTTTCTTTTGCAACTTGGAAGGTCATTTTAAATCAGATTGTCCGCAATTCTGGGATGCAGTGGCAGACATCAAGCATCCAAGACATGAAGAAGCTTTGTCAGGAGTGAAAGCCAGCAAGGCTCGACTTTTGAGTGAAGCGGAGGCACGTAGAAAGGATAAACTTCAAGAGCTGGCGGCAAAGAAAATGCAAGCGGTAACAGGGGAGACACGTGAGCCGGAACCGGCAACTGCGGCTGAGGACTTCAAGATCGATTATAAGGCAGCCGCAAGGGATGCTCTAAACAGAGTACAACAGGAATTGGTGACGAAAGAGATGGAACAAAAAGTGAAACTTGAACTGGAAAATGAAAAGCTTCAGGAGCGACTGAATACCTTCGAAGCAACGGAGTTCGAAGAGACGAAAACACCAAGCAGTTTAGACATGAAACTTAAAGTGATCTCCGGTAAGAGGTTCGGCATGGTGCCGCAGGGAAATAAGATACAGTCGATAATCTCAGTGGCTGGACACCAGGTAATAAGAAATCTGAGTGAACCATCAGAGTTCACTTTAATGCATTTGGACACATATGCAGATTATCTGAGGCATGTGGAGCCACGCACCGAGTCGAGAGCTGTGCGAGCACTACTAACGACGGGTGGCCCTCGCATGAAGAAATTTCATGGACGCTACATGGAGGTCTATGGGCCGTATCAAATAATGCTGAACGTGGATGGAATCAGTATCTACACCAGGACTTATATAACAACAGATGATGACCAAATGGGGCAGATCTATTTGGGTGAAGAGGAACTCAAAGTCCGCAGGATAGGCCATGACGCCATGATGGAACAAGACGCGGTACACATTGGATATGAAGCAGATGTGACAGCACATCTGCTCGACACCAACGGAACAAAAATCGGAGTCACAGGGCTTCTGGACACAGGAGCGGTGGTGAGTGTGATGCCGATAAAAACCTGGGAAAGAATGGGCTTCACGCGGAAAGATCTAATTCCAACGAACCTCCGACTGGCCGCAGCCAATCGAGGAGCTACCTACGTAGCCGGAAGAACACCAATAACGGTTCTCCACATGGGAGGACGGGATCTTTGGATGAGCTTCCTGGTGGTAGAGAATCTGGACGACGCCGACCAATTCATCTTGGGCAGAGATTTTGTCAGGAATTTTGACGTGATGATTGACTTGAACAACGGTCTGATACGGATTAGAAACCCGGACCGAAAGTATGTTAAGAGACCAATTAATAGGATAATAACAGACGAAAATAAGGTACCAGTTTTTTTGGATAGAAAAGTAAAATTACAACCAGGACAAGCTGTAGTAGCAATTTTTAGAATGAGAAATTTAAATTCGTTAAGTGATAGTACACAGGTTTGCTTAGTACCGAATCCAAATAGTCAGAGTTCGGTGATTTTAGGCCGGAGCTTCTCGATAACGCGAAACGGACTGTGTGTCAGTGTGTTGTTGAACACACTGGACACCACGGTTTCAATCCAGCGTGGAAAGAAGCTTGGCTACGCTTTGCCGATGAGGACCGACTATGAGGAGACACAAAACTTGAAGAAATATAGTGTGAAAGACTGTCCTTATCATGCCAATAAAGATAAAATTTTAAAGAGAATTAATGAATTAAAGTCTATTCATAAATTGTTTTCAATAAAATCCGAAACGGACGACGGGTTATCAAGCTGCTCGAATTTTCCGGAACGCCCCTCGTCATATGAATTAGAATCTGACAAACCGGTTTGGCCAGAGATAGAACATTTAAAAGGGAAAATAGGTGAGGGAGATTTTGAAAAATTGCGGGACGTTTTATATCGGGACGCAGATGTATTTTCGAAACATAAAGCGGACATCGGTTGCTGTAACTTCGTAGAACACGAAATTGAGCTGGAAGTAGGTGCCGTTCCGCACAGAGAGGGCGCGAGACGAATGACACCACACAAATCGGAAGCGTGCCGAGCGGAAATAGAAATGTTGCTTGAATACGACATGATAGAACCCTCGAAATCGCCATGGGCTTGCGAGATAGTAATGGCGAAAAAGAAAGGGGGCAGCTTAGATTTTGTTGCGACTTTCGTTACTTGAACGCAGTAACAATAAAAGATGCGTACCCGATACCGCGAATAGACTAGAGCTTCTCTAAGCTTGGTGATGCAAAGTTCTTCACCACATTGGACCTGGGTTCTGCCTTCTGGCAGGTTCCTTTGCGGAAGAAGGATAGGGAAAAAACCGGTTTCGCGTGCGAATTGGGGTTGTACCAGTGGAAGAGGATGCCCTTCGGCTTGTGCAATGCAACAGCAACTTTTCAAAGGCTGATGGCTCAGGCTTTGACAGGAGTGACCAAAAAGTACGGGAATCTCTTGATGTGCTACGTGGATGACGTAGTCATAGCGACACCGACCCTGGAGGATCACATTGATCGGCTCGATGAGGTCTTCGGATGTATGAAAAGAGCAGGCTTGAAATGCAAACCATCGAAATGTGAAATCCTTAGGGATTCGATCAAGTACCTGGGAAGAATGGTGGACAGGCATGGTGTGAGGCCAGATCCGGAAGCAGTAGAGGCTGTGCTGACATGGAAGGCTCCGAGGACGGACACACAGCTAATGAGCTTCCTGGGGTTTGCCAATTACTACCGAGAATTCATTAAAGGATATGCGGACAAGGTGTATCCGATGCAGAAGCTGATGCGCAACAAAGGGAAAAAGTTCGAATGGAACGATGAGGCACAGGTTGCATTCGAGAACATAAAGCGGGAACTGTGCGAAGCGCCAGTGCTGGGCATGCCTACAGAAAAGGGCATGTATGTTCTCGACACAGACGCATCGGTGGTGGCCATCTCAGGAATCTTGCATCAAGAGCAAGAATGGAACGGAAGAACAGTTCTCCGTCCCATTGCATACGGCAGCAAGGTCTTGAGTGACACAGAGATGAAATATGGCGCACCGAAAGCAGAAATGTTTGCAGTAGTCACCTTCGTGGAAAAGTACCGTGCATACTTGGGGAGTGCTCCCTTCAAGTTACGCGTGGACAACAGAGCGTTATCCTGGTTGAAAACCTACTCGATGGATCAGAGTTATATTGGTAGATGGATAGTAAGATTGGATGGCTACCATATGATAATCGAACATAGGATGCGTGATAAACACCAGAATGCTGACAGCCTCAGCAAGAAAACTGAGTTCTATGAAAGATTGGAGCAGAAACAGGCCAATCAGGCGGAAATAAAGGAGGGATTCTCGTTTCTGGACAAAGAAACTTATGAAGCGCTTCCCTTAACGAGATGGTTGGATAAGTCTGGACATCCAATTCCAGGGCACCCTGAGTTACCTGTAGAGAAAGCAGCCGAGATAAAGATCCTGTCCAAGGAGGACCCGGTCCCCTTGGATTTGTTGCTGCGCTCGAACCTGTTCCAGCAAGAACTCTCTCGCATGAATATAAACAGCCTCTCATTACTGGATAAAACGGTGCAAGTCACACCAAAAGTGATGCGGATGCTGGGTGGATTGTTAGAAAGAGAAGTGACCAGAGATGACCCCGAGTTGACAGCAGCAGTGGCATCGCTAACAGTCAGTGAGAAGGTGAAGATCATGCCGTCCAGACGACAGCACGAAGAGAATGAGAGGGATTGTAGGACAATAGTTCAGCAACTAGTATCCTCAATACCCCAAGAGATTTTAACCAGTACTTCTTACGGACAAAAAGAACAGGGAAGCAGCAAGCGAAAGAAAACCGTCACCTTCGTGGACCAGGATAAGGAAGGTAAAAAGGTAGAACAAAATCGGCTGCAAGACTATTTGTCCGGGGAGACGAATGATGAAAAGAACCAGCGATCACAAGGTCAACACCCGGGACAAGAAAATTTGTCCGGGGAGACTGAGATAGACGAGAAAATCCCTGATGAGAAACAGGACCTAGAGAACAAGGTTTTGTCCGGGGAGTTCAGATGGATGCAAAGAAAGCACAGACATGATCTGGAGGAGAGCGCAGTCTCCAGCACAACCTCTTCGACGGATGATGATTCCCGAAACTCAGGAATGGATACCTATTCAGACAGGAATTCGACCTCGGGATCAGAACTGTCAGAACTGGCGATTCACACGCTACTAGTGGAAACTCGGGCGAGGGATCTGGACAGAGAGGTGTACCAGGATCCTGACAGTGATCGCTACCTAATACCAAGTGAAAGAGTCTTTGACAACGCAGCGGATGACTTAGAAACAATAGCAGTATCAAAGCGGTCGATGAGCTTATTGCCACAGAAAGAGGCAGTCAGGACTGATCTTCAACCGTTTGAACAAGAAACACAGCCGTTGGCGAAGGTTTGGTGCGTTAAGATGGAAGAAGACACACATCAGCCCAACGAGCTGAATAGTCAGATGAGGGTCATGAAGACGTACTTGAAGGCGAGATACAGACTCTCGGACCTTCTAAGGGCGCAGAGAAATGATCGCATGACAAGCAACCTGAAAAAGTGGATCGAGAATGGTTCTCCGGATAAAGGGGACATCGAGGAAGATAGTTATCGCATCCTGAGACAATACTTCATGCAGAAGGAAGGGAGGGTATATTTGAACAAGGACGGGATTGTGGCTTGCAAAAGAAGGGAGGAAGACAGAGTCCTATACAAGTATAACGCGATAGTGTTACCGCAACTCTATCAGACAGAACTATTATTCAGGTCACATGATCAGATGGGCCATCAGGGGATCGACAAAGTATATCAGAGGATCCTGAAGCGCTTTGAGTGGCCTGGGATGAAAAAGGCATGCGAGAAATGGGTAACAGCATGTCTGTCATGCCAACAGGTCAAGGATCCAAGGAAGTTGCGATTTCCTTTACAATCGATCGAGTCGTCTGAATTCAACGAGGTGGTGCAAATAGATCACCAAAAGATATGCATGACAGACAATGGTTATAATCAGGTGCTGGTCATGATAGATCATTTCACGAAGTATGCAGAGGCCGTGCCCTGCATAACTGCCTCGGCGGAAGAGACATGCGACCACCTGATCAATACGTGGATAGCAAGACATGGTTGTCCGATGACGTTTCAATCGGATAATGGAACAGCTTTCGTAGGAGAGCTTACGAAAGAGCTTATGAGACGCTCACAGGACGCTCAGGCTCACTCCACGACATACCACCCTCAGACGAATGGCTTAGTGGAAAGACAGAACAGGACGTTAGTGTCGATGCTGAGAGTATATTGTTCCAGGTACATGACCGATTGGGACAGATACCTTCCACAGGTGATGGGAGCTTATAATAGCACGCAACACTCCACCACTGGAGTCAGTCCACACATGATGCTGACGGGACACGAGAAGTCTTTACCCTTGACATTCGTCTACCCAGAGTATGAGGGAAAGAAAACATCTCCACAGGTTTACGTAAGGGATGTGATCAGACGTCAACAGGAGTTGAACGATCTGTGCAGACGAAATACTCAGCAAGCACAGGCAAGGCAAAGGAAAAGATTCGACAAGAAAGCAGCTGGCGCAAAAGCTTACTCGGTGGGAGACTACGTATGGGTATATCAGAACGTTATACCACCGAAAGGGACAAAGAAGCTTCTAAAAAAATGGAGGGGACCCTTCATGATTACGGAGGTGCACCAGGAGGGACGCTTTTATATAGATGAGTACTGGCCGAGCCGCTCACTACGAGAACATCAAGCCACACAATCCATCGACAGAAGACTAGTGTATACCTGCAGACATGGAAGAAGGAGATTATCTAATGATGGATCCTGCTTGTGAGGTCAACGAAAAAGGCACCAGGGAGAAGAACGATGGAAACGAAGTCGTAGAGGAAGGTACGGATACACCGCTGGACCTGGATCCAAACGAACAGATCGAAGCGGACGATGAAACCTTACCCTACGCAGAGGAAGATTGGCAGGATCCCGAACAGATAGAGGTTCCCAAGAACTTGGAACCGGATCTTCCGTTCACCATACAGACTCGTCGGAAGGATGGAATGAGACCAAGAAAGAAATACAATCCTTACGGTGACGACTTTGTAGTGGATAGGATAGATCTAAAGAAGGTAGTGGATGAAGTAGTGGGTCTAGAGGAAATAACTGTGTCACAAGACATTGACATAGTCGATGATCACGACGATGAGTGGGTTGACGACTGGTCAAAACCCGAGGTAGAATTCGACGATGAGCAACAGCAGTCATATGAACAAGACCTGACGAACCTGCGTGTCTTAGAGTGGCTGAATGAAACGACCTCGGATCCAGAGAATACCAGCGTCACGATTCAAGACGTAGATCGTGAAAGCATGAAATACATCAAGACTGGACGAGATGATTCTTCCTGGGCTGCCCAGGAAGGACGATTACTCATTCCAGCTTCTAACCTTGACTTGATACCCGGTATGCGATCGACGGGGACGTCGATGGATGTTTTTGTCCGGGGAGCGGGGGTAGGACTTACCCACACTGAAAACTTGATGATAAGAAAATTAAGAATAGCAAGAGAAACAGGAGACTTAGAAGCAGAAACAGGCGAAGAACCTAAGAAACCTGGCATAGGCAGGGTAGTTGAGTCATATTTTAATTTACCGAATGAATATTCTAGTAACATAATACTACTAGACAGTGATTTCATACTCACAAACAGAACATGTGCGATAGCAATCACCGCAGACATGAGTTTTAGGACAGCGTTAGCAGCAGATTTTAAGAGAGAATACAAAAACGTGGAATTCCTTTGGAAGCAAAGACCAGGGATAGGGGGCGTAGCAGCCTTACCTCCGGCGGTGTCGCAGATACCGGGAAAATACTTATGCTTCTTGGTAACGAGGGCGACAGAGAAGCAGCACGTGGACCCAGAAAACCTAGTCTTGTCTTTGACGAGGCTGAGGGACTTCCTTGTGGAAATGGACGTGAAGGAGCTCTCGCATCCAGTGTACGATCCAAACAGAGTAAGACTGCATCCTCGGGAATTGTACGCGCTTGTACACGTGATATTCTCTGATACGAACATACAAGTATATCTACACAAGAAATATTACTTAAGTATAGGCTGAGTGATGTGCGAAAGAGTGTTAGGTCAAAGACTAAGTTGCATGTTAAGTTATGTTATGTGTTAGGTTATTAAGATCATGGGTAAGTAGGGGTTAGTGATCATGAACAACTAGATGACGATCTTGGGAATAGATCCAAAGTTTGGTCTGTCCAATCTTAGGTCGAATTCCAAAATTTTAGAAACCAATTGATTTTAATAAATTTTAGGATAAATATCTTTTTATCTGAACTGTTTTTAAGCAAATTTTAACGATATATGTTAAGGTGAAACTGACAAGTGTGATATTTGTCACTTCTTTTCTAGATCCTGATTGATCATTTAAATTACTCACTTGAGTCAAATCATCAAATCGAATCAAATCAAACTTGGAAAGAATAGTATGGACAATTTCAACCTGGATGAATTGATGGACCTGGCAGAGGCATATGTAGGACCGATGATAGATGCGATCTATCGTCGGCTGATCGATCGAGACTTCGCTCTGGAGGACCCAGAGGTAGTCATGTTGCTGACCGCCATGATCAACATCTTGGGGCACGACAACCGTGGGGGCCGCCCCACGGAAGTCCTGTTGATGGCAGCATATGGAGAAAGAGGAGTACTAGACCGCCCGAACATGAGAGTGATGAGGTGGAGAAACGGGGCTCTCTCAGGGAGTGACTTGGCGAATGAGCCTGGATTGGGAAGTTCTAGGACTTACCAACCACGTGAGATGCCAATGCCCTCTAAGCCTAAACCTGGGCTGACGAGAATGCATCGGGAGATGAACAGCGAGACGACCTCGTCTGGTTCACCACTGAGAGCAGCTGTGCCACCAAAAAGGGCGAAAGTAACACAGAAGGTTCAGACGAACCAAACGATTCAAGATCTGGACAAGATGAACGATCAGCTGAGAAGTACGAAGAAGGAGCTGGACGAGATGGCCAAAAGCATGCTCCAGATGGAGGAAGATCGGGACATGTGGAGAAAGTTGTTTAAAGACTGCAACAAAAAGCAGGGTCAAGAGATCGAGCGCTTAAGGCAGGAATACAAAGAGCGATCGGAGCAGGTGGCGTTGACAACGGCCGTACAGAAAGTGATACCTGCAAGGGATATTCCTCGTGGGCAGTCCCCGATGGAGCTCTTGACACCTCGAGAAATGAGTCAAACAACGGAGACACGGCTTCCAGCAGAGACGAATTGAGTAACAATCCCGGATCCTAGTGACACCTTGGGTGATCCCGTCGTAGAACAGACAGTGAGGAAGCTGATAGAGACAGCTGGACGACTGGTCGCTAACAAGAATGCGCCAGGTTCCGGGGTGACTGCACCCTATGGAACGATTGACGATACGGGCAGAGTACAACTCTCCCAGACCGTGATCAGACAAGGGATAAGTAACGTGACACCACTCATGGGGAGCTCGAGAATCCCAGAGAGGAAAGTACGAAAGATGCCAGCGAAGAAAGTGTCTCGTGTAATAGACGTGCAGAAGAATAATCAATTAAAATACAATTTCACGGGAGTTCCGGAGACAGATCCGAGGGCCTGCTTCAATCGAGCTACCTGGAGCCCGGCTGTAAACCTGCAGCAACCACCACTCGGGACATCTCATCTGATATTGGGAGACAGCTTAGTCAGAGTGCTGTCGAATTTGAGGACCTCGTGGGTCACCACGGTGATAGCCTTTGGAGGCGCGACGATAGCCCAATTATATCGGATGGTGGAACTGATGAATCCAGGGAAGATTCCCAATGTGATGATCTTAGTTGGGACGAATGACATCTCCAGATGTTCAGACGAGCAGGAAGCACTGTGGGAGTCAATGATGGTGTGTTTGTTTACGACCCTCTGGCAGATATTCAGTTGCGCGGTACTGACCGTTTGCACTGTGCCAATGAATACGAGAAACCTGACAGCATCAGGAAGAAGGCACAACGAGGGAGTCATAAGATGGAACAACATCTTGAGGAACCTAGCAAATCGAAATGCCGGAAGGATGATCCTCATGGACATTGAACATGAGTTGAGAGCCATGGATCAGGCCAGACTGACCACGGATGGCATCCACTTCGACAGTATCGAAGGACAAGCTTGGTTGAATCGAGTCTTCCAAGAACGGTTGGATGAGCTGGAAGCAGAACTCTTTGACACAGGAGTGCTGAAGGAAGAGGGAACGGTGAGTGATGCGGTGATTACCACCTTTGTGCCTCCTAGCCTTGAAACACGCTTGGGTACGGTACCAGCCGTCACGAATTACCGGCAACAAAGCTCCAGCGAACCAGGTCGAAGAACAGACGTGCAGGATCGGTTGGGAGAAGCACCGATGAGAAGGACAATTCATCCTAGGAGAAGGATAGGACCTGTCAACCAACCAATCGAAGAAGTAGCAGGCACATCTAGATCGGACACTAGGTCGGAGACGACGAGTACCAGTCGAGAGGAGAGACCGAGCAGAGGCTCATTGTTGTGGTCGAGATCCATACCGTCTCCTTGGCATATATACAAAGACGAACTAATGAAGCTGGACCTGCAGAGAGTAAGCTTCATCGAAGATGCAAGGAGGATGCTGAATGGAGCGATGCTATCCGTTAGCAGATTATACTCAATAACCGGCGTAGACTGGTTGATAGACGCTAGCATAAATTTCAGCTCCACGACGGCCTTGAGATTTGCTGATTTGGAGGGACTGCCCTCTAACAACACGATGGGACCAGTGAATGCGAGACCGTTGCAAGATGTGAGATTGAACCATGATGAGGGGAATCGTGAAGAAAGACCAGGAAGATTCCTGACGGCGAGAGCACCGATTGGGCAACACGTGAAGATATTCAGACAGCTGACGACACCACCTGGTCATGTGAAGGAGAGAGTGTACCCAAAACTAGTGAACCAAGATGGTGATGCCCAGAGATATGGCGGATTGACAGCGATAAAGAAAGATGAGACCATCTTCGCCGCCTATAACAAAGCAGAGATGAGAAAGGCCAAAATCATGGTAGTAGCGAATTCAGAGTTCGTGTACACCTCCAAGTCTTTGTTTTGGCCGGACGTCATAATGTTGGCTGCGGTTGACCTAGACCTATTGCAATCAGTGTCTTTGGCTATAGGGGTACAAAGGCAGACAGACATGAACCCAATAACGATTGTGTTTGCTGGCATCAATGACCATCTACACAGTAGAGGTTTTCTGAGCAGGCTCAGAGATCCTGCAACAGCAGAAAACGCAGTATGGCCAGCAATAAAAGACATCCTAGAGTCGATGGGTGAAGTGGTGGATGCAACGAAGGAGGGGTCATTCAATAAAGTGGCGTTGAGAGTAGTATTCGCGTTGTCTCCGGGATATGCACATCTCCCGGATGGACTGAAGTTTGTGTACGCAATGGTAGCCTTACTTTCGGAAGGAAAATATGATGTGATCACATCGGCCCCGAATCGCATGATAGAAATGGAGAACCTGAGGCCACTTAAGGAAGGCTGAACTGCCTGCAGTATGGTCAGATATCTCAAACGCGATGAGAGGATTCAAGGACCACGCGCTACACGTGTTAGTGTTGGACGAAGTGCTGGGGTTGGAACTGTCCAACTTCAGTCGGCAACTCAAACTGAAACCGGGAATAGACGACGACCATCGAGTGATCACGGCAATGTCCAACGACTTATGGTTCCGAGCAATGGAAGTGGCAAGTGAAGACACAAGAAGAAAAAACTCACTAGAGACAAGAGCTCATCTGGAGGCGATGGTTCTGAGAACCAAGGCGGAAGCCAACCAGTGGCTACACCTGAATCCTAGAGTAGCGGCATTGGGTGCAGATGCTTTTCAGCAAGGCCCCGTAATGATCACGAAGATACATGCCTACTTGTTGAAGGAGGTGAACCTGGCGGAAAATGCCGGAGAAAAGACCGCTGAGTTTGTGAACAGAATGTGTCAGATTACTCTGGAAACCTTCTGGACCCAGGAAGTGAAGGGACAGGAGGGATTTGAAAGGACAGACAGCATGCTAGAAGGGTTGGGAGCCGGATGGACCGCGTCCTTCTTGGCAAAAATTTACCCGAAAGTCTCGCACTATTTGATAAAGGAATTCCTCCAAGCAGTAGTGAGAGTATCGATAGTGGAATTAATAGCCTTGTTCGTGACCTTCGGAGCGGAGAGTTTCGTGAAAGGACCGGCGATACTGCTAACGGATGGAATACAGAACCTGCGACTAGATGGACTTCTGACATTGATCGCAATAACCCACGGAAACTTGGGAGGACTAATGAAACTGGCACGTTGCCCAGAGCAGATGAAAGAGAGAGTGAGGAATCTGGATATGAAGAAGTCCACGGACTCGTGGAACAAAATAAGAGACCTGAGACACACTCTTATCCAATATCTCTTGCAGCAAAATCGCTTTGGAACCGGAGAAGACGAGACAATTGAAAGAGAGGAAGATGTTAGACGACATGTTGGAGGCATGCCGCTATTAACGGATTTGAGCTTAGCTATGAGAACCGATCCCTTGGCGCTGATCAGAGAGAGGAGTCACGGAGTTCGCGACAGTGATCTATGGACCAGCAGTCACATTTGCATTCCCTGACGTTAAAGTGGAAGCATATAGGAGGTCGGTGCTGCACCTGAACCTCATATCGGCAGTGGACGGTAGTACACTGAACTGGTGTGAGCAGCACACATTGCGGGAGCTCATGAGTGAAGATCTGTTATTTGCGAAAATATCGGAGCCAGAGATGAGAGTCATCAATTTTGACGATCACTTCCGTGACCGCAGGGGAGAAGTAGAAAGAGGACACATCGAGGTGTTTCCAAAGCTTTGGAATCTGAGACCCTATGACAAAACGAATGGTGAAATAACCAGAGTGCCTCGTCTCACTGCAGCATACCACAAGGTGAGAGAAGAAACGAAGGACTGGGGCGATTACAAGAAGCTACCAGAGGCAATCCCTGAATTCCCTCTAATAAGAAGGATGTTGCTCGGAGCAGTCTCCGTAGTACAAACTCCTAGGTTGAGAGCATTCGAAACCAATGAAAGGAGAGTAGGGAATTTCGTGGGAACGATGGATCCATACTGCGTAGGGAGAAATGCCGCCGTGTTACAGTACACACGATTTGCATACACGGATCAAGCGACGAGAAGGCGAATAAGCAACGCCGCTACTCCCAAGCCTGGAAGATTTGATGAGGAATGGAGAGGACTAGGCTTAGCTCCGATGAGAGTGAGAGGCAGGACAGAATTGCCTGAAACCTCAATAATCCTGACCAGTGTCAAAAAGGAGATGAAAGTTGGAGAAATATTGCAGACGAGAACCTTCCTAGCACCCTTCGGCTGCGAAGAAATCAAAGTGGTCCATGGAGAAGAGGAAGATAAATCGGCCGGTACATTGCTCATACCGAGATTCCAGGAAGAAGCCGACGATGACGAACAAGGACCATCGAGCTCGAACAAGGATAAGTCAGAAGGAGATGACGGACAGGGTGGAAGCCGTCAGACTGAAGAACCCATGCAACAAGATCAAGCTGGTGGGGAAGACGACAGGGCATCGACAGGAGGAACATCCAGCCTGGGTTTCAATATCTTCAGTGATCTTGAGAATAATGCAGACACGTTGGAAACGACTGAGCCAGCGGATGAAGGCATCTCGACACTGGAGCCTCCGTCAGCCTTTATGGAAATGAAACAGAATTTGCCGGAGAGCAGCTCTCCTGGCAATTCAAGAAATAACGACCAGAGAATCCTCATGGAATCACCGCGGAGGAGAAGAATAGAGGCCTCAGCCAGAGTACCTTTCTTGGGAACGCTGCCCGAAGAAGAATGGGAAGTACATCACCGAGACCACGAGAGTAGGACGGGATGTAAGCTGGACAGAGTGGCGTTTATGGAAGAAGTCTGTACCGTGATTCAGAGCTATGGGACCCAGTCCATCCTCAAAACAGGTCTCAATCAACCCTTGATGAGAGAAGTACTTGACAAGCTTGATGAGTGTGAAGGGAGACTGAGTGAGTTATTGATCGACTCAGCCACTGATGAGAGTGAAGCGAATTCTCCTATCAAGATGACACCGCAGGACGATGAAGGAGAGGTGGTGTACCTGTCAAGAACCAGGAGAGGGACGATGCGATCAAAAATGGTGATTGATAAAATCAATGCGATGAAAATGAAGTTAGGCAGCAGAGTGATGCCGAGGAGAGTTGGGAAGACGAAAGTGGATTCAGAAATATCGATGAAAGCTGGTAACTCAGCGAAAAGAAAACGAGCCGAGGAAGTCATGGATTTGGGGCAAGGTGATTATCAATTGTCTGGCACAGATAGAATATTAACTGATATAGCGATGGTGCCACCCATTCTCATGGCGGGGATAAAGTCAACCGGTTATAGATCCAAAAGGAGTGACCGCACTCTGACTGGAGCAGCTTTAGAAATGGAAATACTCAGCCAATGTGGAGAGAGCAAGATGAGGGACTTCAAGCCATCTCCCATGAATCATGGAAAGGGAAGTGTTGCAGGACAACTGACACCAGTGGAATACAACCGACTGACCGTGTCGGAGACGGTGTCGATGGATGAACCCACTGGTGGATACATGGAGATGTTGGAATACCGAAACTCGGCTAGAGGGTATGTAGTGGCCCTGGAGGACGAAGAAGCCATGGAGGGTTGTCTGGAGATGATGTTGCAAGGCACCACCCTCAAGCAGAAGGCGTATGAAACTTTGGCATCGTCTGACATACAGGCGGAGACAATCGAGCAGTTAGTGAGCCTTCCATGGAAAGCAGTAGTATTGAGGTATTTCGAAGAGGAAATGAGGACTGCGCCAAGAGTACATGCTCTCGTGGCAGTGCCTTACGTAAGGACAGAGTTACAACTCAGGTTCGCCTGGTGCATGATGGGACTGACTCGCGAAGAATATGATTCAGAAGAAAGGAAGAGATCAAAAGAGGAAAAGGTTTTCCTTATGACGAATCTGAGGGATCTGATAGTCCAGGAGGGAGCAGCAGTAGCGTGTGCGAAGCGGAGAGACGCTCTCTGTTTCATTCGATTCCTGATAGAGCAGATTTCAGTACCTGCATTAAACACTTGTGTTAAAATGTTGAGGGAAGGCGATGAGCGAACGAAAGCCTTGTTCTTACTAGCAATGCTGGATATGCAGCAAAGTAAACCGATGAGAGTAAACATGAAAGAACCTGAAGAATTGGAACCCATGAAAAAGATAGACGAGATCAGGAGATTCTCAAACAAGGAGTTGAGACTCACTAAAGAATCTATGGGAGCATTGCCGAAATCCAGTGAGTACTGTGGACCGATCAAGAAGAAGTCATATAGCTACGTATCCGGGATTATAGGGATAGCGTACAATCCTTTCCTGAGTGAAGACATACGCGATTGCTTCTTTGATTATGAGCAGGCGGTGTTACTAAGATTCTGGACGTCCAGAATTGTAACGATTAAGAGCGTTAACAATCCACAGGCCAAATTGGGATTGGTCTTGGAAGAAGAGGTGACTGCACCTTCAGTACCAAAATCCGACAAGAGAGTGGAGTTTGGGTTGGGATTCTCAGATGAATTGCTGAGAACGAGCTTGATGGCAGTGTGGGAATTGATGAGGCCATCATGGTGTCCTAGTCCCAACGCTGACTCAATATTACGGGCGACACAAGACGTACAGAGGGAACTGAATGCAGACTGTAACCTGCGTGACCTCAACATCATATATAATGTGATGATAACAGCCTCTAAGAGCAACGGAGAAGATAAAGTGGAGTTGCCTGGCTGGGGACCAGAAGACTGGGTCAAACCTGGTAGCTGTCTGGCGGAAGTCTGTGGACTGGAGGGTCATGTTTGTGGAGGTCTAGACTGTGTGAAAACCCTGGAGAAACAACACAAGCAATTGACATTATTGTTTGGAAATGTAGTGATGAAAGCAAGAACGGAGACGGAACTGATAGCAGATTGCCATGGAGGAACCGATGTGAATCTAGTGACTGCACTAGGATTCTACAGCATGTTTGGTTCTTTAGAGTCACTATTGAATCTAGAACAGAAACATGAGATGGTCACAGCCATCAGCGTAGAAGTATTTCCAGGAGTTCTGCAGACTGAGCAGAAATACATAGGAAAATGGAGGGAAGCAATCGAGACAGAAACGAACATCAGACACAGCGAAACTTATTGTAGACCATCAGGAGCACGTTATTTTGTGGGTTCAACGTTGGCTCCAATGTGCAAGAGCAGGTATCCTGTACATTTCGTAGCTGTGGACGTGAAGAGTACAAGAACGATTGTGGATCAAGCCTTCTCAGTGCCGAAGTGTGTGAGATTGGCGAGAATGTCTGAAAAGTCTTACGAGTTACTATGTAAGATGTTCTCAGCAGTTCCAGAGAGAACCAAAGAGGAGTTGGAGTCAATACTAGAAAGAAGTTCATGGGATATGTGAGCGGGAACTTCAGTGACTTTGAGAAACAGAAACAGAGAGGATCAACTGTCACAGATTACAATGCAGTAGATGAGAATGATGAAATCCACCGAGTGATGATGGAAGTGGAACCATTGCTGGAAGCTTCGGGAAAATGTAATTGGAGGAGCATCATGTTGACACATGACGAGTTTCCTTGCCACTGCTTGCTGCAGACCTGGTGATATCCCAAGCGTAGTAATCTGATGTTGATCTGGGACTCTGGAGAGCTGCTCTCCATGGGTTTACCAGAATCATCACAGCCCGTAACAATAGTGATAGTGGGAGTTATGATGGCGCTACGATGGCTGGAAGCTCATGTGAGAGAAAATAATAGACAAGAGGCGCCGACGAGAGAACAATTGCGGAAATTAGATTGTCTAAAAGATTTAGATCTTTTTGAGACAATGTGCAAAATTCTAAACATTCCGATGGAAGTGAAGAAGATATGGGCGAGAAAACGATTGATGCCATGGTTCAGAGCTAACATGACTGCATGGTTGTACGAGTATGCGAAAAAGCATATGTCGAAGCATGGCAGAGTGTACAGTCTAATATCAGCTGGACATTGGAGCAGGAGCTTTCAAGCGAGCTCTCGTGACTCATCGGAATGCAGTGACCACTGCTGTGAAAAGAATTTCCAGGACGAGTGTGCGTAGTGGAAATGAGAAGGCAGAGATGCTGAAAGAAGATTTGGAGAGAAACGTGACGTTGTGTCTCCACAACAGTTTCTGCAGAAACAGAGAATCCAACGTGGATCCCCTACCTTGCTGTAAACAGAGGGTAGAAGAGCAGAAGTGTTGGAGGACGGCTTCCAACAGCGTCAGGATAGCCAACGATGTGCTACAAGACACGGAAACCGAAAGTGCGGAGTCAGTATCACAGGAGGAAGAAATGGAACATTGATGAATGGTCGAGAAAACAAGAGGCAACAAGAAAGAAAATTAGAAGAATTTAGAAGTTTTAGAACTTCTAAACGACGAAAAAAGAAGAAAACAAAGGAGTGATGAAGAAAAGTTGAAACTCGGAATTGTTTTATGTGTGTGAAAAACTCAAGTGAGAAACCAAGCAACCAAGTTGTAATTGAAAACTGAAACATTTAGTTGAGTTTTGAAATTGTTGCATTTATAAATTTGCATTTTGATATTAGTTGAAGTGGCTTTAGAGACACTTATTATTTATTTAGAAAGGTTTAAGAGGAGAGTATATTTAAATATTCCAGCCTGCATGATTGTTTTTAATCACTTAGGGAGACTGATCACTTTGTGGTGACATGAGAGACTTGAGTAATCTCTTGAAGAGGGAGGTTGTTACATTGTTCTTTCTAACTACAAAGTTTCTTAGTTTTAATATTACAGGACAATAACAAGCAAGGTTTCCGAAGGGAAGAGCATAGTAGGATAATTTTAGCTTGTTGGTTGGCAGGACTGTCCTGCAAGCCAACACCTTTTAAATCTAAGAGAAAAAGTTTTAATCGGGACATTGACACTGGAAGTCAGAAAACATGTTTTATCTTAGGTCATATCCTCAATGTGCAGATTAATGAGAGAATTTGAAGGCTATAGTGATGTAGTATGATGCCATTTATATTCTGCAGTGAGTCGATGTGACGTGGATAAAAGTAATTTCGTGCATTTTGTAAATTCTGTTCGATGACACTGTAACGATTTTACGAACATTGCGCGATTCAATAAGGACATTGACCGGACTGTCCGGGGAGTATGTGGCATTCGACCAAAATGGCCAAAATGCAATTTGTGCAGACTTCGAATTTTTAGCAGTAAGCCTTCCGGATTGGTGGTTATTAAGAACTAAGAACGTTATTGGACCGATTGGCCAGACGGTGAGGGCTGGAATATTCTAGTATTTTTAAATTTCAAAAATTCGAATTATGACATCATATTTCTGAGAAACGTCAGAAACGGCCATTTTGGCAAAAACGAGAAAAACAGGAGAACAACTTTATCTGCGATAGCGAACAGGACGAAAATCGAGATTAAAAACGACAACCAACTACAGAATAGCAGAGGACGTTCCGAGTTGCAACTATTGTGCTGCTACAATAGTTGCAAGGCCGTTGCAATCAACGGTGAAGGGTAAGAGACAGCCTTCCGGAATAGGAGGAAATCAAGATTAACGAGCTTGATTCAGCGGATTCGTCAATCCGGAAGGATAAAGAAACTGAAACTTTTATCCTGCCACGAAAACTTTTAGCATCCTGTCATGTCCTGACTTGAATTTAATTGATATTTGGATTAGTTTTGACAAGGATGAAGTGCTAGGAGTTGGGGGGGGGTTGATCCATCTTCGATGGAGATGATGATTTTTATCTACTGAACAAAAACAATAGTAATATAATAAGTAGTAACCCTGTTTTTAGGAGTGACCTCGTGGTCTGGGGATACTGAGACCCAGCCATGAGCTCACTAGTTGCATGTAATTAAGTTAATTTGAGCGTTCTGGTCGAAGCCGGAGAGCAGTAACGTTTTTGTCGACCCGATGTTAGAAAGACCACCGAAAAGTAGTGGCTTGGTAGAGACGGTGAAAAGCATGCAAAGCTCTGTTTAGACGTTAGCCAGTCGTCTTAAGACTTAGTTTTGTTATCCGTCGATATGTATCTTCCGGGCGAATGTTACAATTTGTGCCAGTCGGTCATATTTGGAAGTTTGACCTTGAGAGAAGCAAAAAACACTTAATTTTGGAGTGAAATTTAATTTTTCAAAATTTCGAATGGAACCTGTCATGCACGATTTTCTCGCGATAACTGAAAATCAGAAAAGAGAAGTCAGAACAATCGAGTGACAATCGCGGGAAAGTTGCTAGAAAAATCAGTGGGAAATTGCTATTCGCAATTTCAGTAGCGATAATAATCTAGAGTAGAGCTGTCCCATCTAGAACAGA
Organism: Symsagittifera roscoffensis; assembly: GCF_963678635.1. Taxonomy (NCBI): domain Eukaryota; kingdom Metazoa; phylum Xenacoelomorpha; order Acoela; family Convolutidae; genus Symsagittifera; species Symsagittifera roscoffensis. Next base: position 58,661,114 of record NC_087064.1, read on the forward strand.
GACGAGCGCATCCCCACGAACTGGATTGTTGTGATTGGAGTATTATTCTAAACTAGACTAGAGTGAACCTTCGGTGGAAAGGTGGACAGCTAGAGTGTCCCAATGGTTCACGAGAACTGACATTCTAGAGTACAAACTTGTTCTTGTTATTAAAACTGACAAACATTAAACTCATTTTAGTTACTTAATTGATTCTTGAGTTGCATACCGACTTATTTACTTCCTGATTCTTGAGCGTGCTACAATGTGAGTACTAATTTAAAATTCTAGAGTGTGTTTTATAATTGTTATGTTGAGGTAAGGCGAGTTTTAGGTTGATCCATCTGAAATGGATCAAAGTTCCACTGTCTAATAAAAAGTAACTTAACGGATTGTTCCGACCCGGTTTTTAACGGCGTTCATGTATTTTGGGTATCTAGAGACCTGAGTATGGGGACGTTATTAATTCTAGAGTGGGGGGGATATTTTAGTAGTAGCCTTTAAGCTGTAACGGGTCGTGGTCTCGTGTCAGAAGCGAACCGAATTGGCTCCGACTGATTTGAGGTGGAAAAACACAAGAGATAGTGTCCCTGACTCTTGAGCCAATAGTTATAGGGCCTATTTTTCTTAAGCCTCATGTGTGACTGCAGTAGACGAATGTTACATAGTGTTTTTATGGCGCTCCTGGGTGTTTACGACATCAAGACTACGGAGTCAAACCCACTTGAGACAGCTTCGGGCTGAATGCCCATTCTAGAGTACCGGTGGTACGGTTCGACAGGAACGTGCAAACCTTCCGGTTGTACCGTGATAGCTTTTTAAGAAAACTCGAGAAAATTTCCTGGTACGCTCTCCAAACGAGGCTTAGCTAACCGAGTAAAGGGGGGCAACTAGGGGGACAAAAACACGAGCAAAAAGACAAAAAGCAAAACAAAAACCAAAAAAGAATAGAAAAAGGAACAAAAACCATAAAACGAAAAAAGACAGTGACTTTGACACCAGATCAGTTGGATCAAACCTTTATATTAATTAAATAGTATACCCATACTGTTTTACAAGTTCGATCGTTTCGATCAACCTAGCAATTTAACCCAGTAACCTTAATAAAGTGCCCGAGTGTGGGGCGTTGTCAAGGGTTTTCAGATAGCTTGGAACTTAGCTGGAAAACAAGGAGACTTGACTGGAAGAGGTGACCGGCCGAGTGGGAAACTGGTTCAGGAACACTTGAGCTGAACCAATAGGAGACTGAACTGGAACAGGTGATCAGTCGAGTGGGAAAGCAGCCAAGAAGGATCTGACAGTTCTCGAGTTCTCAAGTTGGGCAGAACGGGTATCGTTACAATTCACATTACATTATAGGAAATAAGTGTAAAATTGGATAAGCGATATCCCCCGGTTTTGACAAACGTTTTTACTTGAGCAGGCCTGGAGACAGGTCTACGGTTTTCTCTTGAGAGGTTTAGCACCCGGCGCTTAAGGTAATTTTAGGCTTAAGAAGGGGGGCTAAAAAGGGGGGAGGTTAGAAGGGGGGCTGGTTAAGTTAGAGGTTGGTGGTTGTAAATTGTAAAAAAGGGAGAAAATTAGAGTAACTAATTGGTCGACATCGTTGATTTAGTTACATTAGTCATTTAAACGCGTTGGTCATAGGAAACGGATATCCAAAATTGGAATTAGGTTAAGGTAGGTACCCTGGTCGGATCGGTAGGGGGGAACGGACATAGACAGTTTTTGTGATACCCCATAAGATCGCTAGCAGGGGGGAAGGAAACGCGTGGCAATTAGGTACCAGACATTTTTTTTTCGACGAAAGGTAGACATTGGTCACCTTTGAATTTTAGGTGGGCTCATTTTTCAGTTTTTATTACTTTTTCTGGCTTGGATTTTTTGTTGCATTTTGGGGAGGATTTGTGTTTAGTTTTTATACGAACAGGTGATCACAAGATACCTGCGCACATGTTTTGGTCTCAAGTTGCTTGGAACATTGAAATAGAGGTAACTAAAAAGAAACAAGAAAAAAGGGGGGTCAGCATTTGGCTTTTAAGAGAGGGTTTGTGGGGAAATTTTACTAGAGCTTGAGTGGTGGTACAAGGTACAGTGAATCAAGAAGTCCCCATAACGAAGAAGAGAGAGGTCCCACCGCTCAGACACTTGTCAACAGTCTTGGGACAGTGCCAAAGAAGTCCTGGGACAGTGTTGGACCAGAACAGTCTTGATACAGTCTTGGGACAGTGGTCTTGGGACAGTGGTCTTGGGACAGGGTCTTGGGACAGGGTCTTGGGACAGTGGTCTTGGGACAGTGGTCTTGGGACAGGGTCTTGGGACAGTGGTCTTGGGACAGTGGCCTTGGGGCAAGGGTCTTGGGACAGGGTCTTGGGACAGTGGCCTTGAGACAGTGGTCTTGGGACAGGGTCTTGGGACAGGGTCTTGGGACAGGGTCTTGGGACAGTGGTCTTGGGACAGTGGTCTTGGGACAAGGGTCTTGGGACAGTGGTCTTGGGACAAGGGTCTTGGGACAAGGGTCTTGGGACAGGGTCTTGGGACAAGGGTCTTGGGACAAGGGTCTTGAGACAGTGGTCTTGGGACAGTAGTCTTGGGACACTAGCCTTGGGATAGTAGTCTTGGGACAGTAGTCTTGGGACACTAGCCTTGGGACAGTGGTCTTGGGACACTAGCCTTGGGACACTAGCCTTGGGACACTAGCCTTGGGACAGTAGTCTTGGGACACTAGCCTTGGGACACTAGCCTTGGGACACTAGCCTTGGGACAGTGGTCTTGGGACACTAGACTTGGGACACTAGCCTTGGGACAGTAGTCTTGGGACACTAGCCTTGGGACACTAGCCTTGGGACACTAGCCTTGGGACAGTAGTCTTGGGACACTAGCCTTGGGACAGTAGTCTTGGGACACTAGCCTTGGGACACTAGCCTTGGGACAGTGGTCTTGGGACACTAGCCTTGGGACACTAGCCTTGGGACACTACTCTCAGGTCAGGGGTCTTGGGACACTGACGGAGTACTGGGACATTACCGAACAGTCTTGGGACAGTAAAAGGAAGCCTGGGACGGTACGAAGAAGAGTAGGGACGGTAACTGGAAGTCTTAGGACAGTATAAAAATTAAAGTAAAATTACAACAAGCTGTTTTAAGACAGGATTAAGACAGAACAAGACAAATTGGAACCCGGTACAGTTGAGACCACGAATAAAGAAAATTACTCGAAGATTTTAGAGAACTGGAACAAGGTTTTTATCACGTTGTATATTTTCTTTTAAGAATTTGTTTCCACAAAATTTTTATTCTTAGAATAGAATTGTGTATAAAATAAAATTGTAAATAAGAGCAATTGTAAATAGAAATAATGAGACGGAGTAGGGTACCGGTGCTTGAAAAAAGGTCAAGTGGATCAAACACGAAATATAACTCGTCGCTGCGTGGAACGACATCAAGGGGCCCAGGCAAAACAAAAAATAACTTTTCAGTTAGCATGGTCAGCACGAGAAGTGGCACCGAGAGCAAGACGCGAGAAGATGCGAGGGAAAAACAGGTGGAGCCCACAATCGAAATCGACCTAGAGACACCAGACCAGAGCGTAGATGAAGTGGAGAAAAAGACAACGGAATCCACACCGATGCCCCATATGGAAGATCAAAATCCAAAAACCGTGGAGTTTTCGCCAATAGACGCGTTGGAAGACACAACAGGCAATACCCGAGAAACGGTGAAAGATGACTCTCAAGTAAAGAAGACATCTTTTACAGAAAAGTTGGCGATGATGGTCGGAATGAAATCGAAAGACAACACGGCCGAGGAATCACAGACTGGAAGAGCACGAACATTTGGGACAGTGAGCACGAAGGCGACAGAAGCCGACCCAAAGGAAGAACAAGCCAGAAAGGAAGCGACAGCTGGAAACAAGACAACGGCTGATCATGAAACAGCTACCCTTGAGCTTGGAGACCTGATGACAAAACTAAATCAGATCGACAAGAGACTGAAGTACAGTGAGGAAGATAGAGACTTAATAAGGAAAGAGTTGAAATACAACAAACACGAGTATCTGGATAGTTATTTTAACCTGGCTAAGGCGACAGACGAGAGAATCCAGCAGATGTCGGACAAGGTAGATGCCACCAATGAAGAACGAGATAAGAACATCAAAAAAGATATGCAACAGTTGAAAAACCGATATGATGATGTCAACAGCCAATTAGGTAGCCTGGAAAAGAGAATGGACATAATGAACAGGAATCAGGCCGAAAGTTCGTGTGCAATACAGGCGAAGTTGGATGCAATCTTGAGAAATTCTACCTCACAAGAAAGACCGGCAGCGGATCGCACGCAACGCACCAGAGTTGACTTTGTGGAACCACAAAGGGGCAAACGGCAATCGACACCGTTGCCCTTAACCCGGGACACGGTGAGCATAGCACCAACAGCTGCTAAAACAATCATGAAGAATGGAACGTCAAGTACAACGACTGGCCCGGGGGACTCAACAGCTAACAGCAACGCAGGTCCGGATGCTATGACATGGGCAAGCACTTGGGAGATGATGAACAGGACTCTAGAGGCCTTTGCCACGAGGAACACTGACTCGAGCGATAGGAGGGACGGAAAATCAAGAAAAACTTTCAAGTAGCCAAAGGAATTCAAAGACGACTCCGATGGATGTATCGACACTTGGGTGGAAGTGATGAGATTACACCTAGAGCAAGATAACTTAAATGATGAAAGACAAGCATGCACGGCCATACTCAGCAACTTAGAAGGCACGGCATTAAAATGCGTGGTCGCAAAGAAGGAAGAAGAACGCGACACCGCGGACAAGATCTTCGAGATATTACTGAATCGATTCGGGTCAGGCATGAAGGGTCACCAAGCGATGATGCGATTTGAAAAGAGAAGGCAGAGGGACGACGAGTCAATAGATCGGTTCCTAGATGACCTCGAGAGCTTGAGAAGAAGGAGTGACCCAGAGGAGTCGACAAACAGAAGAAACTTCAGCATTGCCTCGAAGTTCATTGATGGGGTAAAAAGTGATGACTTAAGGACAATGTTAGCTACATACTACACATTGTCGAAAGACAGCGCACCAACCCCAGAAGAAATGATACAGAAATCAAGGGAATACATGCTGATGAAGCCCAAGAAATACTCATATTCGGAAAACAGGAACACACAGGGGGGAAGCCAACCCCAGAGGTCATCATGGTACAAACCTAGAGATGATATGGATAAGCGCAGATCATGCGCGAACTGCGGGTCAGCGGACCACCACGTGGCTGACTGCACAACATACAAACAAGGCATGAAGAGCCTAGGATACGCACCGGATGAGGAGGACATGAGCCAAATGGAGGAACACGAGTACTATAATGGCTTAATCATCAAGATAGGCGCTAGATGCTTCTTCTGAATGGATTGTCCCTTGTTCTGGGAAGCGGTCAAGGACCAGAGTCACCCCAAACATAAGTTGGCATTAGCGGCGGTGCAGAATCAGCGGAACAGGCAGAACGAGTTTGAATCGAGGAACTTAGGAACACCAAGCACGGAATTGCCAACGAAGACAGTGAAAGCTGTAACACATGTTAATGGTGCGATAGAATCCGCGGCAGGGAATTCTCTAGAGATAAATTATGAGAAAGCGGCGACGGAGGCAATTGCCAAAGTGAAACAGGATCTGGCTGCGAAAGAAATAGAGCAACGATTAAAGCTGGAGATCGAAAGACAGAATTTTAACGAAGCATTAACCGGATCGAACCCAACACCAGAGGCTGTACAGGGCTCAACAAAAACCGGGAATTGTAACACTGTAAAAATGGTGACGGGAAAGCCATTCGGCATATCGAAAATTGGGGCGAGAATAATGTCGATAATCACAGTGGGCGGCCACGAGGTAACCAGAAACTTGAGCGAACCGAGCGACCAGACAATAATGCACATTGACGTGTACGCAGATTACTTGAGTGGTATAAGCCCACAAACGACTTCTAGAGCGCTGAGAGCACTACTCATGAGAGGGGGCAGCAAGTCGGTACGTGTTGATAACAGATATACTGAAGCTTATGGTCCACACGAGGTGATGCTAAATATAGATGGGATCAACATCTATACCAAGACAATGATAACATGTGACGAAGACCTAATTGGGCAAATCTACGTAGGGAAAGAAGAGTTGAAAGTGAGATCGATTGGACACTGCGCCATGCTTGAAGAAGATGCAATGCACATCGGGACGGAGGCAGATGTGACAGGGCACGTGCTAGATATAAGTGGCAAAAAGACTCAGTTGCGTGGGTTACTTGATACGGGAGCAGTCTTGAGCGTCATACCAATCGAAACTTGGGAAAGGATGGGCTTTGACAAAGATGACTTGATAGACTCGAGAATACGGCTGTCAGCTGCAAACAAAGGGGCCCTTCGGGTGCTGGGCAGGACGCCGATAATAGCCCTCAATTTGGGGGAACGTAACCTGTGGATGGGCTTTATCGTGGTAGAAAACCTAGATGAATCTGACCAATTCATTTTGGGCAGGGACTTCATCAGGAATTTCGACGTAACAATTGACCTAAATAACGCAATGTTCAGGATACGGAACCCGGATAGGAGGTACGCAATCAAACCGGTAAATTTAATAATGGCAAATGAGAACAAAGCACCGGTATTCTTGAGTAGGAGGGTGAGGCTAAAAGCTAATGAAGCGGCAATCGTAAGCTTGAGGATGAAAAATTACAATGAACTAAGTGACAACAAGCAAGTGTGTATAGTTCCAAATCCTAATAGTCAAAGTGCTGCTGTTTTAGGAAGATCATTCTCGATAACGAAGAGCGGCCTCTGCGTCAGTGTCTTGTTGAATACCCTTGATGTACCGATCACGATACAGAGAGGGAGGAAACTGGGATATGCTTTACCGGTTAAAACTCGATATGAAACGATTGAGAACTCAAAACAGAATGAGGTTGTTGATTGTCCCAATCACAGGGACAAAATTTGTATCTTGAGAAGATTGCAGAAAATAAAAGATTCTTCAGGTCTTATTAAATCACTTAAGTCAGAAACGGACGATGGGCTGTCGAGCTGTTCGAACTTTCCAGAGCGAACCACACTAGATGAAATGCAAACTGATAAACCGGTTCTGCCGGAGATTGAACATTTGAGGGGCAAACTGAAAGATGAACAGCTCGAAGCCATCAAGGACGTACTGAAGCGGAACGAGGAAGTTTTTTCGAGGCATAAGGCGGATATCGGGTGTTGTAATTTCGTTGAGCATGAAATAGAACTTGAGGAAAACGCGGTACCACACAGGGAGGGGGCGAGGCGCATGACCCCACACAAATCGGACGCGTGTAGAAAAGAGATCGAGACGTTACTAGAGTATGACATGATAGAACCATCCAAGTCACCGTGGGCGTGTGGAGTAGTGATGGCCAAAAAGAAAGGCGACCAGTTGAGGTTTTGTTGTGACTTTCGATACCTGAACTCCGTCACGGTGAAGGATGCCTATCCCATACCTAGGATTGATGAGAGCCTCTCGAAGTTAGGTGATGCAAAATTTTTTACGACTCTTGATTTAGGCTCGGCCTTTTGGCAAGTACCACTAAGGAAGCAGGACAGGGACAAGACAGGATTTGCCTGCGAGTTGGGTCTGTTTCAATGGAAACGGATGCCGTTTGGACTTTGCAATGCCACAGCCACGTTTCAGCGGTTGACGGCACACGCGCTGATAGGCGTGACGAAGAAGTATGGCAACCTGGTAATGTGCTACGTGGATGACGTGGTAATAGCGACGCCAACACTGGAAGACCACATTGAGAGACTTGACGAAGTGTTTGCATGCATGAAGAGGTCGGGGCTAAAGTGTAAACCATCAAAGTGCGAGATACTCAAAGACTCAATAAAATACTTGGGCAGGATGGTAGACAAGCACGGCATCAGACCTGATACGGACGCCGTGGAAGCAGTCCTGACCTGGAAATCACCGAAGACAGAGCACCAGTTGATGAGCTTCCTGGGTTTCGCTAACTATTATAGAGAGTTCATCAAAGACTATGCAGACAAGGTATACCCGATGCAACAATTAATGAGACACAAGGGCAAGAAGTTCACGTGGAACAACGCAGCAGAAGAGTCATTCCAGAGAATAAAGAAAGAGCTATGTGAGGCACCAGTACTGGGTATGCCGACTGAGAAAGGGATGTACGTGCTGGACACGGATGCGTCGGTAGTCGCGATTTCTGGGATTCTCCACCAAGAACAAGAATGGAATGGGAAGACCAATAGCGTACGGGAGCAAAGTCCTGAGTGACACGGAAATGAAGTACGGAGCACCAAAAGCAGAGATGTTCGCGGTGGTTACCTTTGTCGAGAAATACAGGGCATACCTGGACAGTGAGCCATTCAAGTTGCGAGTCGACAACAGAGCACTGAGCTGGCTGAAAACGTACTCAATGGACCAAAGTTACATTGGGAGGTGGATAGTTCGCCTGGACGGATACAACATGATAATTGAGCATAGAACGCGAGATAAACATCAGAATGCCGACAGCTTGAGTAAGAAGACGGAGTTCTATGAGAGACAAGAGCAAAGAGAAGCAGACAGACCTGAAATCAAAGATGGCTTCTCATTCATGGACAAGGAAACGTACGACAGTCTTCCACTCACAAGATGGCTGGACAAATCAGGCAAACCGATTGAAGATCATCCAGAATTACCAAAAGAGCCTCTCGAAAAAACGATCTTGAAGAAGAACAGAAGGATCCCGATGGAGATAATACTCAAGTCGAAGATCGTGAAGGAGACGCTCAAGGCAAAAGGCTATGATCTTAACCAGGTGGAAGCAGGAACTGCACAGATAGATGATGACTTAATGAGGTTACTCGAGAAACTATCAGATGATAAGCCTGTGATCCAAAAGAAGGATCAAGAAGAACAGGAAGTCACTATAATTCGGAGAAAAGAGACAGTGAACGACACTGACTCATCAAGAGGAGGCGTCACTGACAGCAAAGATGTCGTGCGGTCACTAGTTGACAAAATCCCCGAGAACATTCTGGAGCAGACCAAGGTTAGGAAAAAGAAAGTGACGTTCAATGAAGATACTGAACACCTGGGACTAGGTCAAGAGTCCGGGGAGTGTTCCAGGTTCACGGTAGAAGGAACCGGAGAAGGAAAATTGTCCGGGGAGCGTGAAGAATGGGATGAAGACTCGGATGAGAGCAGCGAAGACCAGGACAGTCTATGCATGATATTGGCGGAAGAGAAGATAAGACAACACGACAGGGAGTTACAGACGGATCCATCTTCAGGAACGTACAATCTGGACACACAAGAGGTACGAGGTGGTGAAGAACTTGAGAAAATTGCGGTTTCAAGAAAACCATTCAGGGAATTATCGTGCAACTCAAACGTCAGAACGAATCTGGTACCAGAAGACGACATGAAAATCGTGAAAAGGATGATATGCGTGAAACTGAGTGATGACATCCCTAACCCTGGTGAGATGAATGGACAGATCATGGCGCTGAAGGAGCATGTCAAGGCGAGATATAGGCTGTCAGACTTAATAAGAGCCCAGAAGAATAACAAAATGACAAGTAATCTCTCCAAATGGATCCAGTAGGGGGTCAAGGAGAAGGGGGAACTTGAGGAAGACAGCTACAAGATCTTGAGCCAGTTCTACGAAGAAAGGAAAGACTTACTTTATCACACAGCTGATGGTATGGTAGCGTGCAAAAGGAGAGATGAGGAAAAGGTATTACACAAACACAACCTCATCATACTACCACAATTGTACCAAACGGAGGTGCTTTTCAGATCACACGACCAGATGGGCCATCAGGGGATAGATAAAGTACAACAAAGGATACTTCATAGGTTTGATTGGCCGGGAATGAGAAAAGCTTGCGAGAGATGGGTGAATGCCTGCCTAGCATGCCTTCAGGTAAAAGACCCAAGGAAGATGAAGTTTCCCCTCAAGTCTGTCGAGAGTTCGGAATTCAATGAAGTGGTGCAGATAGACCATCAGAAAATCTGCATGACGGAGTCGGGTTATAACCAAATACTGGTTATAATAGATCACTTCACAAAGTTGGCGGAAGCGGTCCCGTGCCAAACAGCCTCGGCCGAGGAGACATGTGATCATCTGATAACGCATTGGATATCGCGGTATGGTTGTCCAATGACTTTCCAGTCGGACAACGGCAAAGCTTTTGTGGGGGACTTGACAAAAGAATTGATGAAGAGATCGCATATTGCTCAAGCACACTCGTCGACCTATCATCCACAGACCAATGGGTTGGTGGAGAGACAGAACAGGACACTGGTCAACATGTTAAGGGTGTACTGCTCAAGATACATGACAGACTGGGACAAATACCTGCCACAGGTAGTAGGAACCTATAACAGTACTCAGCACTCAACGACGGGCATCAGTCCTTTCATGATGTTGACGGGCAGAGAGAGAGCAATGCCTCTGACATTCTTCTACCCGGAATACGAGGGGAAGAGGACGTCGCCTGAAGCATATGTGAAGGAAGCGATCAAAAGACAACAAGAGCTAAACGAGCTATGTAGGAGGAATACGGCGCAAGCGCAAATGAGGCAACGCAAGAAATATGACGAAAAAATATTACAAGCAAAGCCATACGAAGTGGGCCAGTACGTGTGGGTCTTCCAAAATGTCATACCGCCCAAGGGAACAAAGAAACTACTCAAGAAGTGGAGAGGACCGTTCATGATAACGGAAGTACATCAACAAGGACGGTTCTACCGCTTGAATACTGGGCGAGCAGCACATTACGAAAATCTGAAGCCTCATGTCCCGTCCCCGGAGGACTGGTGCCTACCAAAAGACATGGAGGGTCTTGAGTATCTGGTGGTAGAGCCAGCGTGTGAAGTGAATGAAAAAGGCACCAGAGAGAAAAATGATGGTAATGAGAGCTTGAGTTTGGGTGACAATGAAAAGATAGGAGTGGAGTCTGATGCAGGATCATTTGTAGAAGATGACTGGAACGACCCGGAGCAAGACGAGGTGCCGAAGTGGATGGAGCCGGATCGACCAACACCACCGGAAACCAGGACTGGCAATCGTAAACGCACCGGCATGAGGTACAACAGGTACGGGGATGACTTCTTGATCGATAAGATACAGCCAGACAAATTGGGCGAGGAACTACTGAATGCAGGCGAACTGGAAGCTGGAGAGCAATGGCAGGTCATTGACGATGGTGGTCATTATCCGCAGGATGATTACTCGACGCCAGAATTGGAAACGGATCTCGAACAGAGTGAGATAGAGAGGAGGGAGAACACGAACTTGTGGATTCTAGAGTGGATGCGTGATGTCAAAGACGAGAGCCGCGAAGGACAAAGCATTCAGCAAGTCGATGTATCAGCAGCAAATTACATGAAGACAGAGGACCCTCTTTTCGGATGGACGGCAACAGACAAGCCACTGGACATTCCTCAGGACAATTCAGACCCGACAACATCGACGGGGACGTCGATAAATATTTTTGTCCGGGGAGTGGGGGTAGGACTTACCCACACCGAAAATTTGATGATAAAAAAGCTCAAGGAAGTAAGAGAAACGAGCGAATTGGAACTGGAGGAAGAAGAGCCAGAGCCTACTGTAGGTCGGAATTTCAAAACGAAATTCGAAATACCCAATGAATACTCGGAGAACCTCATGATAACGGATAGCGACTTCATCCTGTCAAACAGGACCAGCGCGATCTGCATCACGGCGGACATGAGTTTCAAATCAAGATTGGAAGCTGACTTCAAAAGAGAGTACCAGAATGTAGAGTTTCTGTTCAGACAGAGACCAGGACTGGGAGGGATGGCAGCGCTTCCACCGTCAGTGGCACAAGTCCCGGGCAAATATCTGTGCTTCCTAGTAACGAGGGTCAACGACAGGAACACAATTGATCCCGAACACGTGATATTGGCACTAGCAAGATTACGAGACTTCATGATTGAAAGAGGGATAACAGAGGTCTCAATGCCGGTGTATGACCCAAACAGGCGCAAACTGAGCCCAAGGGAGTTGTACGCTATCCTACATGTGGTCTTTGCAGAAACTGAGATAATGGTCTATCTTCATAAGAAGTACTACTTGAGCATCGCCTGAGTCGGGTACACGGGGGTATCGAGTTGGGTGTGAGGGAGGAGTCTTGAGTTAGGTACTGGGGTGCGGCACAGGTAAAGGGATCTTAAGACGTGATTGGCATGACAATTAAATTTTAAAAAGAATTAACGGTGCTAAAACATAAAATGAATCTGCATGCTTTTAAGGAAATTCCAATTGAATTGTTTTAAGTGATATGAGATTTTAACCACACTGGTAGAAGGGGGGTCTCTAGGTTAGGAACGTGACATGTTAAGTTTTAACATGCTTTCTGTTTTCAGATCAAGTTTGAAAAACAAAGTTGAAAATCCAACTATACTCAAACGAGAAACAGAAAGAGAAATCTTGATTGAACTCGCGATAATCCGCACCTACAGCAAGTATTTGCAAGGGAACATTTCTAGAGAATTCTCGAGTTGGGTAATACTTAAGTCGGTTTGGTAATTCTTGAGCTGGTTAACACATACCTATATACATCCCGAAGTCACGAAGAATGGCAGACCGATTCTGGAATTCCATGCCCGCGGCCCTGAAGAAGCCCACTCTTGATGAGCTGTACAGACGCCTGAGGGACCTGGACTACACCCAGATAGACGAGAGAATGGCAGTAATGCTGAATGCCATCCTCCAATTGGAAGACCAGGGTGAGTGCAGGGAGTCTGCAACGGAGGCTGTCTTGATGATCGGGTACACCACCGAGGGTATATCAAACCAAGAACAGGACAGATGGTTGTCTTGGAACGTGGATGGAGGAGTAAGGGGCTTTGATTTGGCAAGGAATCCTGGCCTGAGTAACAACACTGAATATGGCGCAGGGGAGTTCCCACTACCGGCTAGGCCAACAGCAAGATCTACAAGCCAGGGCTCGAGTAGGGTGCCGTCGATGACGCGAGCGCAACAGACGACCGAGGCATATCCGGATCTGGGTGTTCTAAAGAAAGAGCTCGAGAAGGCGCAGAAGGAGAGGAACAAGGCGAACCTCGATCGGGATCAGGCGAAGCTGGATCGGGAGAAGATTCAGCTGGAGAGAGACCAGGCAGTCAACGAGCGAGATCAGACTCTGAGGTTACTTGAGATGCTAAAAGTTGAACATCAGCAGGAACTAAGGGTGCGGGAGAACGCCGCGAATCGTGATCAACTGAAGTCGGAGTTGGAGAGAATAGAACAGCGACAACGTGAGCTTGACGCACAGAAGGGAGCCAGGCCAAAGGAGCGAGTGGTGACCAGCTCGAGGCCAGAGTCGCGCATGGAGGTGGATGAAGCTCCCAGGGCAAGAGGACGGTTCAACCTTGACCGCGAGGCCAGAGAACACATGAGTGAAGGGTTGGAAGACTGGATACCGAATGACGCAACGCCTTCCTTGCGTAGCCTAGAGACACAACCTGTACGTCCACTAATGGATGTGGTGCTGCCGGGATATACCCCAACCTCGACCTCGAGCGACAGTCAGGTGAGTGGCGGCTCATCGCGCCTGAAAGAGCTAGGCGAGAAATTACAGCAGAAAAACCGTGAAAGATCGGCAAGACCGGAGCTTCCCCCAACTTGGAGGGAACAGCCGGTCAGGAGCGTCGTGATCTCGAGTTATAAGAAAAATACAGAGGGGAGGTACCACAGGCACAATCGACTGGATTGGAGTGCGGAACAGGGAGCCAGGAGGGACTGCTTCCATGATGCAGCCTGGGTGGAGTATCTCGCGCCACCTCGTGTGCCAGAGGGTGCAGTTCACCTAATCATAGGGGACAGCCTGGTGCGGGTGTTGACCCGGATCCAGTCGCATTGGCAGACAGGAATCTTGAGTTTCGCTGGAGCTGCCACGCCACAGATATTGGCAACCCTGGACATGCTAGGGATGACTAAAGTATACACGGTGACCCTGATGATCGGGACTAACGATGTTTCAAGGGTAGAAGCGAGGAAAATAACGAGGCTGTACGACAAGATGAGCTGCCTTTTTGAGGAGCTGAGGATCCAGATGGACCCCATCCTGCTGACGGTATGTACGGTCCCCTACAACATGATGTTTGATCAGCACGCCTTGGAGATGAACGAGAAGGTGCGGAACCTAAACAAGGTGATCCGAGACATACACCGGAAGAGTGTGCTTCCTGTCAGACTGTTGGACGTAGCGGAGCGCATGGAGAAAAAGGGATTCCCTGAAGACACCTCCAATGATGGAATCCATTTCGATAGGCCAAGGGGAGCGGAGTGCCTGAACGACGTCTTCCAGGAACACATAAACACGCTAGAGTCGGATCTGCTAGAGACAGCCCAATTCACATTAGGACCACCTCCGAACCCACCATTCCTTGCCTCAAGGGCCTTGTCTGGTCGCTTGGGAACGAGAGTTGACACTAGAGACGGTTCGAGGAGCAACCAGACCCGATTGCAGAGTGCCACGCCAATGGAGTCTGAGGAGGTGACGTCATCAACACCTCCAGGCTCGGCGATATCCTCAGTGGTAGTGGCAGAGAGCAAGCGGGAAAAGAGGTCTATGGAGACCGCTCGCTTGAGATATCCTGAGAAGGTGAAAGAACTGGACCTAGAGAGTTTGGAATGCAGGCGAGAATTGGCGGAAACCCTGGGGATTGAACGAGTGTCGCACGAGGATTTGAATAGACATCATTCTGTGGACTGGTTGAAAGCTCATGAGGCGCACTTCTCGAGAACGAAATTGATGGAGACCACAGACCTGACTGGAATTCCCACAAAAGCGATCATGGGACCCATTAACTACCGACCTCTCAAGCTGCTGGGGAGTCCTGGACTTATAGCAGAACCTCCCAAGCACCGAACGAGCATCGCCAGGATCAGGTTGGCGACCCCGGCACAGTTGAAAGTGGTAGACAAGCTACTCAATCCAGGGTCGATGGAATTGCCGGATGCCGCTTACGAAGGCTCGAAATTGGCCGAAGATCCCAGGTACGGGAAGCCCTGTGGCAGCACCCAGCTGGCTAAAACCCTGGCAGTTTATGATAGAGCAGATCCAGCTGCTGCGAGAGTAGTCATTGTGGCGGGGTCGGACTTCGAAGGAACGTCTCCCAAGTTGTTCTGGCCGGAGACTCTGATATACTCTTTGCCAGGAGCTGAATTAAATCAGATGTTAACTCTGGTGGTGGCAATAAAGTCGGAGATGCCCTGTGAACCTGAGCTGCTATTGTTTGCAGGAATGAATGATCACCTGCACGCGATGGGACTTCTTGAGCAACTGAAGGGCGATGAAAATCCGACATCGAGGAAGATATGGGAAGCCATTCAGGCGTTGTTTGCGGCGATGAATGAAGTGCAAGAGAATGTTGTCTCGAGATTTGGGTCCAAGACGAAGGTGATGTTTACCACATCACCTGGATACGCGAATATGCCACCCGCCCTACAATTCGTGTACGCGGTCTTGATCCTGATAGCAGAAGGGAATGAATGGCGGACTCTAATGGCAGCCCCCAATCGGGAGTTGGAGCCATCGAACCTGAGGCTTCGAAAGTCAGAATTGGCGGCGGCATGGGCGGACATATCTCATGCACTGAGGGGCTTTTATGGACTAGCCGACATCCTGATCGTATTAGATGAGGTGCTCTTGCTAGAGATATCGAACTTTGCCAGGCAACTCAAGTTCAGCCCAGTCATCGGGGACGATCACCCGGCGATAAGCCAATTGACGGCCAGCTTGTGGTTTCGGAGTATGGATGTGAAGATCACAAACTCCACCAGCAAGTCTAGAGGTCCCAGTAACGAGAGAAGAAATGTGGCCGAGACGGAAAAGCAATTAGAATCGATGAAATATCGATTGACTCAAGAGAATGGCTGGTGGCCATTTTTGACACCAAGGCTGGAGAACGCCACGAACAAGACGAGGGAGGAAGCACCACCCCTCGTGAAACAAGTCTGGAGTTTTCTGGAGAAACAACTGGAGCTGGCCGAAACAAGAGACATGACGGTGGCTAGATTTGTCTCGGCCGCCAATGAAGTGACGATTGGAGGGTTCTGGAGAGAGCACGCCAAGGGTGAATTGAGGACTAGGAGGGATTATGAGATTCTCAAGTTCTTGAGTCCTTGCTGGGAGAAGGAATTCATGGCAGGAATGTTCGGCACCACGGCGACTATCTTTGAAGCCTTCGTGCAGGAGATACTGGGCATGCCCATCAGCGTGCTCTTGGCTTTGTATTTGGTTTACCCCAGATACTTGTTCAACATGGGCCCAGCATACATGTTTAGTCGAGGAGTGGAGACACTTCGAGTTGATGGGTACCTGGCACTATTACTCTTGACCCATGGGGAATTGGTGTCGTTTCATCGATTAATGGAATATGGAGAGCCTCTGTCTATGGGGAGAGTCCACTCGAGCATTGAAACCAGCTCCTACAAGTGTGCCGCAGGGTTGAAGACGTTGTTAGTGCAATACCTCATGATGCAGAATCGGCACATGACGGGTGAAGATGAGAATCCAACCTCGAGAGAAGAATGGAAGAAGACGAATAGAGGGATGCCTCTGCTGACGGACCTATGCCTGGCAATGAGGTCGGACCCAATGGGGATAATCCGGGGCCTAGAGGAGGTGGTGACCTGCATTTATGGTCCAGCAGTGACGTACGCGTTCCCAGATCCCCTGGTGACAACGTATCGTCACTCTGTAACGCACTTGAGTCTTATCAGTATACTGGATGGGACGGCGTTAAATTGGTGTCAGCAGGAGGTGCTCAGAGCGCGAATGAGCAACACGGTACTCTTTGGAAAGGTGAAAGATGCCGAGCTAATAGTGTACAACTTCAGGGGGCAAATGCAATGTAGAATGGGAGGCAAGCGAGAGGGTCCCATCGAAATGTATCCCAAGTTCTGGAACTTGAACCCATTGACGGCAGACGGACGAGGTATCTTGAGAATTCCTGCCTGGAAGGAGTGCTTTGCACTGGTGAAGAGGGAGCTGGAGACCATAATGGAGAAAGAAATCCTCCCAGCCACCATGCCTGAGTTCCCAATAGTCAGGAGGATGACCTTAGGAATGAACAGTCCCTTGGTAGTTCCCTCCATAATGGCGAGGATGACGACGGAGGAAATGCAGAAGTATTTCACTGATGGCTGGGACCCCCTGTTCATCGGCTACACGGCGGCGGTCTCCTTCCATACTAGCGAGGCGAAGGTAAATTCGTGGACGACGCAAGCGAAAAAGAGGAGAGGTTCGCAACCCCCCGGATATGAGGTGCGAAAGGTCTTGAGAACTCTTGAGCAGGAGGGACTTGAGAACATGCTACCCATATGGGATGATGGCAGGATGATCATGATGGAGGGGCACGTCGCATTGGTGGACAATATGAAATTTGCAACGAGAAAATATAAGGCACCCTATGGCTTAGAACAGGTAGAAATGAGACAGGAGGGAAAAGAACTAGATGCCGCAGGTCAACTGCATGTAGCTCTGACGGAATACAAGAAACTGGACCCTACGACACCATCACCACTGTCAGTGGACACGCCTGGAGACAAGAGGAGTGGACCCGTTGAGGACCGATTCAAAAGAATTCTCGAGAGAAGGAGAAATGAATCAGAAGAAGAGAGTATGGATGAAACTCTCAGTGAAGCCGGCGAAGACATGGAAGTGGGGAATACGCCTGAACCAGGGCCATCAGGGGAGGAGCTCACCACTCAAGAGCTGTTGAAAGACTTGAGCGAGGAGAATTGGGCAGATACTGCCACCCCACCTCTGAATCCGTCCCCCCGGAAGAACCTGGAATTGCCATTGGCAGGTGAGACTTTCAATATGGGGATGTTACTCTTGAGCTCGGAGGAAAGGGAAAGGAACACGTTCGAAGGGAACAGGGACATGTTACTGGGATCTCTGAAGGACGATGCTTGGCAGGAGTTCTTGGAAGAATTCAATCAAGAAGTGGGCAGCGAGACGACGCTGGACAAATTCAAGGAGGAACTGTGGGACACAGTCGTAAGATTTGGAGAACCGCTTCTGATAGGAACGGGCCTGGATGAGAAGGCGAGAAAAGAGCTGCTGAGCAAGCTGGTAGAGCTGAGGAATTCACGATCGAAGACTAGAGAAGAAAAATGTGAGGACAGCTCTACTCTGAAACAAAAAACTGTAGATAAAAGAGTTGATGATATAAAAAGGGATAAGGTTGGGACTAGTAATATAATTAAAAGTACTAATATCCTTAAGGCTCGAGCAGGGGGGAGGCAAGAGTTGGAAGGATTGGACAGAGAGGTCGAATCAGTGATGGTAGCTACAACACCCTCAAGCACAAATGTGAAGACTCGCAAGAGGAAGAGAGAAGTAGAAGGATTGGGTAGTCCTTCAGTGGATGCTGTTTCGGAATGAAACTTGAGAGAGACGGCGCCCATGGTTTTGGCTCGATGCAAGACGGCGGCATACAAGAACAGCTCAGAGCTCAGAAGACCACTTGAAGTAGAGAGGGAAATAGAGACTTCCACCAGTTCGACATCGGAGGAAGACTTCAAGCCTCAGAAGATAAACGTAAAGAGAGGTTCAACGAACGGACAGACATGGGAAGTGGATATCGGCAAAGAATGGATCTCGAAGGCACATCAGGACATGGGCAAGCAAGTGACGAGTGATCCATTGGAGAGGAACAAGACGAGGAACACTTCCCGGACGTGGTGGGTGGCCCTTGAAACATTGAAAGAAATGGAGGACTGCTGGAAGAAGTTGGACAGTGGAGTAGCTCGCAAGCGACGCAGTTGGGCCACCCAGCAAAAGGCCGAGGTTAATAAAATAGAAATGGCAAATCATCTGAAGAGGTCCTGGCAGAGTTTGTTGAAGGATCATTTTGAAGAAGCAATGAGGACACCCTCATCAGCACCACCATTAATGGCGAATCCCTTCGTTAGAACTGCAGGACAATTAATGTTCACCTGAAGTCTGGTGGGAATAGAGTTGGAGACACTGACCTCGTATGACAGGCTGAAGTTGGGAAGCAAGAAGCTAGATGTGTATCAGGCACTGATGCAACACGTAGCCAGGGACAATTCAGGCTTGAGCCTGGCTAGAAGAAAGGATGCCACGTGTTTCTTGAGATGGATAATGTCGATGATGTCTGATAGCACCATCCTGGCATGCCAACAGAGAGCAAGCGGAAGTAAAACCATAGAAAAAAGAGTCTCAACGATCATCTTGAACGTGTATCAGAGTACAGGAATAGAAAAGGAAGATGGTTCCAGACAATCCCTAGAGAACCACAGAAAGCTAGACGAGGTGCGGAGGTTTTATAATAAGAAGTTCGAAGAAGAACATGATGTTCACCGTAACCTGGCCTCGTCAGAGCAGTACTCGAGACTCAGCGAGAAGGGGGAATACCAATATGTGTCGGGAGTAATGGGAATAGCCTACAACCCCTTCTTAGACTCGGAAACTGGAGGCGCCCACAGAAACCATGAGGTAGCGGAGCTACTGAGGTTTTGGACAGAAAGAATAATGGAAATAGACGCGGTGGAAAAAGAGGGGCCGAGCTTGGGCCTGATTCTTGAGAAAACACCAGAGGTGGTAAGCATACCGCGCTCAAACAAGAGAGTTGAAGTGAACATGGGCGATGGAAATGGCTTGTTAACCACGAACTTGGGAGTGGTATGGAAGCTACTAAGACCCTCCTGGTGTCCACATCCCCACGCGAGTCTGATCGAGGAAACCACCGAGCGAGTGAGGTTAGCACCAACGGAAGATGAAGATCTGGCAAAGTTGAGTGTGCTGCATAAGCTAATCTCACCTCAGATGCAAGAGCCAAGCGAAAAGACGAACAATCCCGGGTCAGCAAAGAAATTGGAGCCGGGTAGCTGTCTGGATTCGACGTGTGGAAACGGAGAGCACACCTGCGATGGACGGTCATGCGTCAGAATACTGTCCTTTCAAAAAGAAGACCTGGTCACTTGGTTCGAAGACATCACAGAAAGGGAGAGAAGTGAAGTGCAAATAGTAGCGGAGTGTTACGCGAGAACCACGGTGAATATAGCGACAGCTCTCGGATTCTTCTCGAGAATGTGTAGTTTGCAGTCATTGGAAAGACTAGAGTCTGAACACCATTGGGTGACGGCGTTGAGCGTAGAATCATGGCCTGGGGTGTTGCAGGTGACTCAAAAACACATCCGGAGCTGGAAAGTTGGTCTTGAGGCAGAAATGGGGTTTCCCATGAGCGAAGCTTATGGCCTGCCATTGAACGCAAAATCCCTGATAGGGTCAATGATGGCCAACTTGTGCGGAAGTCACTACCCACTGCACATGGCGATGGTGGAAGCATCCAGCCAGAGAGTACTGGTGGACAAGGCCTTCTCAGTGCCCAAGTGCGTGAGGTTGGCTAGGATATCGCATCACTCGCACAAGTTGTTGAGAAAAATCAGAGGGACAGTACCAAAAGAATTGAGAGATGACTTGAGTGAAATCTGGGGAGAAGAACTTTTGAAGTTGGAGAGAGAGAACACAAGCGATCACGAGAGACAAAACGTGATCGGAAAACCTGTGGGAAGTGCTCCAAACCTGGAAGATAACGACACGATGCATGAAAAAATGATGGAGCTTGAGCCTCTCTTGGAAGCCTCGGGGGAGCGTAACCTCAGGAGCATTGAGATCACCCATGGAGAATGCCCATGCCACTGTTTGGCGCAAACGGTGTGGTATCCAGATCACAAGAACCTTTGCCTGGTGTGGGATATGGAAGAAATCCGGTCGATCGGACTACCGGATCACCGACAGAAGGTGACGCTCTTGGTAGTGAGTACGATGTTGGCTCTGAGATGGATAGAAGAGAATATAACGAAGTATCGGGAAGCGGGGACGCCAACGGCTGAGTCAATATACGCGATAGACTACAGTAGGAGACTCGAGTTGTTTGAGACTGCGTGCAAGGTATTCGCCATACCAACGGAAGTCAGACATGTCTGGAGCCGTTTGAGGTACTTCCCATGGTTTCGGGCGACGCTGACGTCTTGGTTGTACATGACAACGAAAGATCACATGAGAAAACATCAAAAGGAGTATCGACAGTTCCAGGCCGAGATTGGGCCGGAAGCTTTCAAGAGACCCCTGTTAACCCATCGTAATGCAATCACGACAGGATGGAAGAGAGTGGGTAAAATGTCTAGAGACAATACCAAGGCGAGGGAATCGATACTAGAGGAGGACCTGGCGAAGAACGTGAGCTTGAGCCTGCACAACTCCTTTTGTTTGAACCGGGAATCTAGGGTGAAGGCACTACCCAACCAGGCAAAGAGGTTGCAAGAGCAAAGAGAATGGATGCGATCCTACGAACAGCTGAAGGCTTGGGAGGATATTGTGATTAGCTCCGATGATGAAGAGGAACTGTTGAGACAGTTTGCCGTATCTAGTACTTCAGGGTGCAGTACCTCCAAGGCGAAGAGCGCGAGATGAGTAGGTGGCTCGAATGGATCTTGAGTCTTGAGAGGGAAAGGGGGCTTGAGCGTGGATCCGGGTGAAACTTGGATTCACGAAAAAGAAATTTTAACAAAGCAAATATTGTTATTAATATACTATATTTACTATATAAATCAAAATGCTGCATGACAATTTCCTGATTGAATAAGACAAAAGAAATTTTAAATGATTGGCTTGGTAAGCGAGAATTCAAGGGTGCAGGTGTGTGCAGATTTTGATTGCTGTTTAGCGATAGTGTGAAAATTTTACATGGCTGTGAATTTTGGGGTGTAGATAAGCTTAAGTCTGCTGCAAACTTCTGTAAATGACCACTGGCACTGTATCTTGAGTAACACTCGATTTTCTGGGACTCACTGGCAGAAGACAGCACGCGATGAGGACATCGATCTCGAGTCCGGGGAGTATGTGCCAGTCGGTCATATTTGGAAGTTTGACCTTGAGAGAAGCAAAAAATACTTAATTTTGGAGTGAAATTTAATTTTTCAAAATTTCGAATGGAACCTGTCATGCACGATTTTCTCGCGATAACTGAAAATCAGAAAAGAGAAGTCAGAACAATCGAGTGACAATCGCGGGAAAGTTGCTAGAAAAATCAGTGGGAAATTGCTATTCGCAATTTCAGTAGCGATAATAATCTAGAGTAGAGCTGTCCCATCTAGAACAGAGACGAGCGCATCCCCACGAACTGGATTGTTGTGATTGGAGTATTATTCTAAACTGGACTAGAGTGAACCTTCGGTGGAAAGGTGGACAGCTAGAGTGTCCCAATGGTTCACGAGAACTGACATTCTAGAGTACAAACTTGTTCTTGTTATTAAAACTGACAAACAATAAACTCATTTTAGTTACTTAATTGATTCTTGAGTTGCATACCGACTTATTTACTTCCTGATTCTTGACCGTGCTACAATGTGAGTACTAATTTAAAATTCTAGAGTGTGTTTTATAATTGTTATGTTGAGGTAAGGCGAGTTTTAGGTTGATCCATCTGAAATGGATCAAAGTTCCACTGTCTAATAAAAAGTAACTTAACGGATTGTTCCGACCCGGTTTTTAACGGCGTTCATGTATTTTGGGTATCTAGAGACCTGAGTATGGGGACGTTATTAATTCTAGAGTGGGGGGGATATTTTAGTAGTAGCCTTTAAGCTGTAACGGGTCGTGGTCTCGTGTCAGAAGCGAACCGAATTGGCTCCGACTGATTTGAGGTGGAAAAACACAAGAGATAGTGTCCCTGACTCTTGAGCCAATAGTTATAGGGCCTATTTTTCTTAAGCCTCATGTGTGACTGCAGTAGACGAATGTTACAATTTTAAAAACCTGAAGATGCACAAAAATGTGCGAAAACGTTTGTTTGAATATAAAATTTTAACGCATTCTCATAATATAATTTTTTGTTTCTAAAAACACTGTGCGAAAAAAATTGTGATTGAATTATTCAATTCTTCAACATTTCATCCATTTTCTTGGTATTGATTACCATTATTTTTCTAAAATCCATTGTTTTTCTAAAAACTTTATTTTTCTAATGGCGTGTCTTATGCTTTTTCAGGGTCGTTTTTTAAATATTAAAATACTAGCAGGTTCTGAAATCTCAATTCCGTGGCGAAGTGCTCTCAGGATACTATATAAGTTGCATTTTTTTCTCTTCAAAATGACTGCCCAAATCTTTAAGTGTTTAAATGCTTTCGAAAAATTTATTTTTGTAAAAAAAAAACGAAGAGAATTGGAAATTTTCGACCTTATATTGGTATGCTTTCAGGGTACACTCATGAATATTAAATATGGCCTCCAAATATGTCTTATAGAAACCTTTAAGCAACGAGAGATGGCTTATTAATCGCTTTTGAAATTTTTTTCTTCGAAAAGTTTTTTGAGATCTTGCAAAGCTTGAAATTTTCAGCCAGATACTGTGGTGCTGTCAGGGAACTCCTAGAGGTTAAAAAGTTGGCTTATATTTTAATTTCTCAAGTTCAGTTACCGAGATGTGATATGTTTAGTTGTTTTTTTTTTCAAAATCTCAGTAAACTAAAGAGTTAGTTGAATAGTTAAAATTTTGAAATGTATATGCATGTTTTTGCTGTCGGCTTTTCAGGGTCCTTCCTTAAAGTCGTAGAGATATGACTATTTTGATGATAAATAACTTAAAAGATGACTTTATAAATTGTTCAATTGATGAAGTAGAAGACCCTGTTGGATGGGCCAGTTTAAATTTACGGTTGCATTACATTTCTTTGGGAAGCTCTTTTCACGTTCAAAGATCTATTTAAAGCACCGCAACTGCGACTCATGGGTTAGTTAATATAATATTTGTGGCCAATCTGTAATTTGAACCAAAATAATTTCTACTCATCACTGTGTTTCTGCTGCGGCCATTTTGTTCAAAAAAAATGATATGTCTTCTTTCGTTAAAAGGGTTCATGGTATCACTGATGGGGAACAAACCAAAAATTGATGAGCCGAGCCCTTGGATTCAAATAGCTGGCCACATGGATTGTTTTGTTCCCTTTGAAAACAACAGGAAAGTTGCGAAAGCAATTAAAGAAGATCGCAGCGAATATAATAATTATGTGCTAATTGACGAAAATGATGCATTGTTTGCCTTCTTGCCCCCGTTTCATGGTTTACTAGAGGAAAAAATTAAGCTCCAAATTGACAGTGCTATTCACAAGCACGACGAGTGGTTGGTTCTTTCTAACGTGTTGACAGGATACATTGAACCTGTTGTGATGGATGTGAAAATGGGAAAAGAAACATGCGGGGCAAAACAGTATCATGTCAAAATGACAAAAAGACGAGACTTGTTTGAAAAGTTTTGTGATCTCGAATTTCCATTAGAATTGTTATCAGAAGACGAAATCAGAGACCAGGCAGTGTCAAAGTTCCGTTACGCTGAATTGAGAGATAAAATCTCTACAACGTCGCAGTATGGTTTTCGAATTGAAGCAAGTAATTTAGGTAAGGTAACAGCTATTATGATTTCAAAGAGCTTACGCGAGGTTTCGCATGCAACAAATGTTCTAGAAGTTATAATCGAGATTTTCATAAATCCCTATATAATTTTGATTGATGCGACCAAAGTCCAATATTTTTGAGTTCAATTGCAGTAAGAATTTTTAAGGTGTCTAAGGCTAAACTAATAAGATATCAGAATCCTAGTATTCGAACTAGAAGTTTTGTTTAGATGGCTTCAAAAAGAAGGACTATGTTAAAGCAAATAGCTTGCAACAGAGCCAAGATATTTGCCGCAAGTTCTCAAATCACATATCCGAATCTCAACTGAAGCAAATTGTTGCTCGACTGAAAACATTCCGCAACTGTGTCCTCAAATCCAAATTTTGCCAAACGCATCAGCTCATCGGTTCTTCTCTTCTAATAGCTTTTGACCGGCACGTCGACCACTCAGATGTTTGTGGAGTGTGGTTGATAGATCTTTTCCAAGCTACTCAGGTTTCGCTGAATCAAGAAAGCAATGGTGAAAATTGCACTTCATCTAGCTTCATTGCATCAAGAAATTGCAATATTGCAATAATCGAGGGAGCTTCAAATCTGAGCCATCTGTTTGAAAACATACTGAATGCTACATAGCTGAAATGTTATTTTCCTCTAGTTTATGATTTTCTTCATTCCCTCACTTTTATCATTTCGACTTCGTTAGAGCTGTAAATTTTCTATCGGAAAAGCATCTTTGTATCAAATGCAATACTTTGTTAATTACTGGTTTTGTAATGGATGTATAAATGTATGGAAGTAGACCATTTAATTTGTCTTTTATTCACTGGCTGAATGATTTTAATGTTTTTAGCAGGGTATATTGCTGTAAACTATAAGAAGAATCTGATAGACTGTCGAGAGAAACCGGTAAAGTTGCGGCCTCACCAGAGTCCTATCTAAGTATTTAATAGTTTTTTTTAAATCTGAAAAAGGAGTTAAATTCAGGAGCTTGGCGTTTACCCGAGGGCTAATAGTAAGACATAGAGTAAGACATTTCGTGCTAATTTTGAGACCCTTCTACTTGTTTTCCTATCCTATAAGCAAGGTACTAGTTTTTTCCCCATAAAGAACTTGTTCAAAGTGTGACTAAAAATGATGACTTTTAGCGCCTATATCTGTTTTCTAATGCACTGGAACTGTTAAAGCCGAACTTGCAGACATATTTTTAAAACTAAGTAAGTATTTGTCGGCTCAATTTGTTTCGTCCCAGTTTTGTCGGCTTTATTTATTTCGTCCCAGTTTTGTCGGCTTACTTGCCGTTTTACTCCAATTACCTTTTAAATGGTTTCTCGAGGTTTTTCAGCTCTTTTTGAGCAGCGAAAATAAAATTTGACAGGATTTTTTTTGTACACTTAAGCTTTCTGTTCGTACTGAAAAAACATTTGACATTGATGTCTTTTTATCGACTGCCTGTTTTTCCGATTTATTTTTTTTTCGTTTAATGGTGTTTTGCTTAGTTTTTAGCAATTGAGCGTCTAGAATTGGATTTGAACTCTTTCCATGTAAATCGTTTCAAGGTGCTGACACGGCGAATGCGTTGAAAGTATGTCCAAAAGTTTTTTTTTTCATTTCTGAAACTGAACTAATATTATTTGTTTAAATTGGACCTGATTGTTTCATATCTCTGCAGGCATTTGAAGAGTTTTGCACGGCATTTAAGAGAGAGTTTGTTTGCTTCTAGTTGATATTGTTTCTTGATCAATCTTTTTGTTACACTAGCGGGAGCAAGTGTCTAATAAACGGGAACAAGACTGTTTTCCCGTTAATAAATTTTCTTACAAACCTATAAGATGTCGAAGTTGCTTATCAGTGAACCTTAGCAACTTTAAGTCTCCTTATCACTTAGCCTAGCGGTGACACGGTTGCCTTGGTACCCTAAGGTACGCATGAAAGTGATCATTTTTTTCCAGGAAAAATTGAATGATCTGACTTTCGTTTGTCGGATTTTTTTTAGCTTAGTTGTCACATAGGAGAATTTGCTTGTGCTGTCAGAATTTTTAAAATCAAAGATGTACTTGCATTTAATTTACGCCTGTAATTTGTAAAAAATAGCCCGGACGTTGTATATTTTCCTTTCTTTTCTTTCGCTTACAAGCTTTGTTTTATTAACCCACAGTCCTGCTCAATGCAGGACTAACCGTGGAGAAGGTTGATGTCTTTCATTTCGCTGGTTCCCACCATGAAGAGGCGGATGACACTGCGACCCCTCCAACCATGACCTAAGTGGGATTCGAACGTAAGACCTTCGTGTTGAGAGACGTGTGCATAACCCACTCGGCCACGGCTGATTATCTTTAATTGACCAAAATGATTTCGGCATATGTTTTATAGGCTTAGCTACCTTTTGCTTGTGCCGCTTCAAGTCATTGATTTCTTGTTAAATTCACATAGTTTGTTTTGTTATGATTTTAGTTCAAAATGAAACTTGAGGTTAAAGTTATTTTTATCGTTCAGTTTTTAAAATAAAAAACGTTGTTATAAGCCCTTTCTTTTGTAACGATTGCATTATTTTGTTTTTTTTCCATATTTTTCATATTATAAGCAGTTATTACGTTCATTAGTCTTTTTGAAGCACCGGAGGTGCGTTACACACTTCATTTCTGAAATTTATGATTTTTTCAACCTTGAATTTGTTAAGTTTCCTTTTTATGTTCCGTTTTAAAAATTTTTTTCGGCTGTTGTCTGTTTATAATGTATCACTCCATTTTGTTCACTAATTAGCCTCGTTTGGAAAGAAAGTTTTTAAGATCCTTTTGTTTCCCAAGGCAGGTTTCAAAACCAAAAGCTCAAAATTTTTCGTGACACCCATTCGCTTTCGGCTCAATGAGCGTTAACGCTAATATTGTCGCTCGGATGATGCTCTGTTTTTTCTATACTTAACACTCGAATATGAGTTTCGTGGCATGCTTTTTGCGAAATATATTCGCGATATAAAAGTTTTGTAGAAATTTTTCTGAAACGCTAGCCATGCTACTATATTTGTGATGTTTTACATCTGATTTAAAGCTCCCTTTCCTCTTTTTATTTTTCTTACCTTTCTGTATAATTTTCATGTAGCCACAATACCGAGCCTAGCGTTAATTTCAAATCCAATTTTTTCACGAACTCGCGTAAAAATGCTCTTTCTGGTATAACTTTTTAGAATTTTTTCGATACGCTTTGTTGGTGGCTGGTGTAACCTTTAAAAAACTCACATTGGAGAGTTTTTAGTACGGAAAACTCGTAATATCCGGGTCGGCGTTTCGATTCCGGTATGGCAACTGTTTTTTAACCTATTTTTGTTTTTTCCTTTGAGTATTTTTGACTTTTTGAAGCTTCGTTTTACCGTTTTCTTGCTTGTGTTTTCGAAGTGAGGCTTCGCTTCTGTATGGAAAGGGTTGATGTGGCTGTGAAAATTGAAAATTTTGTAGTTCTGAGTTTTGTTAGATTTTCCGCATTTTCTGTTTTTAGTAAATTGAAAGTTTTTGATTCAAATTTTTGACGCTTGCGATTAGCGATTGTTATCAAATCTGAATATAAACTTTTAAGGTTAAAAACTAATTTAAATAAATCACCTAAATCATTCTGCATATCTGTTCTGATGGAAAATCTGGTCAACAGATACACTTGTCGTTCTTTTCGATTTTTTGTTGGTGGTAAACCAGTTAATAATTTTAGTGTTTTCTTTTTTTTGCCCATCAATTTTCTTTTTTTTGAAGCTACTGTTATTTTGGCTTCAATGTTTTCGATTGATGTTATATCTGTTCAGTTACCTCATAATTCATAATGTTTTAAAATTCATTTGTGCTTTGGGATGGGGAAGGATGGCAAAAGTGTTTTTTTTTTAAATTATTTGCAGTTTGATATTTTTTTCTTTAACACTTGTTTAACACTGGCAATTGCGTTTCTTTGCATATTACCGTAAATTGAACTGCACGCGATTCAAAAAATTTACCAAATTTTAAATTCCTAGCCCTATAGTCTGGTGTTCCAGGATGCTCTCAGATATTGCAGATCTTCACTAAAATTGAATTTTGTAATACTATGGCGTGGTGCTGTTAAGGTACCCTGAAGGGTTTTGTATCTGGAGTCCAAATTTGACTTCTCAGCGTTGTTGCTCTCCTATATATGACATTTTTATTTTTCAAAAGTGTGAAAATTTTCAAATGTTAAGTTTCAAAACATATATTTCTTAAGTATGAAATGGTGTGAAATGGTGTTTTTTAACACTATGGCGTGGTGCTGTCAAGGTTCTCTGAAGGAGTTTGTATCTGGAGTCCAATATAGACTTCTCAAAGTTTTTCCGTTCCTTGATATGACATTTTTGAGTTTTCAAAAGTGTGAAAGTCTTCAGTGTTAATTTTCAAAAAATATATATTTTTAAAGTATGAAATGGTCCAGCCTTTGTTGGAGTGATGTCAGGTTATTACCAGCAGTTGCAGATGTCGCCTTCGTACTAAACACAGTAGTTCTGGAGATTAGACCATTTAAGTTTAAAATAAAACTTGATGTTGGAATTGTTTTAATCGTTCAATTTTCAAAATAGAAATCGTTGGAAGCACCCGTCTTTTGTTACGATTGCAGTCTTTTTTTTTTCATATACTTTATATTATAAGCAATTTTCACGCTCATTAATCTGTTTGAAGCAGCTAAATTGTCCAATACCCAGCATTATCTGTGCTCGTTGCTTGACTGAGGCAAGATTTCAAAAAAAAGTAATTGTAACCGGAAGCTGTCAAACTCACGTCAAGTAGTCAACACTTCACTCTTTGTTGAACCTCACTCTTTGTCAAGTCAAGTTCCTTGGATGTGTATTCAAAATAAACTAAGTTCTAAAAGTAATTTTTAAATTTCAGATTATGGACAGCAGTTTTGATAGTGCTGTTTTTGACCTGGACGAGGATGTTGCATCTTTCCTTTATGATGGACGCTACTCAGACATCGAAGAAACGATACTTGAACTGCGAAATGACATTACGGATAGGACGAACTCGATTTTGACGCGCCAGCCGACATTACTTGAAGACACCGAAGCGCTGCTTTCGGAATTGACCAATACAAATCGGGAAGTAGAATCGATATCGAACAAAGTGCTTGGAAGTTTACTACCTGCGTTTGAACTTAATTCAGAAGCAGTTGAAAAGAAATTTGATAGACAAAGGGCACTCGGAATAATCACGCGCTGTTTAACATGCTACTTGAGAACGTCTGAATTGTCTCACAAGTGTAAAAAATTGCTCAAACATGAAAAACTGGAAGCGGCTTCTGAATTTTTTGTTAAGTTAAATCAAGAATTCAAAAATTTTGAATATTTACAATTTACAGATTCAAGACTGTGTACAGAAATTGCCGAAATCAGAGAAGAAATTAAATGTCTATTTGACGATTTATTATTGCGCAATTTTAGGAAGTTTTCCAGTTTTGATGAAAGTACCTTGACGATTGAAAAGGCGAGCGCAAGTTCAGAATGCGTTATGCGAATCGCCGAAAAGACCGATTCTTTCCGAAATCTTTTCAAAGTGCTTAAAACAGAACTTTTTGAAAAGTTTTTCTCGAGTCTATATGAATCGTATCAAATTGAGCGTGCACATGGCAAAACTGCATTGAAGTTCGAATTCAAATGTAAGTCAGATACTAATTCAGTAAAAGAGTCTTTACAAGATGTCACTGGGTTCTTAGAAACCCTAAAAGAGTCATTTTTGGGTTTCACGACATCAGAAATGAGTTTTCTGAGACTTTTTTATGCAAATGAGAGTTATGGTCATCAGCTCACGAAAAGCATTGAAGAACGAATTCTGAAAGCCAAAGTTCCTAAAACGGTCAATGATTTGTACTGTTACGATTACTCGGTCTTAGAGTCTTGCGAATCGACTCTATGTGCATTAGGTGTAGCGAGTGAAAATTGTTTCGCCGAGTTTCGAAAAAGTCTCGAAACGCATTTTGTGACTAGTTTTGTATCTGATGCTCTAGCAGCGTGCAGAAGTCTTACACTTAGTGATTTGTCAGACACGGTGGTAATTGAATGCAGCAGAGTTGATCATGAGTCATCCAAAACTTCACCGAAAAGTGTGATTCCGGCACTAAGTGACGAAAACCGGCACTTTATGCACCGAAGTTTGAATCAGCTTCCAAAAATGTCAATCAGGTGAAAATTTTGCGAGTTACTCATTGGATTGGCCAGATCCTGATTTTTACTTTGAACAACTTCACGAAGAATATTCAGTTACATGTGCTGATGTAATCAATTAGATTTGTTTGAGCTGTTTTGAAAATTGGTTCCTTGTTTGGGCTATTATGAGAATTTAGTATCTCCGTGTGGGGAGCATTGAATATCTCAGTGTGAGGATCAATGAAGATTAACCTATTTTATTATTTTAAACTAAATAAAATACACTAAGTGTCATTTTTATTGGAATAGACTCAAAGTTAGTTACTATTAATCTGAATGCTCTCTAAAATTGACTTGTTTCAGTCTCTCAGTGCGCAAGTTATCACAGCATATTCACCACTGCATCGAGCAAGCATCGCTTCTTAAAAGTGAAACGAACGCGACCTTTCTCCTCCAGTGTAGTTTAGATCTCATGACCATGTACTGCAATTTGACCACCGCATACCACGAGTCCAGCTCTGCAATCCAAGTGCCATACATAAATGCAGTGCAGTACAATAACCTCATGTTCATGGCACAAAAGTGTGTCTTCTATGGACTGGTGCCCCTGCAATACAAACAAGGAGTAGTTTGTGCTAGTTTGGGAGTGACTGTAGCTACATTCCTGCAGTTTGTTCCAGTTTTGAGACACAAAGCGGAGTCTTTATTTAAAGTAAGAAAGTTATGACTTTAATTACGTTTTCTCATGCTGCTGCTATTCTAATTGATAGAGGACAAAATTAATTATGCCACAATTGTGTGCGAGTGATATTCACACCTGCGTGAGCGAGTGTATTGTAATCAGGCACTAGACTTTCTTTCCTGTAAACAACTTATCTCAAACATCTGTCAGAAATTGAACTTGCTTTATTATTGAATGTTCACAACTTCGAGGCTTCTTCCCTCTTGGTCTAGAGGTAAAGCGGTTGCCTTTGCATTCTAAGGTCTTGGTTTTGAGACCCGGCCGGATCTTGTTTTTGTTACACTATAAATGAAAACAGCTCAAACATTTATTGTTACACTATAAATGTCGGACTTTTGTTTGTATGTTTATGTTTTGTCGAATTAGTTGCCACATCATGGTGTTGTAAGTAGTTTTTCAGAGTAATGAACGTTGTGAGTACTCGTATATAGGTCATGCTGATTTTTTTTTATTTCAGGAAAAAGTCTTAAAATTTGTTCACGCTCAATTTTGATTTTTCGCGGTTTGGTTTGTGATGTCTTTGCAATTTCAGTGCATTTCCATTGTTAAAAGGAAGGCAAACTCCACTATCGAAGGGCAAAAGTGTAAAGGTCACGAAAAACCTGATCGACTTCTAATTTCCAAATTGGAAATTAAATATCAGATTTCCCAGCGAAATAAGTTTTTGCCTATTGATACAGTTTTCTCAAATTGGTTTGATTTTAACAAAAAAGTGTCCATCATAAATCGTTCTACAATTTCAAAGAGCTTTAAGGCCATCAAATTTTGAATATTTACAATTTACAGATTCAAGACTGTGTACAGAAATTGCCGAAATCAGAGAAGAAATTAAATGTCTATTTGACGATTTATTATTGCGCAATTTTAGGAAGTTTTCCAGTTTTGATGAAAGTATCTTGACGATTGAAAAGGCGAACGCAAGTTCAGAATGCGTTATGCGAATCGCCGAAAAGACCGATTCTTTCCGAAATCTTTTCAAAGTGCTTAGAACAGAACTTTTTGAAAAGTTTTTCTCGAGTCTAAATGCATCGTATCAAATTGAGCGTGCACATGGCAAAACTGCATTGAAGTTCGAATTCAAATGTAAGTCAGATACCAATTCAGTAAAAGAGTCTTTACAAGATGTCACTGGGTTCTTAGAAACCCTAAAAGAGTCATTTTTGGGTTTCACGACATCAGAAATGAGTTTTCTGAGACTTTTTTATGCAAATGAGAGTTATGGTCATCAGCTCACGAAAAGCATTGAAGAACGAATTCTGAAAGCCAAAGTTCCTAAAACGGTCAATGATTTGTACTGTTACGATTACTCGGTCTTAGAGTCTTGCGAATCGACTCTATGTGCATTAGGTGTAGCGAGTGAAAATTGTTTCGCCGAGTTTCGAAAAAGTCTCGAAACGCATTTTGTGACTAGTTTTGTATCTGATGCTCTAGCAGCGTGCAGAAGTCTTACACTTAGTGATTTGTCAGACACGGTGGTAATTGAATGCAGCAGAGTTGATCATGAGTCATCCAAAACTTCACCGAAAAGTGTGATTCCGGCACTAAGTGATGAAAACCGGCACTTTATGCACCGAAGTTTGAATCAGCTTCCAAAAATGTCAATCAGGTGAAAATTTTGCGAGTTACTCATTTGATTGGCCAGATCCTGATTTTTACTTTGAACAACTTCACGAAGAATATTCAGTTACATGTGCTGATGTAATCAATTAGATTTGTTTGAGCTGTTTTGAAAATTGGTTCCTTGTTTGGGCTATTATGAGAATATAGTATCTCCGTGTGGGGATCATTGAATATCTCAGTGTGAGGATCAATGAAGATTAACCTATTTTATTATTTTAAACTAAATAAAATACACTAAGTGTCATTTTTATTGGAATAGACTCAAAGTTAGTTACTATTAATCTGAATGCTCTCTAAAATTGACTTGTTTCAGTCTCTCAGTGCGCAAGTTATCACAGCATATTCACCACTGCATCGAGCAAGCATCGCTTCTTAAAAGTGAAACGAACGCGACCTTTCTCCTCCAGTGTAGTTTAGATCTCATGACCATGTACTGCAATTTGACCACCGCATACCACGAGTCCAGCTCTGCAATCCAAGTGCCATACATAAATGCAGTGCAGTACAATAACCTCATGTTCATGGCACAAAAGTGTGTCTTCTATGGACTGGTGCCCCTGCAATACAAACAAGGAGTAGTTTGTGCTAGTTTGGGAGTGACTGTAGCTACATTCCTGCAGTTTGTTCCAGTTTTGAGACACAAAGCGGAGTCTTTATTTAAAGTAAGAAAGTTATGACTTTAATTACGTTTTCTCATGCTGCTGCTATTCTAATTGATAGAGGACAAAATTAATTATGCCACAATTGTGTGCGAGTGATATTCACACCTGCGTGAGCGAGTGTATTGTAATCAGGCACTAGACTTTCTTTCCTGTAAACAACTTATCTCAAACATCTGTCAGAAATTGAACTTGCTTTATTATTGAATGTTTACAACTTCGAGGCTTCTTCCCTCTTGGTCTAGAGGTAAAGCGGTTGCCTTTGCATTCTAAGGTCTTGGTTTTGAGACCCGGCCGGATCTTGTTTTTGTTACACTATAAATGAAAACAGCTCAAACATTTATTGTTACACTATAAATGTCGGACTTTTGTTTGTATGTTTATGTTTTGTCGAATTAGTTGCCACATCATGGATTTTTCTTGTGTTGTAAGTAGTTTTTCAGAGTAATGAACGTAGTGAGTACTCGTATATATGTCATGCTGATTTTTTTTTATTTCAGGAAAAAGTCTTAAAATTTGTTCACGCTCAATTTTGATTTTTCGCGGTTTGGTTTGTGATGTCTTTGCAATTTCAGTGCATTTCCATTGTTAAAAGGAAGGCAAACTCCACTATCGAAGGGCAAAAGTGTAAAGGTCACGAAAAACCTGATCGACTTCTAATTTTCAAATTGGAAATTAAATATCAGATTTCCCAGCGAAATAAGTTTTTGCCTATTGATACAGTTTTCTCAAATTGGTTTGATTTTAACAAAAAAGTGTCCATCATAAATCGTTCTACAATTTCAAAGAGCTTTAAGGCCATCAAATTTTGAATATTTACAATTTACAGATTCAAGACTGTGTACAGAAATTGCCGAAATCAGAGAAGAAATTAAATGTCTATTTGACGATTTATTATTGCGCAATTTTAGGAAGTTTTCCAGTTTTGATGAAAGTACCTTGACGATTGAAAAGGCGAACGCGAGTTCAGAATGCGTTATGCGAATCTTCGAAAAGACCGATTTTTTCCGAAATCTTTTCAAAGTGCTTAGAACAGAACTTTTTGAAAAATTTTTCTCGAGACTATATGAATCGTATCAAATTGAGTGTGCACATGGCAAAACTACATTGAAAGTCAGATACTAATTCAGTAAAAGTCTTTACAAGATGTCACTGGGTTCTTAGAAACCCTAAAAGAGTCATTTTTGGGTTTCACGACATCAGAATTGATTTTTCTGAGACTTTTATGCAAATGAGAGTTATGGTCATCAGCTCACGAAAAGCATTGAAGAACGAGTTCTGAAAGCCAAAGTCCCTAAAACGGTCAATGATTTGTACTGTTACGATTACTCGGTCTTAGAGTCTTGCGAATCGACTCTATGTGCATAAGGTGTAGCGAGTGAAAATTGTTTCGCCGAGTTTCGAAAAAGTCTCGAAACGCATTTTGTGACTAGTTTTGTATCTGATGCACTAGCAACAGGGAGAAGTCTTACACTTAGCGATTTTTCAGACACGGTGGTAATTGATTGTAGCAGGGTTGATCATGAGTCATCCAAAACTTCACCGAAAAGTGTGATTCCGGCACTAAGTGACGAAAACCGGCACTTTATGCACCGAAGTTTGAATCAGATTCCAAAAATGTCAGTCGAAAATTTTGCGAGTTACTCATTTGATTGGCCAGCTCCTGATTTTTACTGTGAACAACTTCACGAAGAATATTTTAGTCACATGTGCTGATGTAATCAACTAGATTTGTTTGAGCGATTTTGAAAATTGGTTCCTTGGTTGTTTTGTGATGTCTTCGCAAGTTCAGTGCATTTCCATTGTTAAAAGGAAGGCCAACTCTACTATCAAAAGGCAAAAGTGTAAAGGTCACGAAAAACGTGATCGACTTCTAATTTCCAAATTGGAAATTAAATATCAGATTTCCCAGCGAAATAAATTTTTGCCTATTGATCCAGCTTTCTCAAATTGGTTTAATTCTAACAAAAAAGTGTCCATCATAAATTGTTCTACAATTTCAAAGAGCTTCAAAGCCATCTATTTTTTCTTCGAAATTCAAAAGTTGAAGGTTTTTGAAAAAACACGTCAGTTTTTTTTTCAGTTTCCTTACGTTAAAATTACTCGTTTCCAACTGTCAGTTAGCTTTGTTCATTGTAGTTGCAAATATGGCTGATTTACTTGTAATCTGTCAATTTTTATAGACCTGACTTTTTCATGCTATATTTGGCCTAAATTTTTTCCAATTAAGTTTTTTCGGAGTATTCAAATTCGTTTGAAGAACAAAATTGAGCGTTATTTGAAAAATGATTGAGATTGGTCGCGGTGTAAAATTTTTTTATGAAAATATTTTTAAACGGCATTGTTTTGTGTCGATTCAATGCGCTTCTGCGCACTTATTGTTGGCTTACTGCCCGCCTGTAATTGCCAAATGGTTAAATTACTACGAAAATTAATTACTACGAAATACTTATTTTCCTATTTAGTTTTTTTGTTTGCTAGTTTGCAATTCTATGTTTGCGTTGTATCACAAGTGATGCCAAGCTCCGCTTTGCCTCTGTGTAATTCTTGTCCATTCGGGCAATACTTGATTACCAGAAGAGTTTGGCAGAAGAGGCTTAAGTGTAAAAGAACGAAGTGATTGCCAGTTATATTGGTCGTTTTAGTTTCTTTTCTGTTTATTGAAAGCCGATGAACCTAGTTCAGAGTCTTATATAGGTCGTGATATTTTTTGCTTTTTTCAGGAAAAGTCTGAAATTTGTTATTGAAATGTGATTTTTTTGCGTTTTAACTTTAGCTTTATGTTCAGTTCATTTCCCTTCTTAAAAAGAAGACAAATTCCACTATTGAACAGCAAAAAAGTTAAGGTCACAAAAAACGTGATCGAGTTCTTGTGTCGAAAAGGGAATTTAATTTATTGAATTTTATTTTCCTAGCAAAATGTACAAAAAAAATAAATATTGATCCACTTTTCTATTCAAATTGGGTTAATTTTATCTAAAAAGTGTCAACAAAATCAACGAGTTTTAAGACCACCTGTTTTTTTCTAGAATTGTATCTGCAGACAGCGCGACTCACTTAGAGACCCTCTGACAGAACCAGCTCTATTTCCAGCCCTAGCTTCAAATTTACTCCCAAACGGGCGTATCGAGCCCACACAGTTAGAGAATCCATTTCAGAAATGTTTCCATCAACTTGACAAAATATTGTCATCTGTGAAACCCCCCGTTTTGTCAGTTAACAAATACAAACTCGCAATCACTTATTTGCTCGATTATATCTTGAAGTTTGTTGTCAGTTACTGTGTGAAACTCGAAGATATAACAACTAATGACGCCAAAGTTATCGATCGCATTTTAGAAATGGTAGAAACTGAAAGTGAAAAGGTTGTTACAAGAATTCTTCATGCGAACTTTGAACTAGAGGTCGCTGTGAGCGAAAGTGAACTCTGTCAGTTTTACGACCAAGTTCTGCCAGAATTTCGTCGTCTTAAATGGGTACAGAAACTGATGGGAACTTCTCTGTTGAGCATACAAGCTGACTATGCTTCTGAAAATTGTAGTTTGAGAAACCACATATCAGTAGATGAAGTGAAAAGTTTGATCAGAGCTCTGTTTCAGAATACAGAAATAAGGGCAATGGTTATAAATTCTATTAAGTGATTCAATTAAATGTTATAAATGTGTTTATTGTACAGTAAATATAGAATAAAGGGGATTGTGTTGATTAAATAATCGTATAAAAGAGGTTAGAATCAACAGCGTTTTCATCATAGCAACATCTTCAGGCATCATGTCGTGCGTGAAATGAGTGTGGGAAAAAATCATAAACTGAAGAGGGAAATGTGAAAAAATAGCTTTGGTGATTAAAACAGCTGATAAAAACGTTTTTTTTTTCGGTTGACGGTTTTTTTTCGGTTTTCGAATTAGATGATACAGCATTTTTTAGCGCAATTAATTTAAGTTATGCAAAGGAGCCTTTTATTGCATTCAACGGAACGAATTAGATGTAGAACCGTTTATCCTGGCTCTATTGCTTTTTCCAACAAAGGAGAGAAGTAACAGGGTAATCATGGATAATACATGATTGGGAACCGGGAACCTCTGGTCTCATAAATAGTCACCCCTTTTTACACTATTTTAAGAAATTCTTTTTAATCTAATCCTTAATATTTTCTAATGGCGCTGATTGTTAGAGGGGCATTTGATTGAACGTTTTGAATGAAACAAAAAGTCTATTTCTTAAAATGGGTCTGCAATTTTTTGAAAATCGGCTCCGAAAATACTAGTTCGAGAAAATACTAGTTCCGTGCTGTGAGTAGTTTGCAGTATATAGATTGCCACTAGCCATAAAATGATCGTCTCTAGGCGTCTGTGGGTCAGTTGGGGAAAATGACATCGGATTATTTTTCAGGATTTGATTAGAAGCCGCTTTGGCAACTTAGCTTTTCATACCGTTTGTCCGGGAAAGTTTTCTTTGTTAAACAAAATAATCTGAACCAAGAATTTTCAAATGGTCGCATCAAAAGTCTAGATAAAAATTGCCCTTAATTGAAGTAATTTTTATATGGAATTTTGGATGCTGCGACACAGGGGCGCGCTTAAGGCGTGAAAAAATTCTCCCTGCGGATTGTGAAACCTAGTTACTCAAAGCATCTCCAATCGATATAATTATACTATCCATTTTGAGCCGACGGACCGGTAAAATTTTCTAAGGGTGTCTACGATACCAATATGCTAATTTTGAAAGGATGAGGCCCCCACAGAAAAGTGATTTTTTGGTCACACAAAAAAACCCGACAACTGTATTTTAGTTCATTTTTACAAATTTGCGAGTTCAGAAAAGAATGGTCGACCTAAGAAAAAAGTTTCAAGAGAAAGTCTTAGGAACGGTGCTTGGACTGGAAACGTTTAAGAAGATATGGCAAAATATTGTGGATGATTTTTGAAAAAGTACTGATTTGTCTTTTTTTCATGCCAATGTTTTTCTTCACTGTTCGTATCACAAATTAACCGGGCTCTTGGCTGTTAATTTTTTCTTCAGATTGTAATATGCCAATAGGAATGGAAAGTTCAAGCGAAAATGCATTAGCTCCAGACACGCCAATGCATGCCGAATCGAATGGAGTGAAGAAACAACGAAGACGACACCCGAAGAAGCCGAAAGATATTCTGGACGAGCCGAGAAGAGAATCTTCGCGTCCAATCAGACAGAAGGTGCAGTCGGCCGAAACCGAAAGTGTGTCGAATGAGAAAGAGAATGTGAAAGAGAAGAGCTGTGGGAATGACTCTGAGTATGACGAAGCTGATGAGGAAGTGGAAGATATTTTGGAGAGAGTGACTTACGAAGACGGAAATGTGAGTCTTGAACATTTTTAAGGTAAAATAGAAAACTTTTAGATGGACCATAATTTTTGGTCAGATGGTGCATTAATAGTTGGTTCAATAGTTCATAATTTGTTCAAACTTTCTATTAAAGTTTTGTTAATTGGTGTAAGACTTCGAATCTCAAATCTGTAACTGAATATTAATTATTTGAGCTATTGATGTTGAATCGTTTTCACAATCTTAAACTAAAAGTGATAAGTCTAATTGTTGTGATAAATTGATAAAGAAATAGATTTGATAATATATGACGAACTGGATAAAGATTTGGACAGTCCTTATCTACGACGGGTTTTTTGGTAGCCCAGTTAAGGAAAGAACATTCCAGGAAACTTCTGACAAGAAATTCGAAAATATCAACTGAATGGGCGGATTGCCATGTAAATTGTGATATCTGTACTGACAGTTCAGAAACAATAGAAAATGGAAAAAAAACTTGTTTTGTCTGCAAGCTCCGATCATTTGAAAAATGCGGAGAAACTTTGAATTCGTGTGTTTTAGTTTTGTTTTTCTTTTATTTTCCACGCGCAATCAGCTTCATCAAATAGTCGTCGGAGAGTAATGTTATTTTTATCATAATAAAGCCCTTTCACTCATGATGTGAACGACCTAAAGCATTTTAAAAGTTCTCAGTGTCGAGAAAAACCGGTCTGAAATGTTTTGTTTTTCGTCTGAGTTCGAGTGAATAAAGCGAGCGAGCAGGCTTACAATGGCTTACATCAATGGCTTAAAAGCTTGCAAGAGCCTAATTTAGACCGCAAAAACTTAATTTTACTCGCGTAAAATAAGATTTCTTGGAGTATTTGAGCGCTTTATGGGAATCAAAAAGTTCGAAAATTGATATAAATATTTTAAAATTTTTTTGTCGTTTTAGTCATTTTTCTACAAAACTTGTTTTCCAATTTGCTTGTTTTACTATTAATTCTGAATACGCGGAAGCTCTTTTTTTTCAGATCCTTTTTTTTCACAACTGGCGGGAAAAAAAGATAACACTGAAGAAACTTTTTAATTGAAATATTTAAGACTATGGTCGGAATATTCTGTGCTACTTGCTCAGTTATTGAAAGTCCTAGTTATTATTGGCGTTTCCTTCATTGGAAATATGGTAGGTTGATAAGTTGGACCTTTACAAGATGCACAGAAACTGGAACGACACAAACTATTTGATGATGATGAAGAAGATGTTGATGATGATGATGATTTTGATGGTGATGGTGGTGATGATGATGTAAAAAAGTGATGTGTTTGTTAAGGTCTACTTCCGGATCCGGTGGAAAGGGTACGGCCCGGAAGACGACACCTGGGAGCCGAAAAAGAACCTGGACTGCCCCAAACTGATCGAGGAGTTTGAAAGATGGCGAGTGGAACAGAAGGCCAAAGCCAAGAAAAACGGAACCTACGCCAAGAAAAAGGCGTAAGTAAACATCACATCTTGAAAACGTTTGGATTTTTGATCGCTGCCATGGCCTACGTTGCACTAGCTCAAAAAAAACGAGAGATAGATGATTTTTACCATACAGTGTTATAAATATATAATCAGCACTCGGTAATTTAGGAAAAATTATACGGGAAGGGCCAATATACGAGCTGTTTTTGGTTCATTTTTTTTGTCTGGGTAATGTTCCTTCATCAACCAACGAGCACGGATCATGTTGGGCCTCGAACCAGCTACCTTTCTTTAAAGATGCGGAGTTTTAAGCACTCCGCCGCCTCTCCCCTAAGTTGGACGATCTGAAATTTATGAGCATGTCTAAAATTCTGGATTTTTATGTCAGTTATCGATAATTTGTTGACTCATTCCAATGTCTGAAGTAATGTTTTTCAGTGAAAGCCGATACACTCTTGGAGACAGCGATGACCATTTCACCATGCCCTACGGGTTCGCAAGAGGCTTGGAGCCAAAGGAAATTGTGGGTGCAAGTGACGACGGAGGGAAACTTAAATTCCTGATGAAGTGGGTCGATGGACCCCAGACGGACATCGTCTTAGCTGAAGAAGCCAATGTGAAATGTCCACAGATTGTAATCAGTTATTATGAAAAGTTTTGGGGTTGGAGTGACCGTAAGCCGAATGGATATTGGGCAGATGAAGAGGAGTTTGAAGCAAGGCGAAAAGACGCCACTAAAAAGATTTCAGAGAATGCACACGTAGAGAACGGATTGAATAAAGAAAATATTTCAAGTCGAAGTGGAGCTGCTATTAAATGAGAGACACTTTGAATTTTTTGGATTTAACTTCGAGCAGCTGAAATTTTGTTTCTGCTTTTATTTTTTTTGTTGAGAAATTGTTTGTAATACTGATGTTTGTTTTAGAATTAAAGTTTTTGGCCGTTTTTACCCGAAACTTTTTTTCAATGGATATTTTAGATGCAAGTTTTTGTTTTCTTTGCAGATAGAGGTTCCTTAAGGTATCCATCGTAGTAATTGGTGTGTAAGCTTGAACCTCAATCTTAAATGCATATTTCCTTTCTTGTAGATCTGAACTTTTCCTACCTTTCAGATTTTGAAATTGAACTTCGGCCGTGACTGTAAGAAGACGATATTGATCTAAAATGGGGGAGCCTACAGAGGTTGACAAGAAACTTCTGTCTCTTATCAAGGGGCTGGACCTCAACAACTACCCATTCGATGTAAATTCTAGAAATTCTTCTTTTCGTGTCGCAATTTTCTGAAAACATATTTTATTGCGCATCATGAATTTCAGCGAAAGTTTTAACAAGGTTTAAGTTCAAATTGGTTTGTAGGAGGCTGTAGTTACTGCAAACATTTTTGTGTTATGCAGGAAATTTTGGAGATTCATTGTTTTTTTTACAAATATGTTCATAATGATCATGAGTTTTGAGTGTAGGTGGAGTCCACAGTGCCTAATGGCCAGCTGGAACACCTGAAGAGGTGTGAACGACTCAATTTGAAGCGCAATGGACTTCACAAGCTACCAGAACCCATATGTGAACTCATCGAACTGGTAAGTAACAGATGCTGGAGTTCAAAAGGAATACATGGATAATGATGAGTTTTATGTATATTAGTGACCTCCTTAGAAGGAAAGCATCGGTGTTTCGTTGCATGAGAAGTTATTTTTCAAAAAAAATGCTTAATGTGTTGGGCTTGAATCGAATCAATATATCTAAGTGATGCAAATATCCAATATGAAATTTATCCAATAAAGCTCAAAAATCTCAATGAAAATCTAAGTAGGTACAAGTTAAGTCACAACGAGTGTAATTTAAATCTGGATTGCTTTTCATTTCAGGAGTACCTCTCATTGGCGTACAACAAGATCAGCGAAGTGGACGAGACGTTCGCCGATTTGTCACCGGACTCTTTGAAAGTGCTGGACTTGAGATGGAACAGACTTAACAGCAGTCTGGCCTCCAGCGACCACCTGAGTCATCTGTCCAACCTGAGTGTGTTAGATCTGAGTTGTAATGCGATTGGGATTGTGCCATCGTTTCTGGAGAAACTGAAGCAGCTCACTTATCTGTCTTTGAAATCCACCAAGTTGGTAACAGTATCTTGTTCTCTTTATTTCAATTGGTCAAAAGTACATGCCGTTCAAAAAAGGTTCAAACGAACTAAGTTATGGGCAAAATAGTCATGAAATGATACCAGAATGGTTAATTGTTTTAGCTAAGACTCGCAAAAATTAAACTTTAAAGGAAACATAGCAAGATTTAAGCTTGGAATAGAACATAAGATTGACCATAAATACTGTGAAGTAGTGACAAATCACAGCTCCTCTTATACTTCAGAATAACAGCTGTGCCACCAACAATCTTCATCTCCTTGACTAACTTGAACTTTCTGGACTTGAGCGACAATGAGCTGGATGCCATGCCAGTCCAACTGAGACGACTGACTAGTCTGAAAACACTAATGCTCGGTAACAATCCAGCACTAGCCAGCAGCAACCTCAAGTAAGAGATACCTATAGAAAATCTAGATTGAATTCGGAGGCGGAATGGTCTTTCTGAAAAAACAGAAAAATATTAGCTTTTATTGATTTTTACGGGCTAGTTGATAAAATTGTTTTTATTACAATCGTCAATAATACCAATAAAATGAATAAATTATGCATGAATTGAATAATTTCATCAAGTTTTTTATTGAATTAAAAAACAAGCTCGTTTAAATTACTCAAATTATGGATAAAATATTCGTTTCCTTGGTAATTTTGACAATTCTTATACCTAATTTACCACTTAGCTTATAAAAGTTAATATTTTTGTTTTTCTGCTCTTGACCCATTCTGCCCTTAGACCATTCTGCTTATTGACTGGCCAACATATTCTTATAACAGATGGCATGTCTCTGGTTGTAGTTTTTTGCAGCGACCAGTCGTGATGTCAATAAGAATCAAATATTCAGAGATTTTCGATCAGAAGCTGATTGTCAACGAAAAATTTGATGCTGTTATTTTAGACAGATTTCGGCATTAACTGCGCTGGAAGTGTTGCATTTGAGGAATACGGGAAGAACCATAGACAATTTTCCACAAGAGCTCTCCAAGTGTCCAAACTTATACGGTAAGCAAATTGTAAAAGCTCAAGTCGTGACTTTTATCAAATGCCACTTCACTACGTGGAAATTGGAGCAAGCTCGGATAGAGAAGTAATTGTTTGAAATTAACATATTTTCGTTTAGATTTGGACATCAGTGAGAATGATCTTTCGTCAGTGCCTAACAGTCTTTTTGAGTGTGGCTCCTTGAAGAGATTAAACATCAGCAACAACTCAATATCAGAGCTGCCAGAGTCATTCGGTAGGAGCTGATCTACTCTTCTTTGAGAATATATGTTAATTTTATGTCAATTATGCTAGTTTTCTTGTTGTTACGTAGACGTTTTGATCCATCTGGAAACGTTGTCATTGTCAAGAAATAATATCTGCAAACTGCCGGTAAGACATGACTAATCAAACGCCAAAAAATCCCTTTCCAAATTTTTTAATTGAAGGCATCCTCTGGAAATTTTGACTCAATTAAACAAAGAATACGAACATAAAAATGTTTTTGAAAATTTGCGAAGTGCGCGATGTCCTTAATCAGATCTGTTTCAGATCGGTTTCGGGAAGCTTCTGAACCTGCGGAATCTGTATCTAGATAGTAACCAGGTGACTTTAGACGGACTGTTGAACTGCAACTTGGGCAAGCTGAGCAGCCTAGAGATATTCTCAGCGGCATTCAACCAGTTGCAGTCTGTGCCTGAAGCACTTTGTAGATGCACGCGCCTGAAGAAATTGAACTTGATGTACAATAAGCTGGTCAATCTGCCAGAGTCCATACATTACCTCAATCTACAGGTGGGTTTTCCATCACCACTGAATTTTTTGACAGATTGACATTATTGTTAAAACTGAAAACCTTTCTTGCAGAGCGGTTTTTATGGAAATCCTTATATCTTGAATGTTATAGCCTCACAATTTTCGTGCTTGCCTTTCGTTGATTGTTATGGAAAATCATACTGAGCAAGTGATTGTTGTTTTTTGTCCCATGGTGAAAACACAAAGGCTCAATGTCAGTTTCAATTGCAAAGGTTTTTAAAGAGTTCAACTTATTGCTCCGACCATTGCAAATGGGGAGGAACTTTGCATTCGGATGTTTTACTTT
Organism: Symsagittifera roscoffensis; assembly: GCF_963678635.1. Lineage (NCBI taxonomy): Eukaryota > Metazoa > Xenacoelomorpha > Acoela > Convolutidae > Symsagittifera > Symsagittifera roscoffensis. The sequence continues at coordinate 58,705,689 of NC_087064.1, forward strand.
TTTTTGCACACACACACAAATAATTATCATTATGGGTCGAGTGATATATCATATTAAGTAGCGCTCGTTATATGGAAATTTGTCATATTGTATACATTTTAATGCTAAAAAATTGCTTTTTGGTTTGTGTTTTTACTAGGTTTCGATCTTTCATTAAGCGCTTAAATGGCAAATAATGTTTTCAAAAAAAAATTTGATAAGTTGTACAAAATTTTTTTGAAGGCAAATATTGTAGATCATGCCTAATTGACTAGTTTCTACGCGATCTTATAATTCTCAAATCACACCACGCACTAAAAACGACGCTTCCCTTGAAGAAATTTTAATATGATCGGAACGTTCTGTGCTACTTGCTATCCACCCGGCTACATTTGTTGATAGTTTGTTTCGTTCATTTAAAAACGACTCTTTAATTTTGAAGGACCTGAATGTGAGTGAAAATGCGAACCTAGTGATGCCTCCGAAACACACAGCAATGAGTGAGGCTGAATCGAAGGCAGCACTCTTCTACAACATTGACTTCTCAGTGGCACACCAGCTGGCCAAGGCAAAGCTGGAGCAGAAGGGAGAGAGGGTGATGAGCCAGTCTTCGTCTGTAGACAGTGTCAGTGGCTCATTCAGCCGAAACAGTGAGTGCAACACACACTGACTAGTGTTTACACTTGCGACAAGGAAGGGTATTGGCATCGGGTACTAGACTTTCTTCCCGTAAATAAATTTGTTCATAGGATGATTGAAATTGTGGTCATCTCCATCTCTATTTTCGTCAACGAACAGACAGATGGAGAACAGGCAATTTTGAACATGTATACATTTTAAATGCCCGTTCGATTCGAAGTTTTAAATGTTGGTTGTAGATCTACCGATTTCAGTATATCAGTTTTTTCTTTTCATTATTAGTTTTTATTTTTATTCGGCTTAGAAGCTTTTGGCGTATAATGTACCGGCTAAGAATTGTTGAAGACCCTTTTTTGAGTTAACTTTATTTGTCCTCAAACAAATGTTTTCTAATAAAAACATTTTTTTTTCGGCTTAGCGTGTGTGTGGTCAAGAATTGTTAGCTTTTTTTACCGCCTCATAAGTTTTGTATCGATGCTTATTCAACTTTTGAGTGTCTTATTTGTGGCATATTTTCATGCAAGGAACTTTCATCGAAGAGAAATTCAAGACAAATATAGGAATATTTTGATAGATCAATTTTTTCGAATTTTTTTCGACGGCTTAAATCTCTATTTTTGTCGGTTAGTGTGCCATGCTTTGTGTAGCTTTTATCGCATGCAGTGCGATGCTTTGCTTCGCGTCTCTTTGTAAAACTTATAATGGTGCAGGTTTTCAGTTCCAAGATCTCGGATGTTTATGCAAGTAGTGGCAGTCATTCATTTTTCTGTCGCAAGTGATGCGAAGCGCTGCTTCACCCCTGTCACGTTTTTCAAACACCCTTCAAGTTCCAAGTTCAATTTTGGAAAGAAAGAATTTTTCTCCAATTAAGTACATCATGATAACAACAAAATAAACAAGTAGGTAAACAAACAAGGATAGCAGGTTACTGTTCAAGTAATGTTCCGACCATAATCTTATTAAATCATACAACAAAAAAGTTTTTTCAAATAATGTTTTTTTTCGGCGTGGTGTGATAAATGGAGCTGAAAAAAAAACTGGGGAAGATTAGGCATATTCGACAGTCATAGTAAAATAAGCAAATTGAAAAACATTTTTTGTAGAAAAATGACCGGAAAAACAAAATCAAAATTTTTTTTTTTGCTGTTTTACTTATCATTCCAAAAAGGCGCGTAAATACTAAAAAAAACTAACGTTATTCGAATAAATTTACGTTTTAAATTAAACTATATTAAGCTTTTAGGCCATTAATCTAAGCTATTGCAAGTCTGCTCGCTCGCTTTATTCGTTCGAATGAAGACGAAAATCCAAAAATTTCTAACAAGTTATTCTCAGCTTATTACTCAGCTTTCTCCGATGATTATATGTGGTAGCTGATTTTGCGTGGAAAAGAAAATAAACGCACCCGAGTTAAAAGGTCCTCGCCATTTTTCAAATGGTCGGAACAATAATATTTTTCAATGAAGTTAAGCCACTGAGAGCCTACCCTTTTATTTTTATCTAGTCAGAAAGACTCTCAAATACACTCTCAAACCATGCTGAGCTCCTGTCATACCACCATAGAAAAAATAAAGAAAAAAGGAGAAAAGAACCTCTTGCAAATGTTTTGTTTTCTTGAAGATATTTTTTTTGCTTTGAAATGGAACATGATCTCAATATGTATCTCAAGAATGCAGTAATATGCCTTGAGACTGGTGCGGCCTAAGCTTGAGCGCTCAAAAAAGAAGTAGGCGTTTTCAGTATTTTAATATGAAATAGGCAGATACATTTGGAGTTTTCATGACCATATGCGCAGCAAAAGGCTTTTTATAACGGCTTCGGCGATGGGGGATAAACTTACTTAGCTTTGACTGTATATTTTTTTGAGAATGGGAATATTGTAATAATTTTTGAGTTTTCATCACTAGGATCTGGCAGTACCGGTGCAGGAGGCGGTGGCAACCGTAAACTTCGGATCCAGAAGCGGAAGGAGGAAGAGGCAGGCAGTTCGGATGCAGCCAAAGTGCTTTCGGCTATGCGTAAAGTGGCGGAGGACAGCAAGAGTGCGGATGTGGAGAAGACGAATAAGCTGGCGGAGGACTTCGAGGAACACGTCTCAAAGTAAGTAAATTGCTGACTAAAAATTGATGAAAACATGGAATAGTAATTGAGCGCGGAATACATCCATGTTATGTGGGGATGCGTCGTGAATTTATTTTCTCTACATGGTAGGTGCATCCCTCAGAATTGAAACAGAACAGCTGAACCAACAAATAAAGACTTGAGATTTTTCGGACAAGTACTTCAATTATACTTATTTTTTGTGTCGAATAAAGATCATTTTAAATGACGTGTTTCAGTTGTCTAGTTGTGACTGTGTATGCGATAAATTTGGGATACAATTTATGCGTTTCAGACCACTTCGGTGGGACGAGAGACTTAGTGGGCCCCAGATAGACTACAGCAACTACTTCGAAGAGGAAATTGGGAATGACGAAGGAGTCCACGTCTGGTACATCTCCAACTTCGCTCCTGTGCAATTAGGTTGGTAGTTAGCAGCGCAAGTCGACTATTTTCAAGGTTAAACCCTAGGGGCTATGTTTTTGAAACCTTTTTGTGGAGTTCACTTAGAAGTTGATCTTACGAAGAATTTTCTTTGACTCAGCAAAATGTTTGACAATTAAGCACTATCAAGCTTTGATATGCACTGTTTGAGGTCATATTTATTATATGATAGATTCATGCCGTTCTAGCATCCATAAACGCTACAATTTAAACATGAGTGAATGACAGAATGCATTTCTTCTGAAAGAAAGATTTTATCTCTTCACTGAGTTTTAATGCAATACTATTAGTCTGACTGATCTGAGCATACTGTGTATGGTCATTTGCACTCATAGGACATCGCACCGTTTAGCCTAGAGGCGGAAAAGCTCAAACAGATTTATTTTTCTGCCTTTGATTTCAAGTAGTCTTAACTGTTCATCGGACGTTTTGCGTTTAGATGAAGAGGATATCGGGAAGTTTCATGAGAAGGATTGCTACATTGTTTTGAGGGTAATTTGATTTTTTTCATGTGATTTAACAAAGATTTCAATCTGACACTTGCGCTTAATTTTAATTGATTGGTCTGTTTCCAGAACCTCTCCACTGGCTCGGATATCATTAACACTATCTACTTCTGGATCGGAAAAGACGCAGAGGTTATTATGCTATAGTTTAACTAGTTTAAAGTCCTAGATTCCGAAGCGACCATGTTAATTTATAATCTGAAGCGACCATGTTAAAATATAATCTTCATAGATTGTATGATATCCGTATGTGTTTGATTTCGGATGTTTTCTAGCAAGACAAGCAAACATGTGTAGCGATACATGCAGTGAACCTCCGCAACTGCATCAAAGCATCATGTCGGACTATTCGAGAAGACCAAGACGAAGAAAGCGAGGAGTTTCTCTCGGTTTTCGTCGGATCATTCTATGACTTCCAGATATTAGATGGCAAGAATCTTTTCACTTTATTAAGAGTTATGAACGTAGTGAAGACTCTTATATAGGTCTTGCTGATTTTTTTTTTCGTTTTTTTTTCAGCTAAAGTCTTGAAAGTCTAAGAACTACAGATGTGCATTCGTAAATTTTGATGCATTTATGTATATATGCAATTTTTGAGTTCAATTGAAATTCATCTGCTGAAAGTGACGTAAATAGCACTCTCCAAATACGAATGTAGAAATGGCGCAAAAAACGAACGATTTTTTGTGTCGAAAGTTGAATTTAATTTTTAGATTTCCAGCGGAATAAAAACTTTACTTAATGATTCAGTTTTCTCAAGTTGGGTTCATATTATCAAAAAAGCGCCAATCATAAATTGTTCTAGAAATTCAAAGAGCTTAAAGGGCATCTATTCTTTTCTTTGAAATTCGAAAGTTGAGATTTTTTCAACAAAGTCAGTGATTTTTTAATGTTTACTTGCGTTCATTACTCTTCCAATCATCGATTGGCTATGTTCAAAAAATTGATGCGCTGTTAGACGAATGGCTTTTATATTGTTATGATTTTGGATCAGGTAATGGCTTCATATTATAGCAGAAAAGTGTACACGAAGTTTAACTTGAACCCGCTGTGACTAATTAAAAAAAACATGAATTGAATTTGTGGGAGAAATTATGAGATTTTTACTGTGCATGATGGATGAAATTGCTTGATATTGATGAAAAGTAGAATACACAACAATGGTTGAGTTAATTGAATATTGTTTAGGAGGTCACGGGGAAAGTGGCTTCAACCACTTCGAACAGGAGGCTGCAAACCAGTATCTGTTCTGTCTGAACACCAATGCAACGCAAATGGGAATGCACTTGGTTGAACTCAGTCCAGAGTCATTGGACCCTAGATACATATTTATGCTGGATATCGGTCGGGCATTGTTTCTATGGGTGGGAAACCAGACTCCAAATACGAAACTGAGCAAGGCGAAGTTGTTGGGTGAGAAGATAATTAAGAATGAGAGGAGGGGAAGGGGCAGAGTGTTGGTGGTGAGACAGGGAGCGGAACCTAGTCAGTTTTGGAAAGGACTGCTGGTGGATAAACCAGAAACGTAAGAATATATGCAATTTATTTTGTCAAGATTTTTCATTTCAACGCCAGAAAATATCAACTTAGTAAAATACGGATATTTTCAACTGACTATTGTGGAAGCCGCAATGCTTTGTATCGTGTATTTGAATTGTTTGTCTGACCAGTTCGAAAAATGATGGGTGTAACAATAGGATATTTGAGAAAATTCGGCTCACTATTCAGACCAATTTATCACAGAAAGACTGTAAACTGGAGTCTCGTGCCGAGAAAACGGCAGAAATGTTTTTAGTTTTTTTTAACAATGGTGTGATCGGAATGAATGTTCTTTGCTTCCTGCTAAGCAACCAGCTGCTTCGAAAATTGTTTGTTCCTAGTAGTTGACATTGCGAGCACCGAAGTTTTTATTCGTATATTTCAGGTTCACGTTCAAACCTTCGGAGTGGCTGGATCTGAACACAATTAAGAAGCCCAACTTGTACAATGTGCTCATCAAGCAGATAGATGGAAACAAATACTTCGAGCTCAGCCAATGTGTGTAGAATTGTTATGCTCTGCGCCAATTGCTTTTAATGAAATAAACTAATTTAATTTATCTAGAAGACCAAAACAGATGAGTCAATAAAAGATTAACAATCGGTACAAGCAACTCGTTAACTCAATCAGTTAAAAACAACCTCAGTTTTTTTGAAGCGTTTGTTGAATTAAACAAGGTTGCAGTGTTGGTCAATTTATGTCATTTTTGGAAATTTACGTCAATTATGACACGAGAAAATAACACGCTATTTCTGACAGACGTTTTAAACAGTATTTAAAACGTACTGTGTTATTAAAGGACCAACACTGCAAGGTTGCCTCAGCGAGCGGCGATTTGGCATTAATTAACGCTTCAAGCATTAGAATCAGTCATAAAGCCTGTAAGAATTCTAATGTTCTTTTTGAGCATTTTGCCGGTGGTTGAATGAAAATCTCAACTAAACAAGGATATTTAAATTTGTCATTATGAGAGTGGTTGTTTTTTTTTCAGTGGAACAGACCAACTGGGCTTTGAACGAGGAACAACTGAACCCGAAGTCGGTGTTAGTTCTAGATGCGCAGACTGCAGTGTTTGTGTGGGAGGGTAGACGCAGTGCCCGCATACTCAAGAGGGCCAGTGTACAGATTGCGGGTGTGTTGCTGCGAACAGTCGTTAGACAGGACGATGAAGCTGGAGTAATTGTCGAGAAGCAAGGGTAATTAATACGTCACAAATTGTCATAACTGTGGTTTGTCTCTATTCCAAAACAAACGATATACGACCAGCCATTTTTTTCTGGGCGTTAGCATAACTTATAGCGATATGACCACAGGAGTAAAATTTCTACACTATTTTCTTTAGACTTTTCCCGTAAATATTGATCACTCTCGAACAGTCGAAAGGATTTATACATTAAGGTCGGTTATTTTAAGAGTCGGTGAACGTAGTTTAGGCTCTTATTACGCTTGCGATTAGCAAGCGTTATCAAACTGGAATATATATATAAGTGATTCAACTGATTTTGATAAGCTAGTCAATTAGCTTATCAAAATCAGTTGAGTCACTTGTTGATTATGCAGCTGACTATGCTGCTTACTGACATGCTCAATTTCTTGAAAATTTAAACTTAACACAACGGATTTTGCTCGTGCTGTAGAAAGTTTTCATTGTAGCTGCAATTGCAAGTGTTTTTCATTCTAATTTCAGGGGGGGGGGGGGACTTTTTTCGATTCTTTTTTTGGTCAATTGGTTCCAGCTCAAAGGTTGTTGGCTTTGTTGCCACATCACTGATTTTTCTTGTGCTGTAAGCAGTTTTCATTGCACTTGAAGTGCAAGTGTTTTCCATTGTTGTTTAATGTGGGACTAAAAACTTTTTTTTTATAAAATCTTTTTTTCGGCTTAATAACTTGCGTATGCTCAAAGATTGGCTTTGTTTATTAACATAAATTTTGTTCCGTTGTTGCTGATTTAAAATTCAAGTGTCTGGCATGTTTGCCTGGAATGAATTTCTATCGAGACATGAAAGTTTATGTGACCTATTTTTTTTTCTCGAAATTTTCATTTTTTTTGTTTTTTTTTTGTGTTGTATCGCAAGGGGTGTGAAGCTCCGCTTCGCCTCTGTGTTTAATTCGTTAATTTTTTGTGATTTCAAGCAAAAGTTTTTACTCTTGCGAGGTTGCGAGCGCAGTGTATTAGTACAGATCTTTTTTTTTAACCTAACTCGCAAATAAAAGTGTTCAGTGAAAGAGAAAATCCGAGACGTAGCCGAATTTTTCGTCTCATTTCGCTAGTGTTTGCGAAGCCCAGCTTCACACCGTTGTAAAAATTGTTCACGCTCAAATTTATTTTTCACGGTTGATTTTTCATTTTGTCAGTTTTTGCTAAAAAGAAGTCAAACTACACTATCAAACAGAAAAATTGTTGAGGTCAGGAAAAACGTGAAAAATTTTTTGTTTCTATTGTTAAATCGACTTTAAATTCCCAGTAGAATGGAAAAATTACCCTTTGATCCAGTTTTTTCTAATTAGGATAACTTTACAGAAAAGTGCTAATCAAAGTCATAAATTATTTTTGAAATTCATAGTTTTAAGGTGGTAAGTTTTTAATCAACTTTTTTTGTTTTTGATAAACTTTTTTTCAATAAGCGCTTCCTTGTTTTTTTTTTCATTTCTTTTTAGTTAGAAAAAAGTAATGAGTTTGAGAGCCAGTGTCTTGTTATCGAAAACTAGACTTTTCCCGTAAACAGCTTTTCTTACACATCTGTAAGAAATTGAATTTGCGTTGTTATTGAACCTTTACAACTTTCTGGCGTTTAAGGCTTTAACAACTGTAGGCACTTTCGTTTTAGTTGGCATTTGTAAATTTGTCAGCCTTACCTCGGTATATTTTCTTTTTTTTTCTGTCTCTCGCTTAAGAGCTCTATTTGGCCCGAACTGTTTCGGCGTATGTTTTATCGGATTAGTGAACTTGTTTTGTGTTGTTTGAGTTGAGTGTATAAACTAATTGAGGTTGGTTGTGGTGTAAAAAATAAAGTTAAGTTTTTATCGCTCACATTTTTTATGACAACAATTTCTTTTGTTTTCGGATCATTCTTTGTCTACCTACGTATTGTCGGCTTTGTGGCTGCTCGGTAATTACTAAACGTTGTATTACAAAACATTTAGTGGTGGCAAAGTGTTCATTATATGGCGGCACTTATGTTATAATCACGATCTAAAGCATTGGAAGTTTCATAGCATCTGCTCTCTGCTTGATTTGTGGCTAGTATTTGTGATTTATTTTTTGCGTCCGTGGCTGAGTGGTTAGAGCGAGAGACTCATATTTTAGGTCGCCGTAGGTCGTAGATCAAATCCGAGACTTAGCTGATATATATTTTTTTACTAATTCGAGGCTTATTTCTACTTTTTCTTATTGGACTTTATCGAGCTGATTTTTGTCGTATTTTGGCTAGTGTTTGCGAAGCGCAGTTTTGCCTCTGTTTCAATGGTTTAATTCTTGTTGAAGTTGGGGTAGGGTATGAAAAGTTCAATCTCCAGAAAACGAAAATCAAAGCAGGACGTTTTCTCTAACTAAATTTTATAACGATTATGCTTCTAGGTTTGAGAGTGAGTTCTTCAAGAGTTTCTTCTCGAAGTGGACTTCGGACAAAGTGGCTGTTGACTACACAAAAGATAACCAGCACCTGCCGGAGCACCAGAAAACAGCTGATGAGCCACCGAAGGAAGCCAAGACTAGTCTGAGTGCACTGTTTGCATCTCGACAGCCAGACCACAATTTGGAAGACATGGAATACGACAAGTTGTACTTCTCAGACGATCTGAAACACGTTAGAATAATACAGATATTTTGAGAATGCACAAACATATTGAAATTGCTCGTTGCTGGTGTTTTTTAAAAACTCAATATTGTCAGTTGGAAAGGCGCCATTTGGTTTTTCTCCGATCCATTGATTTTCGTGTAACATTTTTGAACGTGATAGAATTACTGATAATGTTTGTGATATCTAAAAAAATTTGTGATATCTAAAACTTTCATGTATCTGAATTGTTTTGCGTGTAGTTATCAGATTTGATCGGTTTATAAAAATTGAACAGATCTTTGTTCAAGCGAAGATTAGTGCATTACTATGAAGAACTTTTTTTTACACAAGCCAAGCGTAGTGTATTTTTACGAAGAGTTTTTCCCAACCTAAGTCGCAAATAATAGTGCTCATTGGTGGCACTTTTGGTATGTTCCAATTTAATCATGTTAAAACCTATTTGAGCATAGGCAATTTAATAGCATGTGTTGCGGCTTTATTTTTGGCTAGTGTAAGGTCCTGTTTAAAACAACAGGTATTATGAAAAAAATATGGGATTTGATGTTTTTTTGGTTGTTTTTTTTTTTGCTACGCTCTGGAAAATTATTGCACTTTCGCCGAAATTTCATTTTTTCAAAAACAACAACCGATTAAAAAAAATGTACTAATGGATAACCTGGAAGTTCTTTAATGTGCCTGCATATTTTGCTAGTCACTATTTATTTTACCCACGTTCTACGGCCTTCGAAAGTTTCGGAAGGGGATTTTTGACCCATTTGTTTTCGATTTTTTTTTGCATTTTCTCAAATATTAAATGCGCAAATCTGAGATAAACGTTTCAATTAAAAGAACAAATCATGGGGATTCCCCTTCTTATGCGGCTATTCCCCAAACTCGGTAGAAAAAAGTTATGGCCTCAATTCAGCCCATTTTTGTTATTTTCTAAAACTGCGACTTTTCTCAAAAACTACCCTGCCAAATCGGAGATTAAGGGTTGAACCGAAAGGAAAAAACAATTGTGTGAATCTTCCTTGTGTAAATGGCTAGACCCTGTGGTGTGAAAAAAATATGGCCTTAGAAAACTAACCCGCTGATTCTAAGGTTGTTATTTCAATCAAACTAACGTGGTGGTTAGATTTTCTCTGTTTAATATGTTTCACCCTATTTATTTTAGAAAAGCTGATAAGGTTATCGCAAAAATCCATTTTTTGTAAAAATTCCAAACTTTTTTTCACAAAAATTACTAGCTAAATCTGATATTAAGGGTTAAATCTAAAAATCAGGCTGTGAAATTCTTCCCTGTATAAGATGCTCTTCCCATGCTTTATTAGAGAAAAGTTAATTGATATAGGAAAAGTCTTTGTTTGATCAGTATTTGATCATTTCTTATTTCACTTTTTCGAAAACTACCCAGCCAAATATGAAATAAAGAATTCAGATAACAGAGCAAATAGTAGTTTTTTCCTGTGAATAAACAGCTAATCCCGTACTTAAGTAGGGAATTACTAGGGTTTTGCGTAAATTCCAACTTTTGAAACTTTGAAAAGTGTGCATTTCGGTATCGCTACAATCAAAGATTAAAATGTTAAACCAGGTGCACCACTAGTTTACCTCCAAGCGACCGTGGCGCAAACGTTAGGACGTGAGACCCCTAATCATCAGGTGGGAGATTCAAATCCGGAAGTTCCAAATAGATTTTTTGGTTGAATTTTTGCTGCATTGCATAGGCAATTTGATAAGAAGCTGTAGCTGCTTTTTTTGCTAGTGTAAGTAAAATTTTCGCAAGGTGTATTTTTAATCTTTCCCTTTTTCCTGATTTCATTTTGCCTGTTCAGAGCTTTTTTACGGTTTCCTCGCTTGTGTTTGCGAAGCGCAGCTTCGCCTCTGTGTCTATATATCATATCATAGTATAAAGCTATCATAGTATAATTTTCAGACAATTGCGTTCTGGTTCAACGGACAAAATTTCGTGAAGCTTCCCGAGCATGAAATCGGACAGTTCTACTCGTGTGACAGCTACGTGTTAGTCATGTATTATGTTCATCCCCCTGATGATGAAGATTTGACCGACGATACAGATGATACGGCAACGGAAGAGGAACCAACGGGTCACAAAGGGTCATCGGGAAGCGGTGGGGGAGGAGGAATTGGCAGCTTTAAACATGTAAAAAGACGTTTTGGAGTTTAAGGGAAATGATATTGATATTTGATGAAAACCCAAATCGAGAACTAGTTCCATTTGAAGCGAATATTGTTCTTTATAGTTTCTTTAAAACACAAATCGAGTACTAGTTCCGTTTGAAGTCAAAAATTGATTTCTTAAGAGATACTAAGCCTTCTTCTTGGTTCGAAAATTTTTTACGGTTATAATTGCACAAGTTTGCATTAAAAATGATTGAACAGAAAATGTTTGTTTTTCAGGAGTTCAGAACTGTGTTCTGGAAAGGTCGGGACTCTTCAAACAAAGGCTTCTTCAACTTCAATCTGCAGTTTTCAAAGGAAGACTTGCCCTCGTTCATTAACCAACAGATAGACAAGCTGCGAAGTGGTCTCAACTTACCAGATTTGGAAGCCGCAATCGAGCCTACTCTAGTTGTGAATCAGCAAGCAGAGGATATTTCACTTCTGATTTCGCTCAACCAGCAGATAATTATCCATCGGGGATCGAGGAAGGCGGCTAAAAAGGAGGAGGAGTCGGGAGGTCGGACAAAGTTGCATTGTGTGAGGTCGAATGCGGGAACTGTGTTCACGAGGTGTATCGAAGTGGACTGTGAAGCAAGATTACTGCACTCCTATTATTGGTATGTCGGTGCACAAAAACAAAAATTTCAAAGAGGCCTCCAACTCCTCATCAAGTTTGTAGGTTCAGTTTTGGCCTATATTATTGTTAACTTCTTCTGCAACTAAACATGGGCGAAGTCGTGTATATGTTGTTTTGAGCGCTATCATGGAAACATTGTAAGCACAGGAACCACAGTTATTTAATAAAAAGGTTCCATATGTCAATTAAATTTGGAAATTTGTTTTTAGTTATATTCTTGGTATTCCTTTCGATGAAAAAGAGAACTCCTCTTCATCCTCAAGTGGCATTGCGTATGTCTGGATTGGGTCCAAGTCTAATGAGTTCTTCCAGAAAGTGGCCAAGAAAGACGCAGAAAAGATATATGGAACCATGGTGAGACATTACATAAGGTCTTTACACTAGTCAGTTTGCGAGTATTAGTGTAGTAGTACGATTTTTTTTCTAATCAGCTCGCAAATAAAAGTTTTCACTTATTTGGTGACTTTTTTGATATAACCACTATCTGTACCAGTGGACCGTTTCATAGCTTCTATTCTCTGCTTGATTTGTGGCTAGTGTTTGTAGTTTAGTAAGCGTCCGTGGCTGAGTGGTTAGAGCGTGAGACTCATATTTTCTAGGTCGCAGATCGAAACCGAGACCTAGCTGATTTTTTTTTATTTCGAGGCTTATTTCTACTTTTTGTTGCGTTTTATAGAGCTGTTTTTTGTGTTCTCGCTAGTATTTGCGAAGCGCAGCTTCGCCTCTGTGTCAGCTCTTCGAGATAGATAAACAGGGATAGCCGGTTTCTGTGGAAGTAGCACTGATTGTTCCGACCATAGTCTTAAAAAATACAACATAGTTTTTCAAATAATTAAGAGTAATGAACATAGTGAAGAGTCTTATATAGGTTTTGCTTATTTTTTTAAGGAAAAAATCTTAAAAGTCTCTAATAACTACAGATGTGCATTCATACATATTGATGCACTTATGTATATATGTACTTTTTGAGTTCAATTGAATTTCATCTGCTGAAAGTGACGTAAATAGCACTCTCCAAATACGAAAGTGGAAAGGGCGCAAAAAAGCGTGAGCGATTTCTAGTTTCAAAAGTGGAATTTAATATTTAGGTTTTCAGCGGAATAAAAACTTTACCTGTTGATCCAGTTTTCAAGTTGGGTCAATCTTATCAAAGAAGCGCCAATCATAAATTGTTCTTGAAACTCAAAGAGCTCAAAGGGCATCTATTTTTTTCTTTGAAGTTCGAAAGTTGAGATTTTTTCAACTAAGTCAGTGTTTTTTTTGTTAACTTGCCTTCTTTACTTTTTTTCCAATCTTCGATTGGCTTAATTTGTCATTTTTTTGGCGTGGTGTGATAAAAGGAACTGCACAAAAAAACTGGGGATTAGGTAGGAGGAGCTCTCAAGTAAAACTAAATTTTTCAAGTTAAGCTATTGTAAGCTTTTAAGCAGTTGAAATAAGACTGCTCGCTCGCTTTATTCGCTCGAAATAAGACGAAAAATCAAAAAACCGGTTTTTCTCGAATCTGGGAAGTTTTTCGAAATTTTGTATAATGTTTGAATCACGACTGTAAGTGCTTTAATATGATATATCACTCCACCCAGTCCGATCATTATTTGTGGTACCTGATTTTGCGTGGAAAACAAAAAAACTAAAACAGACTTGAATACCAAGTTCCTCCTCATTTTCAATGGTCGGAACAAAAAAGGAAAAGGACAAAGAAAAACAAAGCAAAACTAAAACACACCCGAATACAAAGTTCTTCCCCATTTTTCAAATGGTCGGAACAAAAAGCGAGACCATTATGAATCTATCACTCAATCGATTATTAGCAATAATTTATAGTATTGCCCAAAATTTATCGGCAGGAAAATGAAACAGGGTTGTTACTGGGCTTGTTTGTCATTGGGAAATCGTTGCATGAAATTTTGTTTAGAACTTCACTATTCAAGAAGTGTCTGAGGGAACTGAGCCACAGGATCTTTTCTGGGAGTTCCTTGGAGGGAAGCAGGCGTACGAGACTGACAACTCTTACGTCGCCAGCTGCCAACTGTTCAGGTGCTCCAATCTGCACGGTTTCTTTGGAGTCTCATTCAAGTTCAACGACTTCAGCCAGGTTATTACAATTATGGTTTGAAAGTAAAGCTGATCTACTAGTAAAAGTTTAAAACAAAGCGTGAATCAGGCAAACAAGGTCATCTCGTCTAAATAATAAATATATATTATGAATTGCAGGCCGATCTGACCCCGAGTGACGTCATGATTCTGGACACTGGTACAAATGTCTATCTATGGTTGGGAGAAAATGCTTCCGACACAGTAGTTCGACTGGCATACAAATCTGCAGTCATGTACATGCAGTACAGAGAAAGGAAGAAACCAGCTAAGCTGCTGGCGACCAAGCGAGGATTCGAACCGTGGCAGTTCCAGAGGGTGTTCCATGGATGGGCGCCGTGGCCTCCTCCTAAATTTATCAGATGAAAAACGAATAAATATCATTTACAGAATTTACCGAGAAGGCCTGTGATGCTAAAAATTTAAAGTGACCAGAAATAATTTCTAGTCTTAAACTAACGTTCAAGATGTCAAAATTGAGATTCTCAATGGTCAAAAAAATTAACCTTGTGCTGAGCATGTAGTTTTTCTCAACTTTTTTTGAGTTATATTAAGAAGAAATGAATTAATTGAATTTAATTTTTAAAAATCATCTCATCTAGTTAATTATTTCAAAATCGACATTGGTTTTATTCGAGAAATGCTTATGTGATAAAATGAGTTAAATTTTTCCTTATTAACTCGCACACTTTTCTGCGCTCACGTTTTAACTGCGCTCACGATTGTAAATTTTCAGCATTCCCTGCGGAATGAAAAAATTCTTATTGGTCCAATTTTCTTTAATTGGGTTTGCTTTTCGAGAAAGTTTAAAGATTCTTGATATTCAAAGAGCCTTAACGTGGTGTATTTATATTCGAAATGCGAAAGTTGAAAATGTTTTGAAAAATGGTTTCCGTAAGTTTTTTGACTTTTCCAACTTTTCCATATTTCTGTTTTCTCTGTTTTGAGTGCCTGGTTTTTACTATTACTTGATGAGTGTTTAACTCTAATGCTTCAAAGTCCTGTGGTCCGCGTTTCGAATCTCGTAGTCGACTAAATCTTATTTTTTGTGTTATCTAGCTAATTGAAAGCCGCCTATACTAGTTTTTGTTTGTGTTCGTGGCTCGCAGCTTCGTATAGAGGCCTGTATACGTCCTCAATGCTTTTTTCTTTATTCCACAGAATTGTTCTTCCCAATTTTTTATAATCATTTCAGATAGCACTGATTGTTATAAATCCGTTCTTTGCGACCTGTAACCTTCCTAGATCAGGACCCTCTTCCGGAAACTATCCATCAACTCTATCTCATCAAACATCATCTCTTAGAACCAGACGGGGCTATAATGAGTTCTACTGGAATCAAAGTTTACATCACGAGCGTGTCGGGTTGGTAACAGAGGTCCTCAAATATTTAATTCACTTGTAGATCTTTTGTATGGATAAACGAATCAATTGAGCAATCCCCCCTAAGGTACTTGAGACATGTTTATAACCACTCGAAATTAGTTTGAATGATATGAAATCATGAACCAGATTCTCCAACGAATGTGGAACGCCAAAGATAACAGAGTGGAAAAAGAATAATTAAACTGAGGCACATTAAGCGAACTTTTTGTCCTAAATGGAAAAAAGCTATTGCGTACATTAATAAGGTGCTGCAGAGAACATTTTTTTTGTATTCAGATATAAGGCTAGGGCAATAACCCTGGTAATGAGATAAAATGGTCGCCCAAACAAAAATTTGCAAAAAAAATATAAATTTCTGTATAAAAATTTTCTCGATATTCATGTAAAAGGAACTTCAGTCGGTCAATTGATTGCGTGCTATGAACACATCAACCATCTACTTGCGTTTGATAACGTCTTTTTGTAATATCTTACCGTTTTTGCTTGGGGTAGATAGCTCAATTGGTCACGGGGGGGGGGGGGGGGGGGCGAGATTGCTCAAATGATCCGATTAAACATTTTTACTTAGAGAAATATGTAATAAATAAACCTTGCTTTAGCATGAATTCTCCATGCTTTCAAGGGTTAGTTAGTCTAGAAGTAAAGTGCATGTATTGAGCTCCTAAGGTTTCTTTTTAATTTCAGTTCTTTTCCATTGTTAAAAGGAAGGCTAACTCCACTACCGAACAGCAAATGTGTAAAGGTCTCGAAAAACGCGATGGACTTCTTGTTTCGAAAGTGGAATTTAATTATCAGATTTCCCAGCGAAATAAAATGTCTACTTAATGATCCAGTGTTCTCAAATTGGGTTAATTTAATGAGAAAATTGTCAATTATAAATTTTTCTAGAAATTCGAAGAGGGTTAAGTCTTTCTATTTTTCCTCCGAAATTCGAAGTCATTTTTTTTTCTTTGCGTTCATTTCTTTTTTCCAACTGTGAGTTGGCTATGTTCTAATTTAGGCAGATTTTACTGTTATTGAAGGGTGTGTAATTTGTAAATATACTAACTCAGATATATTGTTTCATTTTTTTAAGTTTCTTTAGTGTGCTTGATTTTAGCTGATATTATATCATCCTACGCGTATTATATTTTGTCGTTTGAAAGGCAAAATTAGATATTTTGCTTTGTGTGTTTCAGTCAGGGTGTTGGGGATAATATCTGAGTTTCAAAACGTCGTAGATCTAAATTTTAAATCACAACAATTTTGTTTTTGACTCAAATGGCGTCTACACAAGAATTGTCGGCATAGCTGCCGCTATGTAAATGCTTTTTAATGCTTATTTAACGCTGATGATTAATTAATCGATAAGTTTTCCTCAAATTGAACATCGTTTGAGGTAATTGTATGAATTTTTTTAAGTCAAATTTATGAGATTTTTTTGAAAAAAATTATCGACTTTGTCTTCCGTCTCATTTTCTATCTGCTAGATTGCAATGCTAATTTTGTTTTGTATTGCATGTGTTGCCAAGCTCCGTTTTGCCTCTGTCTTCATTGGTCCTTTTGCAGCCTGTTTTCGTTGCGATTTTTTTGTTTTTAGTTAGTTTTTTATATTTGAGCTTTTCTTTCATTGCAGGCAAGTGTGCGTATCTGATATTTGTATTCAGTGGCAGGTGCAGAAAGTTTTGATGGAGGATTTTTTTAAAAAATACAATGTAAAATCCTAAGTCTTAATCTTGAGTTGTCAATTTGAATTGCTCTGTTCTTTTACAGGCAGTCGCGAGGTGAAGAACAGAGTGGTTAAGATCCAAAACACTCTGACCAGCATGCGCATAGACTACGAGGAAGTGGATGTGGCCCTAGATGCCAAGTACCTGGAGGACATGCGGGCTAAGATGAACGACCACAAAGCAGTGGTGCCCCAGTTCTTCAAGGACGACCAGTACTTAGGCGTGAGTTTGAAAGACTCAGATTTTTTTTAAGGAAATGGTCCATGTAGATTGCTTTTTATTAGGGACTGGGACACAAGACTATTTCGATCTGATCCATGGAGCATGATTTGTTTTGATGATTTTTTGTATGCCTTCTAAAAACGAGAATTAATTTTGTAATTTTTTTGCTTTAGGATTACGAGGCCTTCCACAATGCTCTAGAGGATAGCAACCTGTTGGAATTTTTCCAGCTGTCCAAGGACTAAATGTCTCAATCATCATTTGATGTCAATCTTGGGCTCCACGCAGATTGTTCAATTGCCCTCACGTGACTCAAGACTTAATTTCTATTTTATACTTTCCGAAGATTTCTATTTATACCCAAAGAAAAATTGACCCTAGAAATTTCAAATATTAATGATGATAATATAATTAAAAATAAGTGATGAGCAATGAAAAGATAACTAGATCATTTAATCAAGGATGTAAGCCTTTTTTGTCATAAATAAATTTTGAGGTGAATGAATCTACGAAAAATCATATATAAGTAATCGAGACAAAAATTTTCACTGATTCATCACGTTGGGTTTAATAATAGCAAATTCAATTGCCATCCCAATAGCTCGAGCAATTCATTATATTTTCCCTTCTTAAATAATGCAAAAAAAAGAATTGAATGTCGCTGCTTAAAATGGATTTCAGAAATATTTAAGTCAGTTTATTGGAATCGCGCTTTTAATAATTGAACGAAATAAAATTTCTGAATTTGATTTTCTTGATTAGAATTGAGAGACTATGTTGTTGCCTTTAGTCATTATTAGACACCATCTTTGAAACTGCGAGACTTGACCCTTGACATTAAAATTAGGAAATCAAACTTCAAATAAACTTGACAAATAAAACGTTGGCGTCAGTCTGAAATGCCCGTGGTCACAAAATTTGATCATAATAAATGGCATCCAGGAAATGAACAAATTAGGCAATTTGAGAGGCAAAACAACTAGCAGTAGCGTTACGTTTCATCATTGTTGGTCATTTATTAAATTAAACAGGTTATTTGAATAGCGACTATTGTTTACAGCTGAAATTGCGTTGCCTCTGTTTACCGTTGAGTTATTTTTCGTTCAAAACCGATTGATCGCAGCTGGATTCGATTTCAACATGCTTTGTACAGATTGCTGCAAGAAGAAAGATGACGAGGAAAGGCTTACGGTGAGTCTTGTAATTTTTTTCTCCCGGTTAAGATGTTCTCTATGAATTTCATGCGAAGCTTGAGCAACCTTAATTTTCAACGAAGATTCCTAAATTTAAATTTGCTTCAAAAATCTGATACATGATCAAAACAATTCATTAACTTTTCAATCCAGGAAAAAAGGCCGAAAGTATGTAATTGCTGCGTGGTTGTACAGTGCTGATTTAAATTATCCGGACAAAATGAATAAATCTTGAATTTCAAACACGATTTTCTCAAATTGGGTTAAGATCAGACAAAAAAATGGAGAAAACATAAGTTGCTTAGAATTTCATCAGAATTAATATGATGCAATTTTTTCTCCGAAATTTACAACCAAATTTTAAGCCCAAAAATAGGTCATTTTTGGTTTTTTCAGACATTCAAAAATTACGCTGAAAATACTTTGTTCGTTGATAAGGAATTTATATCACAATAAGCTTCTGTTACAGCCCAACAAAGTTGTACAAGGGTTGAATCTCCAAAAGTTTGTGTAAAGTGTTTTAAGTTTGTTTTTAATCAAAGATTTTGGGTTTTATATGGTAAAATTCACGTTTCTTGACAATCAAGCAAAATTGATTTCTCTTATACAGGTTTTTGGAGATTTAACCCTTCCAGAACTTTGTTAGGCTGTGTAAGACGCTTCTTCTGATATATATTTCTCATCAATTAACAAAGTAGTTTCAGCAATATTTTTGATTGTCTGAAAAAGTCAAAATGACCCATTTTTTGGGTAAAGTTTTGGTTGAGTATTTCGGAGAAAAAAATTGCACCATAATAATATTGATGAAATTCTAAGCAACTTTTGTTTTCTTCATTTTTTGTCTAATCTTAACCCAATTTGAGAAAAACGCGTTTGAAATTTCAATTTTGTCCGGATAATTTAAATCAGCACTGTAGAAAAGTTTTGCTTGAAGCACATGATAACAACATTCATACAAAAAAATCATAGAATTGATCATCCCTGAACTAAAACACACTTGTGGACAAAATTATAAGTGAATGTTGTTTGTTTGATTCACATTTTTTTGTTTGATTCACATTTTAATACCTAACTAAAATAGTGGAGAAAATTAAACTCAGGCATCAGGTTTTTTCTCTAAACTGCCTAGTTTTACAGACCAGTTTAGACATTTTTTTATAGGATTAAATTATTTTAAACAAATTTTCACGAAGTTATTGAAATTTTTCTTCAAAGAATTACCAGTTTACTCGGAATTACCAGTTAATTATGTTGCTTTCCAAGATGCACAGAATGTTCCGATCAAATTCATTAAAAAAACGGAAATCTTTTTTCAAATTAGTGTCACTTATAGTGGGTGGTGTAATTCGAAAACTATACAATCGAGTGGAAAAATAATAATTTGGGCATGATTGACAACATTTGCCTTTTGTCTCCAAAAATGATTAAGAATGAAAATAAAAAAACATAAATAAATAAAAAGCAACTGCAAAAAAAATCAAAATTTTCTATTTTTTTGCTCATTATTTTGAAGTTTTAAAAAAAATACTTTTGCACAAAAAAAAGCCAAACGAAACATCCAAAATTCGTTTCTTGCAGTCAACAAAATGTTTTATCCCAAAAGTTTGAAATAACGGCAAGCTTCAAAATGACGCGCGTTACTCGATCACGTTACTTGCTCGAAATTAAAACTAAATCTTTAAGTTTTGAATTAGTTTTTCTTTTGCACTAGTGGAGACAAATTATTGAATTTTTTTTGATGCCATTTGAGTCCACATGAAAAGGTTGCTGATAAGATTTATCAATGTGCCCATTAAATTGATATATCTCTGGTTCCTGATTTGATGAATGCTTGTACCTGGTTTTGTGGTACCCAAATGATGATTGTTTGTGGTGCCCGATTTTGCTTGAAACACAAAACAAAAAAACACCCGAATAGAAAGTTTCACCCCATTCAACAATTCAATTCGAAGAAATTCAATGTTCTCACAGAAATTGTTTCACATGAAACGATCATATTTTTTACTACGCCGAGAGCAAATCATCCGATCCACTTTCTTTGAAGTTCGATCTCATTGAGTTTACCAGTAAGCTTCGGAAAACTCCAGTTTCCATTTTTTGCAATATTTTTGAGCCACAATTGTTTTTTCTCTGTTACTTGCTAAAATTCTCACGTCGTTGAGAAATTAATTCACAATTCCAAAGTATTTTTCCCGGCATTTTTGCCATTTTCAGAGATCTGTTTCACCATTTAGGTTTGCCACTGTGTTGCTCTTACAAGTCCCAGCTGCATTGAAATCTAAATTCTTTCTTAGTAAGTTTAGCAAGTGAAAATCATAAGAAGTTAACAAGAGATAACTTGTAATTGACGCATATCACACTCTTGAAATACGGAGTCAAAAAACCTGCAGTGAGGTTCCAGGATAAATATCGAGTAGAATAGAATTTTGTGGTCAAGAATGTTGGCATTATAATCATTTTATATTACAGTTTGGGACCACGCTATCGATTATATTTCATTATAATCCATTACTTTTAGAGAAATTCAATGGATTATACCTTCCATTCCAACTCAATCCATTTAAAATCAAATTATTTTATCCGCACACCTACGCCACCCCCACCTACGCCACGCAATGCCCCTCATCTGTCCTACCCCCACGCACGCACACTTACCCAAACTTCCTCCACACACCTACTTGACCCCTCATAAGTTTTTTTGGGGGGAGTGGAGGGCTGGGAGTAAAGATATGTTGGGTGGGGGTTAATAATTATTAAAGATGTATGTGCGTTTCGCCTTTAAGGGGGTAGGGGCACACGTTTACGGTAATTTTTACGTAATTATACGGTAATTGTAAATGAAGGGTAAATGGTGGGTGGTGGGATTTCGGGGTAATTGAAGGAAGTAAGAAAGTTGGGATTTAGTGTGAATCATTTAGGGGGAGGGGAGACAATTTGGAAAAAAAAACAAGTAGAAAAGGATACAACTTTTTGCTGTAGCCATATGTTAAACACAGTTAAGCGGTTGCAATGTTCAATATAGGTTAAATATCTTTTATAATCCATTATAATTCACTATAAGTCATTATAATCTATTATAATCTATTTTAAACGATTATAAAGGAAAAAATTATATTCTAGTTTGTTTTATAATCGATTAATAATTCATTATAATCATTTTTATAGAGTTTTATGGAGACAGATCATGAAAATCCCTTATAATCAATTTTTATCCAGGGAACCTCAGAGCGGGAAGTCTTCGTTTTTGGGTTTCTCAATTTAAGGAAAAATTAATCTTGTGTTAAAAGTTTTACTTTTTCTTCGATTAAACATAATAAAAATTATTTGAAATTTGAAAAATTTCAGCAACAGGTCCTTCTTTTCCAAAGCTCAAATGTTGAAACATGTTCAAAAACTAATGTCATATCACAATTTTTACTTTTTCTTCGATTATGCATAATAAAATCTATTTAAAATTTGAAAAATTTTAACAAAAGGTCCTTTTTTCCAAAGCTTGAATGTTGAAACATGTTCAAAAACAAGGTTGAAAAAGGTTCAAAACATTCAGTTTTCTTTTCTGAGCTCCTACATTTTTTTAATGATCAAACTGATCATGAGTATCAATGATAAAAAAAGACATTTACCTAAGTCGTGTTTTTGTTTTCTTTTAGGACTAATGTTAGAATTTTGTACGCTCAAATTTAATTTTGTTGCGTCTGAACGTTGATTTCTTATAATGATGATTTTTTATATTCCTAAATTTGGGGCTATGGGTGAAAAAAAAAACAGGGCACTTTGTTATGTTCAGGCCCTGTTTCATTTCTGTATTGATCTCTGCCTATTCTCCATATCCCTCAGGAAGACAATAAGAGGAAGTTGATTTTTGTTTTGTCGAAAACAAAGAACCACAGGCTGTAATAAGAACTGAAGGATCTCAAGTCTATCCCCGCATAGACCTCAACAAATATACTCCTTCCCTGCTTTTTTGGACCAAACTGATGATCAATGAGAAGAGCAAAAAAGTCGGTTGAAATGATATGAGTTGGCATAATTCTTAGAAGTTCACTTCAAATTCGTGACAAATTCAGGCTTCAAGAGAGTTTTTGCTTAGATTTTCCTAATAAATTAGATTTTCTAATACATTTTTGGTAAAAAAGATTGTTTCGTGATTCAGTGTTCTGAAATAAAACCAGTTTTATCAAGCTGTCTGTAGGCAGTTTGTGAAAAAAAATTCAAGAATCGCCCCTAAAAAGCGCAACCTGTTGGGTGTTAGTTATCTAAAGTCGAAGAGATTCGTTCATTTTTCCAAACGTATCTATCCCCCAATCAATTTGAACTTGTGATGGCCAAGAAATGTTTGCTTTTTCCATTATCACTGAGCTCTCAGTTACTGTTGATTGTTTAAGAGCGAGTGAAAGAGTAAAAGAATCCTACATAGGTCTTAGTGATTTTTTGTTTCAGGACAAAGTCGGAACGCTTTATCACGCTCAGTTTTTTTTCTGTCGTCTGACTTTTGATTTCTTTTTAAGTTCAGTTCATTTCCATTGTTAAAAGGAAAGCAAACTCCACTATTGAACAGCAAAAGTGATAAGGTCACGAAAAAAGTTAAAGTCACTTCTAGATTCGAAAACGGAGTTTAATTTTCCGATTTCTCAGCAAAATGAAAAATTTTATTATTGATCCAATGTTCTCAAATTGGGTTAACTTCATCAAAAAAAGACCAATCAGAAATTCAAAGATCTTAAAGGGCACATACCTTTTCTGTGAAATTAGAAATTTGAAGTATTTAAAAAAATCATTTTTCATTCTTTTTCCTTGCGTTCATACTCTTTTCCAACCGTCAGTTTTCTTTGTTTTTGATTTCTGTTTATTTGTTACCATCTCAGCTGTGTTTTATACTTGAACAATTTTCAAACAAACACGCACCTTTCATTTGTATTGCAGAGTACCTGCGTTGATTAAGTAGCCTGATCTGGATCTGCTTAATTAAAGAGCAATTGTGGCTTCTTGGTAGTTGTTGAAGTTGAAATGAATGTGGTGAAGACACTTTTACAAGTCGTGTTGTTTTTTGTCGTTGTTCAGACGCATAACTAGTTTTGCGTTTTGCGTGGGTTGTCTTTTAATTTTTCTACTTTTCAATTCAAATACATTTGTTACAAGGAAGACAAGCTACGCTCTCCATTTACATTAATGCAAATAGAGCGAGAAAACATGAGTGGCTTCTAGTTCAGCGAAAAAAAGTATTGATCCAGTCTTCTCTACTTGAACTAATTCTCTTAAAAAAGTTCTAATTCTACTTAGACTAATTCTGTGTTATCATAAAACATGCTTGAAGTTAAAAAAAAACTTACTGTGAAATGTTTTTATCCATAAATCAACGACTTTTTTTCCCTGAAATTCAAAAGTTGAAAATTGTTTAAAAGTAAGTTAACAGTTTTTAGTAGGTTTTCTTGAGATTATTGATTGCTTATAATGGAATGTTTGTTTGTTCTATTCATGAGATCCAGAGGTAAACTTCTGTGGAGACCAGATTTTTCTGTTTTTTTTTCGGCTTTTGTTCTTTCAAGGTTCATTTTTGCACGTTCCTTAAACTAGAGAATCGATTTGCTGTTTTTTGGTTGTTATTATTGTTATTAGCAAGTTGTTTGAGGCCTTTCCGGTATCTTCTCGACCAAATCAGGGAACGTTGCGACCTCCGTCGGCCCAAGTCTCAACTTCATTAGGGTCAATTTTGTTCTTATTTGGGGACAGTTAAAAAGGTGTAACATAGTGTGACTAGCAGGACTGAAGGGACAGTTTGAAGGACACTTGGGTCTATCTTATTCATGTAAGGGTTCAAGTAGGGGATCTTTCCTGTTCTTATATGGGGAAGCGTTCATGCAGTCGAGTCTAGGAGGGTTTGATCTGTTTATGAAAGGTCTGATAGTCTTGAGTGGAGATTTGCCTGCTAGGCTCCTGCACTCGGTTGGTGTCAATATTTTCAAGAGCAAATTAAACCTGCTCTTTATGAATGCTCTTTGGTGGTTAAAACCGTTAGAAGTCACAATCGTTTGCTTCTAATAAAATTCGTTAAAATTCCTCTCTAAAAGAGTTTAGGATATTGGCGAGACGGTCGAGGGTGAGCATGGAAAGATTGAAGGTGGTGTGTGAGCAAGTAGGTCCTGAAGATGAATTAGGAGGCAATTAGATTTAAGTGACTTTTGACAATGGATAGTTTGCACTCTGAAAATTAGTGGCCACTGGGGCTCATCTTTGTACACCCAGTCACTTTCCGCAGAGCTACCTTATTAACTATTAGCAATTTTTTTGGATGTATCGTTCACAGCGTAAGACCAAGCTGAAGAATCAAGGTACAGTCTTGTTCTGATTTGAATTTTATAAATACTATTTGAAGTATTTTGCGACTGACCCCAGTTCCAATCAGACAGTGCCTTCAGGACCAATATCCTGCCCATGGCGCCGCTTGCTGTGCGTTTGCAGTGTTGTCAAAGTTCAAGGAAAGATCAAACGAGACCAATATTTTCAAGATGTTTCCCGACAGGCAATTGTGTTTCCTTCATTGAGTTTTTGGCGGAGAGTTGAACTCATTATTATGCGATGTAAAAAGACTTAAACGGCTGTAGAGGAAAATTCGAGCGATCTACTATTAAAAAAAGCCGTGCATTGTGTTTCGATAATTACTTAAAAAGATAGCGGCTTGTTTTATTTTGGGAAATGAAGAGATAAAAAACATTGGCATAAGACGAAATGTTGAATTCTGGAAGAAAGTTAGGTGCATCAGGCTGGTATAAATAAAAAAGACTGTGTTAGAGGACGACGTCTTGAGGTACGCCTGTACTTACGATCCTGGATGGAGGCAAAACGCCCCTAAATTGAGTTCTGGGTTGCCTTCCGCTCAGATAAATTTCAAGCCCTTTAGTTCAATTATCTGGCACAGTTCTAGCAATGTGCAATGGCAGATCATGTCAAATGTCTTCGATAGATCTAACGTGGCCAGCACAGTTGTTTCAGCTGAACGTTTTCAAATTATTTCGATGCTGATAGAAAAAATTCAAGTATTGATTGTGCTGTAGTGGTGGAGAGGAGGGGACGAAAGCCGTGAAGATAGTGAGTTTTCTTTGAAAGATTAAAATGGATTAGAGATTCTAAAATTTTCACTGCTCTGCTTAAAGTAAAGGCAGAGCGGTAGGAGTTCAGTAACTTAACTTCTTCAGTTAGGTTTGGTAAGGAGACTACTTTTGAACCCTTCCAAGTTTTGGGTATTTTGTTAAACATGAAAAACAAGTTGAAAGTAATTGTAAAAGACTAATTTGAAAGTGTTTTTTAAAGAATTGATGACATTTGGTCGCAGATCGTAAAGGTGTACCATGCATAGACTAGGTACACCCAGTCTATGAAAAGGAGCAAGTTTCTAGGTTCCTTTCTTTTGATGGTGAGGCTGGTTTGATTGAATCTTCTGTTTGCAAGGGGAGAAAAGTTAATGGATCGCAAGCATTAGTTTCAGTATTCTCCTCTTAAGGTTTTTCTGGTGTTTGTTAGATTTATATGGTAGGAGTATTATTAACGTTTTCTATTCAATTAATTTCCCTTGATCTCTTGCAAAACAAAAAACGCCGGAGGAGATCCTGCTACTGGTTTTTGGTTAGTTTTAAGGAGCGATTTTTTTTCCAGAATTTACAGGATGACGTGTGCTGAATCAACACCTTTCTTCTGTTTTATTGCTGTTTTTGAGATCAAATTTTGGTTCCAGTTTTTTAAAATAGGCTTTGAGGGGCTCTCTAGTTTGATTTTATTGCACTCATGTGGTATTAGTTTTTAGGTTTTGTCGTTAAGGTAGGCCTATTAATTGGTGGCGTACTGCTGGTATATGGTATCGGGTCGTCCTTGTAATTGTGTTTCTAGTGAAAATTTTGGCGTTACTAACGTCTTTCATCAAAAAAATTTCAGATAGTTTTTCTTAATTTCTTCAGTGAACTCGTCGGGAGTGGTTCTTTCTGATATTAGCATGATTTGGGCATAGCGAGAGAGTGCGATTGTTTTCGGTTAGTCTCTTGAAAAACCGTCATTTGTATTTGATGTTCACACATAAAAGCTGCAACTTTGTGTGCTTTCCCTGATAATCCTTTAAGTTCAATTAAAGAAAAATTATTCATTTCGTAGATAGAGATTTGTTACCTGGAAAATTTTGTGTAAGCACGGGAAATGGTAGAAAAAGTGGTATTCGCCATGTTGATTTAAATGTTAGTGTTTGAATTGTTTGGGGAATTTGTTATTCCTGTGGCGAAAATTGTAGTTGTGAGGTTGTTTGGTTTTTCAGGCGTATCTTTTACTGGGAGGGGCAGGATAATTTTGTTCGTTCATGTCGGGCAGTAAAAATTTTGTGCTTTTGTTTGAAGTATGCGAGTTCATGCCGTTTTAGTTTTCCTTTTGAAATATCCGTAAATAAGACAAAATACACTTGCTTTAGTGCGAGAAATATTTGTGTTATAGAAACGGCAGATGTAAGGGCCTGATTTTTGCTTACGGCCGGCACGTAAAACACGCAAAAAGGAGCAATTTTTTTTTTATACTGAGCAGCACAGCCAATTTTGGATGGTCCGCCACCAAAAACACGGTTTGAGTATGTTTTCTGCGCTTCCAAAAACGGTAGGAACCTTGATGCTATTTGCGGCTAATTCTTTTGTCGCGCTTCGAGTCCACCACGTGAAAGCGGCACCATTTAGACCCACTGCTTTCGGGTTGAAATTTTTCAAATTGCAATTTCGCGTCTCTCAGCTTGTAATGCTTTCTCATGCTTTTAAGAAATAACTGATGTTTTTGTTGATACAGGTTGTCTATCCAGTCTTGCAATCTGGAGATAGTTAATTGCAATGAGCAAAATAAGACACTTCAATTAGTCGAGTGGTTTTTTATCACGCTCTTTTTTGTTTTATCGCAATATGATGTTTGCAGTTTCGACTTTCGAACCAAGCGACGGATTATTTGTTCTCGGGTGGTTTTTCTCCAGACGAATTCTCTCCTTTCAAAATTCGTTGGGAGAAAAAGTCTCTTTTGGCTGAATTTTATCTTACTACCTCAAAATTATTGCGGTCTTAAGCTCACGTGTTAAAATAAATTTTAGTTGCGGAGAATTTTTTGTTAAATTATGGGGCTTTAAAGATCGCCAACTTGCGACAATTAACGCGCGATACATGTCGTGCTATTGAAACGTGAGCGGTGATTCAATTTGGCTTAGAAATTATTCGAAACAGTTTAACTGGGGCATGGTTTTTTTTACTAAATATTATAACTTTTTGTGCTTAACATATCATTTTGTGCTACATAACGTATGTGATGATGATTTCAAAAAAATTTAAATGTTTAAATTAGTTTTATCCGTTTTTTTTTGAAAATTTGAACTCTACTCCATAGACATTAAAGGGCAGCCGGAACATTCAGGGTTTCGCCTTGATAAAAGTAGTCTTGTTTTTCCGACTTTCGTGGAAAGCTGCGGAATATTTGTGCTAAGGGTGGTTTTTTTCTCCAGAAGGCTTCGAGTTGTTTCTAACACAATTCGCTTGCCGAGTTTTTGTTAGCTGATAGTTTTCGTATTTTTTCTTTTTTTTTACGACCAGATTAAAATAACCGATTGTTTCTTGAAAACTGTTTGGGTTGCATTGATATGTTTTTCAGGAGGAGAGGGATCATGACAACCTGATGATGCACCACCACTTGAGTGACGGACTTCCCGTTGCAAAGTACGAATCATTAGAGTACGATGACTGCTACAACAGACCATACCGAAACCTTATCAACTCATACACTCCAAGTGTAAGTCCGAGCAACTGTTCGTTTAATTGCTTCAAATATGTTATGAAACGAAATCTTGCCGTAACGAGTTGAATTGTTTCATTGTTTCATTTTCTCATAAAAATTTTAGAATTCGCTGTCCGTATAATTGGGACGTATAATTATTTCTATAAGATTCAAAACATTCTCGGCATCCAAGTATCTTGAATTGGGAGATTTGATTCAAAGCTATTGACAAATATTTTATTGAAATCGTTCTACTGCTTCAGTTCCGGACTAGACATGCCTTCATTACGTGGGTTCTCATGTTTGTCATTGGCTTCCTCACGGCCATGGTAAGTGCAAAATTTCTGCTTTTCACCTAAAATACAAGAAAATTATTTGAAACATTTTATGCGACGAGTTGAAAAAAGGAGAAGTTTTATTGACTTAAAAGAAGTGGCGTTAGTAAATGATATGTTAATGGCTAGTTATAATTGACATTACCAATTTAAGGTTGGTCTCTCGATCGATTATTTTGTGGGTCTACTGATGGACTGGAAATTCGATGAATCACAAAAATGTAAGACATTCAAATTAACTCGTCTTATTCAACTGATGTCTCAAAATCCACCACCTCTCAAAAATTTGGGCTTCTTAAGCTTAATTCACGTGAATTAATTATTGAAATATATGAATCATTGTTGAGGATGAATAGTAAAAAGATGCAACTTTAAGAGTCGATGATTGTAGTGAAGACTGTTTTATAAGTCGTGATGATTTTTTTGGTTGTTTTTTTTTCAGGAAAAAAATCTTGAAATTTGCTCACGCTCAACTTTGGGTCAAGTTCTGACTTTTTTCAAGTTCAGTTCAATTTCTTTGTTAAATAAAGACAAACTCGACTATCGAACAGCGAAAGTGTAAGGTTCACGAATAAGGTAATTAACGTCTAATTTCCAAACGTCTAATGTTCAGTTTTTTTAATTTTTTTGGCTCAACAGGTGTCTGCTCCAAGATTGTCGGCTTAGTTGTCACATCACTGATTTTTCTTTTCTTGTGCTGTAGGCAACTTCCTTTGTTGTTGAAAGCGCAAGTTTTGTTTATTCTAGTCTCAGGTGGGACGTAAAACTGTAAAGAGTTTCTGTTAAATATTATTTTTTTCAGAAACTGTTAAATGTTCAGTTTTTTTAATTTTTTTGGCTCAACAGGTGTCTGCTCCAAGATTGTCGGCTTAGTTGTCACATCACTGATTTTTCTTTTCTTGTGCTGTAGGCAACTTCCTTTGTTGTTGAAAGCGCAAGTTTTGTTTATTCTAGTCTCAGGTGGGACGTAAAACTGTAAAGAGTTTCTGTTAAATATTATTTTTTTCTGCTCAACGTGTGTCTGCTCAAAGATTGCCGGCTTCATTTCCCTTTCGTAGGTTTAACTCCCTTGCTAATTTAATTTCGAATTTTAGCCTACGTTGAATTTCTATCGAAAAACTAATCTATTTTAAGTTTGTTCTTAAATTTTTTATATTTGTGTTTAATCGAGAGTTGGGTGAACTTCCGCTTCACCTCTTTGTAAACCTTTCTGAAAAATCAACTAACTTTAAATGAATTTTAAATGTTTATGGGCGAAGTAACGAAGTTGTTTTTATTTATAAGGTTCTTAATGATTTTTATCCTAATGTTTTTTTTCAGGAAAAATTTTTGAAATGCTCTAAGAACTTACAGAAAAGCCTCATTGTTCAATTTAAATGATTATTCATCTATTCGGCTGATTGTGCACTTTTTGAAGAGTCAATGGTTGAAGTTCAGACTTTTGTAAAGGTCTTAATGACTTTTTTTGTTTTTTCTGTCAGGAAAAGCCTTAAGAAGTTCTAATAATAAAAGAAATGCATACAAACTTAAATGCACGTTTGAATGCCCATAGGTATGTATGCATTTTTTGAATTTGATTCAAGTTCGCTTGCTAGAAGGTAGGCAAACTCACTCTCCAATTTTGAAAACAAGACCGATTTCTAGTTTCAAAAAACTAAATCAATTTTTAGATTTCCCAGCGAAACCAAAACGTTTCCTCATAATCCATTTTTCTCAAAAAAGTTCCCATGCTAATTTTTTTTAAATCCAAAGAATCTTGAAGCCATACATTTTTTATTTGAAGTTCGAAAGTTGACGCTGATAAGAGTAATGATTGTGGTGAAGTCTCTTATATTGCTTTAGTTGATTTTTTTTGTTTGTTTTTTCTTTAGGAAAAAGTCTTAAAATGCTCAAATAACTACAGATGTTCATTCATACATATTAATGCATTTATGATTGCACTTGGGTATATATTTTGTTTTTTGATTTCAATTGAAATTCATCTGCTGAAGGTGACGGACATAGCGCTCTCCATATACGAACGTGAAAATGGCGCAAAGTTCGTGAACAATTTGTAGTTTCGAAAGTGGATTTTGATTATTAGATTCCCAGCGGAATAAAAACTTTACCTATTAATCCAGTTTTCTCAAATTGGGTTAATGTTTTCAAAAATGCGCCAATCATAAAATGATCTATAGAGTATTTAGTTTTTTGTTTGAAATTAGAAAGTTGAGATTTTTTAAACAAAGTGTTTTGTTTCAGTTTACCTACGTTCATTACTCTTTTCCAACTGTCAGTTAGCTATGTTTTCAAAAACCAGTCATTTTATTTTGTTTCATCGAGTTCCTATTTTCTTCAAGTTTTTCTTTTCTATTTTTGAGTTCTATTTTTGAGTTCAATCTAATTACGAGAGTCGTAATAACAGGAAAAAAAACGAGATCGATTTCTATTTTTTTGAAAGTGCGTTTCTACACCTGCTAGCTTGCGAGCGTAGTGTATTAGTACGAACCTTTTTTTAAAACCTAACTCGCATTTGAAAGTGCTCAGTTGATGATAATAATCAGTTTGCTATAATCACGATCTGTAGTACTGGAAATTTGATGGCATCGGTTCTCTGCTTTTTGTGTGACTTGCGTTTCTAAATCGTTAAATGTCCGCTGCTGAAGGGTTTGAGCGCGAGACACAAAATCTCTAATTTGCTGGATAAAATCCGACACGTAGAGCAAGTTTTTACTTTTTCGAGGCTCTTTTTTACATTTATTTTTTTCACTTTATAGAGCTACTTTTTGTAGTGTTCTCGCTAGTCTTTGCTAAGCGCAGCTTCGCCTCTGTCGATATTTTGGATTTCCCAGCAAAATAGAAAAATTACTTTCGGTCACTTTTTCTAGCTTGTGTTAACTTTAAGAAAAAAGTTTCGTTCATGAGCAGTTCTTAAACTTCAAGAAGCTTTAACCTGATTCAGTTTTTCGGAAGTTTTTATTTCGTTTGTCCAAGTTCTTTTATATTTTTTTTCAATGTTTTGTTGGCTATCTTTTACATTGAAACTAAGTAGTTACGCTCTTCATTGAAGAAAGCGGAAATGATTTGAAATTGTTGTCAAGAAAAAGTTTTCAAATGCTTTCATAACTACAGAAGTGTATTCATGCATAATAATGCAAATTATTACATTTTTGGATCTTTTTAGTTAAATGTGCTATTTTTGAGTTCATTTAAAATTCATCCGCTAAAACTTGGGTATATTGCGCTCTCCAAATAAAAAAGCGGAAGTGGACCGACAAAACGTGAACGACTTTTAGCTGCCATCTTAAATTGTTCTTGAAATTCGGAGAGCTTTAATCTGATATATTTTTTCTTTGAAATTTGATAGTTGAAAAATTCAAATTTGCTATCAATTTTGTTTTCAATTTCTTTGTTCTTTTACACTTTTTCAACCTTCTGATGTCTATGTTTTTCCTCTGCAGCTGTTGAGAAGGAGGAAACTACTGGCAAACTGGCTCTGTCTCTTTTGGTCATGATGGGATTCAACGTCGGATTCGTTCTCATCGCTACATTCCTCACTTGTTTCGAGGTATCTCGAATCGATCAAATTCAGCTAGATTTAAACAAAATTAAACTTATAATAACCGAAAACCGCAAGAAAAATCAGTTTGAAACATTTGCCGATCCTGATGAAAATAAAATTTCATTGCTAATGTGTCATCAAAAAATGTTTCCGGGTTAAATTTTTTCAAGTGTCTATGAACGTATCGAAGACAATGATACAGGAAGTGTTAATTTTAAAAAATAAATACGAGTCTAAAAATGTTGTAAGTGTCTGTGAACGTAGTTTAGACTCTTATATAAGTCCAGATAAATTTTATCATTATCTAGTTGTTTGTTGAAACTCAGAAAATGATTTTTTTCTCAACAGTCAGCCAATTTTTTCGGTTTCTTGGCGTTCATTAAAATTTTACTAATTGTCTGGCTATGTTTATTTCTTGAGTTCAAAGGCGAGGCAACGCTTTAAACCCTTTTCGATACAAAAAATTAACACGGAAGCTAGCTGAAAAAAGTAGAAGTAGACGAAGTTCCCTTAGTGGAAAAAATAAAAAAAAAATATGTCAAAAAAACTAATTCTCTAATGCAACCAACTTTTTGATAAGTTTGTCTCAAGTGAAGTGCAAATTGAGGAAATCATGACGACCGTCAAAACTGCCATTTTTAAACTAGAGTTGAATCAAAGTTTATCAAGCGGCAATTAAGCAGAAAATACTTGGGGACACGACAATTGAGTCGAAAAAAGGACATTTTCAGCTATCAAAAGAAATGTTTGGAGCATTGTCCGAGTTTTGAAATTCGAAGCTTTCCGCCCCTTTCATAACATGAAAGCAAAGAAAAACTCTTTCAGACGTGTTATGAGGCAACAAAACCAATATATTACATACTGTAAGTATTTGAGCCAGAAAACCCTGAAAGGGAAAAATGAAAAAAAGCTAAGAGGAAATTCCACAAAAATTTTAGGTTTTTATTTAAAAGCTTACAGAATAAATCAAAACCAGTTTCATTCTTTCCAGTTTCACCAGAAAATTACTTTGATCAGAAAAAAAATTGACGTTTTCGACAATAAACTGATTAAGACAAGCAGGCAAGCGGCAGTCAGCCAACTCAGTTTTTACATGAAAAAAGTTTTCTATTCAAAAAGCAGCTCCGACCAGCTTGAGCGTTACCTACAGGTTGAAGAAACTGTCATTGGATTTGAGTCTTTTAGGAAACACTTATTATTTCACATGCGAGTTTTTCTTAGGAAATTGTTTTACAAAAAAATAACAATTTAGCTATGGGCGGATCTAGGATTTTCTCGAGAGGGGGAGCGTAAATTTTGTCAACTTTTTTTAGGTCGACCAAATTGATTTTTCGAGCTTTCCAAAGCACTAAAAAGTCCCTGTTTTGGTTTAAAAAAAAACAGGCCAAAAAAGGCGTTTTTAGGCACTTTTTGGAAAATTTTGACAAAAAAAAATCGCGTTATATACTCAAAATTAGTATATATTGGTCCCGAAGGCGCCTTTAGAAAAATTTTAGGGTCCGTCACCCAAAATGGATATCTCAAAATAGTACAAACAGCAGACCCTTTGGGTCGGCAGGTGTTCGACCCACCACCCCCCCCCCCCCCCCGCACTAAACCCTTCCCTGCTGAATTTAGCATTTCTTACAATATCCTTGCTATTCGCAGAAGTAATAACCATCCCTAAGTTGAGCTCTTTTTTCTTATCCACCACTGGTTAATTTTTTACCAATAAAATTATTGCTTACATCGTCCAATCGGCCTGCAAACTTGCAATTCTAAGTAGGCGTTGAAAATGAAAAAGCATAATTGATCTTCATGCTTAAACTTATAAAAAAAAAACACTTCGTTCACCACAAAATTGACGGACATGTGAAGCGAGGCGGAAGAGGAAGGACTCTTTTGGTAAAAAATTTTTTGTATGTAATAATTTTTTAAAAGCTTTTATTTCAATAAATGAATTTTCAAGAGTCATGAACTTAGTGAAATTGCTATGTTGTCTGTTTTGTCAAGGGAAATACAATTTATTTAAAAAACACGTTAGGTTAGAAAATTTAAAATCAGAAAACTAAAATTACATTCTTTTTATGCGTACACAAATTTTTGATAAATATAAAATTGTTTGAAATAGTATGGAAATTGTATGTTTCAGCCGTTCGCAGCTGGCTCTGGTATCCCAGAGGTGAAGTGCTACCTGAATGGAGTGAAGATGCCCAACATCACCCGATTCAAGACTCTTCTCGTCAAAGCCATTGGCGTACTCTTCAGCGTGGCGGGAGGTAAACGCTCCTTTAATTTTAAAAAAGACTTTCTATAAAGGTGACTGGTAAATTCAAAATTTTTTCTGTGGAAACTTTTTTTTACTTAAGACTTAGTAATCATTTTAATCATTTTGTGTACTTGATGTACATGAAGAAATTGGTGTCTTAACCATTGGAGTGTCTTCCTGGTTAATTTTGACCTTGAAATTGGTTTGGTCTCAGGCATATTCGTGGGACGAGAGGGCCCCATGATCCACAGTGGGGCTGTGATTGCGGCAGGGATCCCTCAGTTCATGCTGCCCCAGGAGTGCTACGAGAAGAGCAAGAGGTGTGCCAAGTGCAAAAACAAGGGATACAGATACTACCGCTCCGACAGGTGAGCAGAACTTGAAATACTCACATTCAGATAAGTTATTCACCAGGCTTGTTAGAGTAGCCGATCGGTGGCTAATTTTCATACAAATACAAAAAACTGATTAGTGTGATTGTGCATGCTAATATTTTAACATAAAGCTACTAACTTCAATAAAAAATTTTCAGGGCTTTATCTCAGTCAAATTGTTTACCAGCCAAGTTTTAAGTTTTTAACAAGCTCTGTTTTGTTTAGACTAAAGAGAGACTTCGTGTCTGCTGGAGCTGCTGCTGGTGTTGCAAGTAATTAATTTAGCTATTTCGATCAAAAGTCAAAAGTGATGTCTTTTGGAAAATAAAAATCTCAATGACGTTTTTTCTCCCAATTTTTTTTTATAGCCAGGCGTGTTTTGTTGTTCCGACCATTGAAAATTGGAAGGATTTTTGTACTAGGTTTAGTAAACTTTTTATTTGTTTTTCACGCAAATTTAGGTACGACAAAAAATCATTTTTTTGGGTTGAGTGATACATCGAACTAAAGCATTTTCAGTCGTAATTTGAACCAAAATAAAAATTTTCCAAAAACTTTTCCAGCCTTTCCCAATACCTAGTTAAACCGTTTGTAATGGCGTTTTTGGGGAAGCACCCAAAACTGCAGCATTAAGGTGCGAGAACCATATCCAAATCGCGGTTTGTCAAAAAACAAAGTGAAACTTGAAAATTTCCACTTCTTCACCGGGTTCAAAGTACATATTTTTTGGAAAAAGAACCGTACTCTAGGGATGTCGACTCCTTGCTGCCCTTTATCGTTCCCTTCTATACAGAAACCTAGAAATAGTGGAAGACAGAAGTTTAGAGACAAAATGCGCATAAAAAACACAGCAAAAATTTTTTTCGTACACAGAACTCTACAGCCCTCTTTGATCTAGCTGCCTGAAAAATTTTAAAGCCTTCATTACAGCCCTCGTACCTGATGAAAACAGTATTGTCTTTTGTGACGTAAATACACAATCCCCTCTTTGGTACTCTAATTTCACTGAGAATCAAAAAGGGATCAGACTCTGAGCCAAAAGAATTGAATGTACTTTTAACCCACTAAATGGCCTTCGTCAAATTTGGTCGCCAAATGATAGTACCATGGCAGCTTTTTCCCGTGCCCGTGCCTTGCCCTTTATTTTGCTAAATTTTCTGTGGCAAACACTTTCAAAGCTAGGCTCAGATATCTCCGGTTTTTGATTATCCTCTCAACTTCGCAAGAGATACCGTTTGTTTCCAGCAAAGTTTTTACTTATTTTACCAGAGCAGACTGGGAAATTTTAACCAAAAGAAATTATTTGTTATAGAGGCTGAAACATAGAAGCCATTGCAAAATTATGTAATTGCTGCAAAACGGGCTTCTTATGAAACAATACTTGCTGCAGCACGTCACCAAATTCCAAGCGGCCGACATCAATTATTTGTTCCTCATTGAAAAACCAGAAAAAATTGTGCAGAAACGAGATGAGAATTGACTTTTCGTAGCTATCCGAACTTAATATACAAAGATTTTCAGACCAAACTTTCTAAAGACAATGAAAAAAATGGAGAGAGTTCATCCAGAATTTCAATAATCAGAAGTGACAAGGCTCAAAAAGCAACCGAAAAAAAACTCAAACTTAGCCCCGAGCAAAGGCTCATTAGATTTTTCCTTTGGAAACTCAGAACAAAATCAAAGCGAGAAAACCCTCAAAAGCATTAGAACTTACTGGTTTCTGTACGATTCATCTTAACCATGTCGGACCATGATCATTATAGTTTTTATCTAATTAGTTTATTTTTTTTTGCTTTAGACAAAATTCCTCAAAGTTGGAAAAACTCTAAATTGGTATACTTGCCGACAAACCAACAAGTATCTCAAATCCTCAGACTCGTACGGCGAGTGCGAATTTGATACCCAGCACAAAGGTTTTGCTTTTTAATCCATCCCACCCTTACCAAGATCTCACCAAATTTGATCAACAACATTGGTGGAGCCCGATGCATTCAACCACCACAGCACTTTCAACTGTTATCTTTTTTGTCAACAAAGGCTCCAGAAAAAGACAGTCCCGGTCAAACTTATCTTATCGAAACTTTAGAGGATGTTCAGCCATTGCAGCTTCTGATCTAATTCATTACACTTGTGTACCAAAAGACTTATTAAGTGGTTTTCAAACTACGCGAGTGGGCGTCAATCAAAAACTGTTTTGAGGGATGCTTTGTCAAAAATTAGGGTTGTTCGCACAGGCGTCTCCGAAAACTCAGTCTCTCCCAAATTTTTTTTTTTGAATTTTTACGTTTATGACGCTCCACCATCCCCGGATGAATTGCAACAGTCATACTCAGTCGACTTCTACCGTTTTGTCCACTTCAACAGTATTTCAACTGGCCCTAGAAAAGCATCCCAAACCAAATTTTGTCTTCTTGAATCCGTCCCTAAATTTTGCTGAATATTGTAAGAACATCTGCAAAAGCTACGCGCAAGATATTGATCTTGAAGGTTTGCTCCCGGGTTTCTTGGGGAATGTCCAAAAACACTTTACTGATTACTTTTAAAGCTTTGGTAGCCCCAATTTTAGACTATGCGAGCCCGACTTGATCCCACCATGTCAGTAAAAAAAATTAAGCAACCTACAAAGAACTCAAAAAAGTGCTGCCCGCGTTATAACAAGATGTACTAATTGAGCGCCTTGAAAACTTTAAAATCAGAATGTTAACTTTTAAATGCGGACCCCCGCCATCATCTACTGGCGTAGCATTTAGTTTTTCTAGGAATCTTCGTGATTCGCTGCTTGAGTTAATTGTCCCCGAAATAGATACTATCCTATCCGAACACGCTTTTATTTTGAAAAACTTCACATTGCTTCAGATGAAAATACGTACATATATAGTTAGGCAGGCCAAATTAGATGCACTGCCTCAGAAAGTTCTGCCACTCAGACTACCTGAATTTTCCGCCGTCAAAAAATATCTCACTCGGTCCACTAGGAGAGCCTATCCCAGTTGAGATCTGGGTACGGCCCTTCATCAGTAACTGAAATCAATTGGCCCCAACGTTCCCCAAAGTTTTCAGTGTCTGGGCAGGGGCACATCTAGGATGTTCTCGAGGGTGAACAGGGGGTGTATCGGCGGATTTTCAATAAAAAGTCGAACTTTTTGTCTGTCAAATTGATTATCTGAGCTCTTCCAAATCATTACAAAGACCGTATTTTGACACAACGCCGCTCGCACATTTTTGAAAAAACAGGCCAATTTCAGTCAGCCAAAAATAGATAAAATTATCATAAAAGTGCTTCATGTGAGGCTTGGTTTGAGCATGCGTCTCCTCGGATCTAAAAAGAACAACAGTAAACATGATGGCAATTTCAGCTGCATTTGGTGCCCCAATTGGAGGAGTCTTGTTCAGTCTAGAGGAAGGATCTTCTTTTTGGAACCAAGCTCTCACCTGGAAATCAGTGAGTGCGTTTTGACTCATCAAATCTTAAACTATATTTCACAATAATGGTGTAATACTGTTTTGATAAGTTTGAAGAATTTCATCTTTAATCAGTCTTTCTCGATGACGTTGCCTTATTGCCTTTTTCCAACCATTTCACAAAGTGAAACAAAACTATGGTGTACGGTGTTTTTTCAGTTAATTTTGACCTGAAAAAAAGCTTGCAGATCTATCAACTTAGAGCACTTGCAGCCGGCCGTGATTTGGATTCTATAAAAAAAGTTTAAGAACTTATCTCATTCTCGAGAAAAACTGGTCTGAATGCTTTCGTTTTTCAGAAAAATTTGACTATTAAGTTTCGATAAACGTCGTGAAGTCTCTTATATAAGAAGTTTTCAGGAAATAACTTGAAATTCGTTCAGACTCAAATTTGATTTTTTGCGGTTTTTTTTTTTGATTTTTTTAAGTTCAGTTCATTTCCTTTGTTACCAAGAAGGCAAACTCCAAGAAGTTTTAAAAAGAAGACAAAAAGTGTAAAAATGACAGCAAACGAGATCGCACTCGTTTTGTTTTTGAAAGTCAAAGAGCTTTAACCTGTATAACTTTTTCTTCAAAAAATTCTTAAGAAAGTTGAAAAAATAATCAACATTTTTCGATCATTTTTTTGGATTTCTTGTTCTTTTAAAATTTTTTGAATCTTCTGTTGGCTACGTTTTTAATTCAAATAAAACAGAAAAGCGAAACAAATTGTAAGAGTGGATGAATGTATTGAAAAAAGTTAGTGGCAAAAAAAATAGTTCTAGCGTTCTTTGCGTTCTTTAACTTTTTCCAACTGTTGTCTGTTTTTTAATATTTTTCAATTTTTTTATTTTTGAATTTTCTCTGCTATCATTGTGGTTGAAACATGTTCTACATGCACAGCAACTGGCTTTCCTTGTGTTTCAGCTTGCATGTGCGATGACAGCCACTGCGTCCCTCAACTTCTTCCTGTCTGGTATCGACCATGGTAACTGGGAATCCTTCGACAACCCCGGTCTCCTCAACTTCGGCGCATTCAACGTCAGTCATCTATCAACCATTTAAGACCTCAATAATTCCCCATTATCGATTATGAAAAACATCAAGCTTAGCAGCAATTGGATGATTTTTGAATTTTGAGGCTCATATCTCATATACTCTCTCTTTTTGTTCCTTCTGTTTTTCGTTCGATATTTTGAAAAACGAAGTGAATTACTCTATTTCATTAGTAATTCACTTCGTGTCTTTTTAGTTAGCATCATCTTTTCTTTTCAAATTTTTTTGTTTCTTTTTTTCTTCTGAAATGTTTAAGTGTCAATGAACGCAGTGAAGGCTTTTATATACTCGGCGATGATTTTTTTTGTTCAGGACAAAGTCCTAAAATTGGATTACGCTAAAATTGATTTTCTTGCGGTTCGAGTTTTGAGTTTTAAAAGTTCAATTCATTTTCATTTGAGAAAAGAAAGGCAAACTACGCTCTCCTAAAACGAAAATGGACATGGTGCAAAAACCTGAATGATTTATATATTCAAAAGTAGATTTAAGAGTCGGAGAACGTAGCAAAGAGTTTCATATAGATATGTTTTTTTCAGGAAAATTCTTTAATTTTGCTTAGGCTCAAATTAACTTTTTGCGGTTTGACTAAAGTCTCCACTATCAAAATAGTCTCCACTATCAAACAGTAAAAGTGTAAAGGTCACGAAAAAGGTGATTGATTTCTAGCTTCGAAAGTAAGAATTAAGTTTTCAGACTTCGCAGCGGCTTAATTTCATTTCATTTTTTGTTAGAAGTAGAGTAAGTAGAGTAGCACCAAAAAAAATTATCTATTGATCCAGCTTTCTCAAATTGGGTTAATTTTTTCAAAAAAGCACCAATCAGAAATTGTTTGTTAAATTCAAAAAATTTGATCGCTTTTGTTTTTTCTGTTAAACTTATAAGATTTTTTTCAAAGTGTGTTCCCAACCAAATAAATGTTTACCAATCCAGTTTTCTTCAATTTGGCTATCAAATTTTCATAAAACTTAAGAAACACAACGCGATTAAATTTCTTAAGATTAATGAACGTAGTGAAGACTCTTAAAATGATCTTGATGTTTCTTTTTGGTGTTTTTCAGGCAAAAATTTTAAATTGCTCTAAAAACTAGAGATGTGCATTCATATTTATTAAATCATATATGAATTTACTTAGGCATATTTGTGCTTTTTGTGTTCATTTCAATTTTATCTGTTTAAATTTAGCTAATTAACTTTCTCCAAATACGAACGTAGAAATGGCGCGAAAAAACGTGAACGACTTATAGCTTCGAAGTGCAATTTATTTTTAGTACACTGAGTACAATCTATATTTTAGATTTCCAAGCGAGTAAAAGTTTTAGCTATAAATCCAGTTTTCTCAAATTGAGTGAATGTTATGAAAAAAGTGTGAATCACATATTTTTCTTCACTTTCGAGAAGGGTTGAACCCATATACTTTTTTTCTTGAAAATTTGAAAGCTGAAATGTTTTTTTTTTTTTTTAAAAATCAGTATTTTTTCAGTTTCCATGCGTTCATTACTCTTTTCCAACTGTCGGTTGGCTATGTTTGAATAACTCGCCACGTTATTAATTATAGTGCACAGATGACAACAACAGAGACTGTACTCTTTGGCAAGTCCAGGACCTTTTTATCTTTGTCCTCATGGGCATGATGGGGGGTCTTTTGGGCGCCATCTTCAACCAGCTTAACTACTATCTCACTCGCTGGAGGATCCTCCATGTCATCCCTAAGGGCAAGTTCTTTAGAGCTCTGGAGTCTGTTCTGGTGGCGGCCGTTACTACACTCCTAACATTCACGGCATCCATGACATTGGGAACATGTGTGTACGATGTAAGTGTTCATCGTTTTAATTACACAAGCAATGCTTGTGTTATAGTAAGAACTATCTTTTTTTTCCACCCTAGTCGCAAATATTGTTGCGACAAAATGTGTTCATTTTGATCATTAACCAGCTATCAAGTATAGCCAATGCTAAGGATATTAACGCAGACTATTAAGAGTAAAGACTCTCATATAGAAGACTCTCATATAGGTCTTGCTGTATGGGATCGGGGTTTTTTTCAAAATTTTTTTTTGAGACGCTTTGGAAAGTTTTCGTTTATCTTAAACAGATTTTCAAAATAGTAGTACCAATGGGAATTCCGGTCACACCCCTGTGTGCTAGCATACTCCCCTAGTCTTTTTTTCACCCCACTGTATACAGCGTTCGAAAAAGTGTGTGGTGTAAATTTTTGACCCAAAATATTAGATTTTTAAAATTTTGTCACAAACTACCCACCCAAATCTGCCATTTTTGGTTCAATGGATAAAACAGGTTGTAGAAAGCCCCCTGCATAAGCGGCTTCTGTCCAGAGTTTCTGTACACAAAGTTATGGCCCTCAAAATACTCAATTTTTCAAATTTTTGACCGTTTTTTGAAATTTAGTCTTTTATCGAAAATTACCCTCCCGAATCTGAGATTTTGGTTTCAACCGAACGGAGGGAGGATTGTGGGGAGCGCTTCTGCATTAGTGGTTACGCTCACGTTTTCCACACATTAAGTTCTGAACCTCAGAAAGTCAAGTTTACGAATTTTTTATCGTCTTTTTGAAATGTTTCTCGAAAACTACCCTCCAAAAACATGAGGTTTTGGCTTTAGTTAGTGGAATGAGTTATGGGAAGCTCCGCTGCATAAAAAATTACGGCTATATTGTTTTACACAAAAAGTTCTGACCCTCCGAAAAGAAGAATTTTCGATTTTTTCATCGTTTCATCAAACATTTTGACTTTTCGAAATCTACCCTACTAAATCTGAGATTCTGCTTTCAATAAAAAGAATGAGTTGTATCAAGCTCCTCTGCAGAGGCGTCAACACCCAAATTTTTGTACACACCAAGTTATGAACCTCGGATTAGTAGAATTTTCTACTTTTTTTTGAATCTTTTTGACTTCTCTCAAAAACTACCCTACCGATTCTGAGATATTGGTTTCAGTGTCAAGAACGGATTGTGGGAATTACGCTCCACTTTATAAGCAATTACGCCCAATTGTTTCTACACAAATAGTTGTGACCCTCGGAAACTTTTTTTTCAGTTTTTCAAAAGTCAACAAACAGTTTTCAGTAGTTTTTCTACTAATTGTCTTAAACTACCATCCCAAACTTGAAATTTTAGGTTCAATGAAGAGAGAATGGGTTGAGCGAAGCTCGTGTGTGAAAGTGCTCACGTTAAATTTTTTCAACACAAAAAATATATGACCTTCAGAAAAGTCAATGATTTGATCCCTTGTCCGTTTTTTTTGAACTTTTGACTTCTTGGAAACAACTCAATCTGATATCAAAGGCTTAATCAAGACAACAGTTTGTAAAAAGCCTCCGTGCGTAAACTGCTACGCATTAAAAATTTGAACCTGAAACAATTCTGTGAAAATTCCAAAATAACAAAATATTTCACTCTTTTTTTAATAGAACAACAACCTAGGTTTCGGGTAAAGCCCAATGCTTAAATGTTTTAAATTACCCACTTCATTCCGCATCAGTACAACAAAATCAAAAATTTATCAAACAGGTTTCTTCAGCTTTAGTAGCACCGTAGCTTCAAGCTATCATGGATATGTAGCGTAGAGGTAGGGAAGGAGACCCGCAATAAAATAAGAGGGTTCGATCCTGGACAGGGTCGGGTGTTTTTAATGAACTTTTTCGTATACTATTTAAAACGCGTCAGCTCTATCAATTGAGTTAAATTAGTTAGTAAATTTTCTTTTTTTTAAAACTGACTGGTATTGCTTATGCATGATAATTGGCATTCGTCACTTAGCAATTGTGTAGACTCATAATTGGCGTGCGTCAATTAAGAAATTTTGTAGACTCAAAGTTTTTCTCATTCAGTTTTCCCAGTAGCGTTATTGGTCAAATTTTTGCTTGTGTATGGGATGTGCGACTTGGCTTCTGTGTAATCATTGCTTTAATGTTTTTTTAAAATAAATTTTTTTAAAAGAGAAAACAGTTTTTAAATTTTTCGAAAAAAGTCATGAGTCTTACAAAAAATGTTTTAACCTCTGTACAAGCTAAAGTACAACTCTTGTTAAAACTTCTAAGTTTTCATGGATGAATTTTTTTATCATTTATTAAGAGTAATGAACGTAATGAGTACTCCTATATAGGTTTTGGTAGTTTTTTTCTTTGTTGTTACTTTTCAGGAAAAATTCTTTAAACTTGTTCACGCTTATTTACGATTGTTCGCGGTTTAACTTTTGTTTTTTCTTTAAATTTGGTTCATTTACTTTGTTAGGAGTAAAGGAAGTTCCATCAAACAGTAAAAATTTAAAGGTCGCGAAAAACGTGATCGGCTTCTAGTTTCGAAAATGGATTTTTATGTACAGTCTTCCCAGCGGACGGAATTAAAAAACTACTTATTGATCTAGTTTTCTCATATTGAGTTATCCTTATCGCAAAAATGGCAATCCTAATTTTTTTATTGAACTAAGGGCATCTCGTTTTTTTTTTAAATCTAAAATTGGATTTTTTTTAAAAAAAAAAGTTACTTTTTTTGGTTTACCTGCATTCATTAGCTCTTTTCCATGTGTCTGTTGGCTATGTTTGTTCAAACTTTCCAATCAGAATATAATACGAATCATAGTTCGTTTAAAAGTCAGGAAAATAGTGAGTATTCTTATAAAAGTCTTGGTGATTTTTTTTTCCAGGAAACAATCTTCGATCTTTTTCTGGCTCAATTTTGATTTTCGCGTTTTGACTTTTGATTTTTATAAGTACAGTTCGTGTCCTGTGTTAGAAGACAGTTAAATTTTTGTGGTTACAAAAACCGTGATTGGCGTCTGAATTCAATAGTGGAAATTAATTTTCAGTTTTCCCAGCGAAAAAAAACTTTTACCTATTGATCTAGTTTTCTCGTATTGGGTTAATCTTATCAAACAAATACGATTTATGAATGGTTTGTGAATTTCACAGAGCCTTAAGGGCATACGTTCTTTGTTCTTTTAAATTTGGAAATTATAGTTTTTTCAAAAAAATACAAGTCAATTTTTTTCTGTTTCCTCGCATTCATTACTTTTTCTAACTGTCAGTTGGCTATGTTCCCATAAAAAAAATTTGGCTCTAAGTGCATCAGTTCCAGTAATTTGTTTTTTTTTCATTTTGAAAATAGTTTTTGAGTTTCGATTTTGTAAGTTTTGGTGTTCCCCATTCATTGAAGAATCTGGCTCATGATTTCATATCACTCAAACTATTTTCAAGTGCTTATAAACTATCTTCCCAATTGATGCTCGGTGGTGATTTTTCGGTCTTAGTGGTTTTCTTTTTCCTGAACTGCGCTAATATCTACAGATGTGCAATAATTTTTTTGAATGTATTTATAAGTGCTCTTAGATTTATATGCACTTTTCGAGTTCAGTTTAAATTCACCTGGAATACGCACTTGCAAAAAAAAAACAAGAACTTATTTTTGCTTCAAAAATAAATTCACT
The DNA here is from genome assembly GCF_963678635.1 of Symsagittifera roscoffensis. Lineage (NCBI taxonomy): Eukaryota > Metazoa > Xenacoelomorpha > Acoela > Convolutidae > Symsagittifera > Symsagittifera roscoffensis. The sequence goes on from NC_087064.1 coordinate 58,750,309, forward strand.
ATTTCCCAGCGGAAGAAAATTTGTACCTGAAGTTTAAAAAAAATCAAATTTACTTGCATATATTGACTCTTTTCGAACTTTCTGTTGGCTCCGTTTTAGTTACCAACAATGACAGCTTTCAACAGCTTCTCGCTTTGATTCGGTTCAATTTTGATTCGGACTGACCGTCAAAAATAACAGTTGGTATATTTAATTCTATAATTGAACCCCTGATAAAAAAAAATATATTCGCCAAAAATTATAAAAAATTTCGACTAATTAGTTGTTGGCCGAGATTCAGCTATCATTTCCCCCCCCCCCACATTTTTGCTTAGATTCAGCTATCATTTTTGCCCCCCCCCCCCACATTTTTGCTTCATCTGCGTTTATTCGAGCAAAAAAGGACAGCTTGCTCCTGAATCGAGACTGCTTCAACTGCAATCTACCCAGTAACTTTCGTAAAGTGCTGTCACACTACTCAGACCTCCTACTTACGGCACAGTGCTGTTGTATCGCTTCTCAGACCTGCTCACGTCCTGATCATTTCTCAGACGTTCTACTTGCGACATACTAGTGCTGTCTCTTTGCTTGAAATTCCCGAAGTCCGCACCTGGTGCTTTGCCATTACTCATATTCTGCTCAAAGCACAGTGGTGCTGTCCCACTACTTAATTGTCCTGCTCACAGCACAGTGGTGCTGTCCCACTACTCAGACGTGCTGCTCCCGGCACAGTGTTTTTGTATCGCTTCTCAGACGTCCTGGTCACGTCCCATTCATTTCTCAGACGTTCTACCTATAACACAGTGGTGCTGTCTCTTTGCTTGAAAATCGCGAAGTCCTCACCTGGTGCTTTACCATTACTCATATTCTGCTCACCGCACAGTGGTGCTGTCCCTCTACTCGGACGTGCTGCTCCCGGCACAGTAGTGCGGTATTGCTGCTTCGAAGTCTTGACATCTCTAGTGGTGCTGTCTTCTTTCTCAGACGTCCTACTTGCGGCTAAAGGTGCTGTTTTTCTTCGCCTGACAGCCACGATATCCGCACCTTGTGCTTTGTCAGTTCTCAACTCTGCTCACGACACAGTGGTACTGTCCCATTACTAAGACATCTTGCCCACGGCACAGTGTTGTTGTATCGCTACTCAGACGTGTTGCCCACGTCCTGCTCATTTCTCAGACGTTCTACCTATAACACACTGGTGCTGTCTCTTTGCTTGAATTTCACGAAGTCCGCACCTGGTGCTTTACCATTACTCATATTCTGCTCACCGCACAGTGGTGCTGTCCCTCTACTCGGACGTGCTGCTCCCGGCACAGTAGTGCGGTATTGCTGCTTCGAAGTCTTGACATCTCTAGTGGTGCTGTCTTTTTTCTCAGACGTCCTACTTGCGGCTAAAGGTGCTGTTTTTCTTCGCCTGACAGCCACGATATCCGCACCTTGTGCTTTGTCAGTTTTCACACTCTGCTCACGACACAGTGGTACTGTCCCATTACTAAGACATCCTGCCCACGGCACAGTGTTGTTTTATCGCTACTCAGACGTTTTGCTCACGTCCTGCTCATTTCGCAGACGTTCTACTTGCGACATACTAGTGCTGTCTCTTTGCTTGAAATTCCCGAAGTCCGCACCTGGTGCTTTGCCATTACTCATATTCTGCTCACAGCATAGTGGTGCTGTCCCACTACTTAATTGTCCTGCTCACAGCACAGTGGCGCTGTCCCACTACTCAGACGTGCCTCTCCCGGCGCAGTGTTGTTGTATCGCTACTCACGACGTCCTGCTCACGTCCTGCTCATTTCCCAGACGTTCTACTTGCGACATACTTGTGCTGACTTTTTGTTTGACAGTCTCAAAATCTGCACCTGGTGCTTTGCCGCTACTCATATTCTGTGCACGGCACAGTTGTGCTACTCAACTACTCAGACGTTCTGCTCACGGCACAGTGAAGCTGTCCCACTATTCAGACGTCCTGCTCAGTGCACAGTGGTGCCTCACTGCTACTTCGAAGTCTTGGCATCTTTAGTGGTGCTGCCCCATTTCTCAGAAGTCCTAATTACGACACACTTGTTCTGTCTCTTTGCTTGAAAGTCTCGATATCCGCATCTAGTGTTTTTTTTTTCAGTGTTCACATTCCGCTCACGGCGGCACAGTGGTGCTGTCCCTTACTCAGATGTCCTACTCACGGCAGAGTAGTGCTGTCCCACTACTGAGACGTCTTGCTCACGGCACAGTGCAGCTTTACTGCTACTTCGAAGTCTTGGCATCTTTAGTGGCGCTATCCCAATTCTCAGCCGTCCTACTTACGACAAACTGGTGCTGTGGCTTTGGTTGAAACACGGCTCAGTGTTGCTTCCAACAACTCAGACCTCTTGCTCAAGGCACCGTGGTGCTGTATCGCAACTTTGAAAACTTGGCTTCTTTAGTGCTGCTGTCCCACTACTCAGACGTGCTGCGCCCGGCAAAATGGTGCAGTATTGCTGCTTCGAAATCTTGCAAACTTTGGTGGTGCTGTCTCATTTCTCATGCGTCCTTCTTACGGCTACTGGTGCTGTTTTTCTTTGCCTGAAAGTCACAATATCCGCACCTTGTGCTTTGTCAGTAGTCACAACCTGCTCACGGCTCAGTGGTACTATCCCACTACTAAGACATCCTGCTCACGTCCCAGTGGTGCTGTCTTCTACTCAGACGTTTTGTCCACGGCACAGTGTTGTTTTATCGATACTCAGACGTTTTGCTCACGTCCTGGTCATTTCTCAGACGTTCTATTTACGACACACTGGTGCTGTCTCTTTGCTTGAAAATCGCGAAGTCCGCACCTGGTGCTTTGCCATTACTCATAATTTGCATCCGACAGAGTGGTGCTGTATGGCTGCTTCGAAGTCTTGACATCTCTAGTGGTCCTGTCTTATTTTTCAGACGTCCTAATTGCGGCTACTGGTGCTGATTTTGTTCTTTTGTTCGCCTGAAAGCCACGTTATCCGCACCCTGTGCTTTGCCAGTACTCACATTCTGCTCACGGCAGAGTGGTACTGTCCCACTACTCAGACGTCCTGCCCACGGCATAGTGTTGCCGAATCGCTACTCAGACGTCCTGCTCACGTCCCAGTGGTGCTGACCCACCACTCAGACGTTCTGCTCAAGGCTAAATGCTGCTGTGTGGCTGCTTCGAATTCTTGGCATCTTTAGTGATGCTGTCTCGTTTCTCAGACGTCCTGCTTGCGGCACTGTGGTCTTGTCTCCTTTCTTAAAAATCGCAACTTTCGCAGCTAGTGCTTGCCCACTGTTCACGCCCTTCTCACAGCACAGTGGTACTGTTTCTCAGACATCCTGCACACGGTATAGTGGGGCTCTATTGCTACTTCGAAGTTTTGGCATCTTTAGTGGTGCAGCCCATTTATCAGACGTCCTACTTACGGCACACTCTTGCTGTCTCTTTGCTTGAACTCCCGCGACCTCGTGAAAAATCAGAATCAATAGTTCTAATTTGAGAACCGAACAGTTTACTATTTGTTTTCAGGGCGCAAGGAGAACGTTTGTGCTATCTTTCACTGTCAGCAGAACGAAGCTTGCGAAGTGAAACACTCCACCTGACGCTATTGCAAAAAGGGCAATTGACTCCGATTTACCGCAATTTTTTTTTACTTTCTCGCCCGCATCGTTAAGTTTTACTATGGGAAAATGGAAGGGGACGTCCTCATTTAGACAGCAACGAGCAAAGTCACCGTACCGACCGGAAGCGTGCTCCAGTTCTTCCATCCCAGAGGCGGAAAATATTGAAGTGTAAAGGGAAACAAGATTTAAAATAAAACAAGAATAGCCGCTTACTGTGCTGGTATCTCAGAATTTTCTGATCATTCTTTTAAAAAAGTACCACAATTAAATTAATGTCGTTTTTTTTCGACGTGGTATGATGAAAAGAGCTGAACGAAAAACTAGATATTCGGAATATTCGTCATTTATATAGAATAAGCAAATTGAAAAACAAATTTTGTTGGAAAATGAATGGAAAAACAAAAAGAAAATCAAAAAAAGTTCCACATTTTTTGCAGTTTTTGAATCTTTGATTCCAAAAAGGCGCTAAGTTACTAAAAAAAACTAAAGTATTTTGGGTAAAACTAAGTTTTTACGTTCTAAATTAACTTATTGTAAGCCTGCTCGTTCGCTTTCTTTGCTCGATATAAGGCGAAAAAAATTCACACCCGTTTATCTTGACACTGAAAAATGTTTTTGATGTTTTACATCATTCAAATTAAGACTGTAACTGCTTTGACATGATATATCAGACAACTCTCTCCAATGAGTATTTGTGGTAGCTGAATTTGAGTGAAAAGAAAAAAAGAGAAGAGATAATAAAAACTAAAACACACACGAATACAAAATTCTTCCCCATTTTTGAATGGTCGGAACAAAGACAAGTTTAAAATATATTTGAGCACAACTAATATATCATCAAACCGCTATA
>NC_087064.1:58754949-58789630 GCF_963678635.1 Symsagittifera roscoffensis
AAAAATTGTAATCAATTATAATTGATTATAATTTATTATAATATCACGAAAAATGTTATCATTATATTGGATTATGAATCATTTAAACATCTAAATTTGGCGCATATAATTTTGATAAAAATACAATTATAATTTTAATAAAATCGAATCTTTTCTTTTTATACTGAGTGCGGGTAGTGAAGACTCTTGAACAGGTCTTGGTGATTTTTTTGTTTTTTTGAATGAGCGCTGAAAGCTTACAGCGGATTAATTGCAAGATTTCAAATACTTGAGTGTTTGTTTTCATGATTTCAAACACTTGGGTCTTCACAATGATGTTTAAGCCATGCCTGTAAAAGTTTTCATCTGCATTTATTTTTCTCAATCGACAAAAAAAAATGATAATGCGAAGTTTCCACAACCAGTATTGTCTTAAATAGAGTAGACATGATAAATTCGGGCACAAAATGATTTATGTACACCGGTTTAGGGTGTGGCTGGAACAAATCACACGGCAGCGTCGGATATTGTGAGTGACAGGAGGTCCTTCTTCTGCAACTCCTCCTCCGAGTTCAATGACATGGCCACGCTCTTCTTCAACGGACAGGAGGCATCAGTCAAGGCCCTTTTCCACACTGTTGGTCAGTCTCTTACCATTTATTTTAAAATGCTCCTTGTGTCTTAAAAATACACGAGGAATGTTACGACAAAAAATTTGTTTAAATGACTCATAATTTCAAAATCATGTTCTTTTTCTCTATTAATTTTAAATAGAGCACACTAATTTTTTATTTTTTGTTTAAAGTACAGAAATACTTTTATACGCCTATTTATCAAATAGTTTTTACTAGTTCAAAATTGCGCATTCAAGAGGATTAAAATCACTGCGTCTAGAATAAATTAGAAACAAACTAGAAACTTTTCAATCTTAACGTGCTCAGCAAATTATCACATTTACTTGTACTTTTGTGTTTTTTTTTCTTCCTTGGTTTGGAAATGGGACAAAGTTTCCAAATCAACCTTGGTAACAACCATGATAAAATACCAAAACCCGAGTTGACCAGAAATGCTAATCATACACTTTTCATGCAATTCCAAAAATATAGAAAATTGCATGATGATCTATGGCTAGTGATTTTTCATATATGAAAATAATTTTATGACTAGCATTTTTTCATAAGAAAAAATTTGATTATTTAAAAATTTGAAACTTTTTCAAGCTATAAGTAGGGTTGTTTGCTTAACCGAGCAGAACAGTCAAATGCTATATTGGAAGTGTCAGTTTTGGCAAAAAATGTTAAAGATAATCTTTTTTGAAAATTGATTTTTAAAACTAATCAGGCATTGATCAAGGCATAGGTAAACATGCTATGCAAAAAAATAGGCGTTTTAAGCGTTTTTGAAGAAAAAAATGAAAAAAACAATATGGAAGAAAACCTAGTTTTCTGTACCCATGACTAAGTTATGCACACAAAATTAAATATTGTGCATGCAAAATTTAGAATGGAGAATGATTGTTTAAGTACAAAACTCGTTAAACTGTTGAAACAAATCAAATAAATTTGGGGCATAGTTGAAACTATTTCAGAAAAATGTTGTCGTCATAAGAAAAATGCTAGTCATACCAATTCCACATCAGAAAATTTTTTAATTTTTTTTTAAATTTATGACGATACAATGAATAATCATTCCCATGTTGTCTATTCTATGTCACTTGCAAAGGCTATAAGTAAGGTAAACTATTGTCATAAAAAGATGGAATATTTTTGACAGCAATAGGGATAGTGAACCCACCGTCGTCGAAGACTGTTAATTTCTTGAATGCAAACAGGATAATTGCAAAAAGAAAATACACTAAAGGTTGCTGTGAAGTTATTTTTTTTGGGGTTGCTGTTCACAATATCACAATAAGTTATTTTGTAACTGCGCGCACTTCACTATTCTCAAACGGCTCCCTTGTTTCCCAGTCATATTTTCAGTGATATTTTTCTTTTACTATGATACGTAAATTGTGCCCTGTTTTCAAGGAAAGATGTGAGAAATTCAAAAGCGGGACCACGTAACCAATGAGAAAAACACTTTTCTGGACTTGTATATGATCGACCGTGTCGAAAGATTTTTCAAGATCAAGAAAAGTAAATTGCATGATTTTATTTTGCTTCTACCGCCCAAGTTGGATTGTTTCAATTAAGGATATTACGGCGTAAGTTGAACTTTAATCGTGCCTAAAACCAAATTGTGTAACCTTTAGAAGAGTTTGATCCTTGAAGAGCTCGTTTTTTATATTGTGAATTTGTTTTTCAAATAATTTATTTATAGCGGTAAGTAATGAAATTGGTCCTTAGCTTTTAAGGTTACGTTTACACCCATCGCTTTGAACCGTAATATTTGGGCAGTTCTTCCGCACGCTGAGAAAAATTATTTTCTAACCACTCAAGTTATAACTCTGTCAGCCCTGGGACCTTTTTGTTAACTTTTGATTTCAAGAAAACATCATCCGACTTCAAGCAATCTGTGCGATAACTTTATTTTGAAATTTGTATGGTTTTAAGAATTTCAGCCATTTAAACCGGCCCTAAAATTTTGCCGTCGCTTCTTAGCTATGCTGCTTTTTCATCTCTTTTGCTAATTTTTTCCACTTCTCTTTCATCAAAATCTTTGTCGTTTTTTGTTTATTTTTACCGGTGGTGTCAAAAACAAGTTCAAAATACTTCCTACAATTATTTTAGCCTCTGTGACATTTTTTTGTTGGTATTGTGATCTTTTCTTGTCCCGTACTCGATGCTTAGTTGTTTTTGTCGGATCATCATTTCTTTCGTGGTTTATGGGAACTCGAATGCTTGAGAAAAAGTTGCCATCGTCGAAGTTTCCTTTTTGCCTCTTTTTAGTAGTTTGTCTGCACCGATTTTTTTTCAATTTTAATCTTGTTCCTCTCTCAATTTTGCCAATTGCAAAATATTTTTCCAAAGTTTCAATTATTAGAATTAGTTCTTCGACATTTTTAGTGATAATCGCGCACTTTCTAAAAGAAATTAGTAACGATTTCAATCGAAGGTTGGATTTGGTCACTTGATATTTTAGCTCGACAGAAAAAAAAATCTGACGTCTGGTAAAATTATCTCCTTAATTTATTTTCAAAGAGATGCGTGAAGACAAAAACTGCCTAATAATGTAAATTATTTAAGTACATAATGAAAAAATAATTCAAAAAACATATAAAACTTCATATCGTGCCAGTATTATAATAAACACCTTGGGCCTCTCCTCGAAAGCCACAGATCATTCAACCATATTAATTCGAGTTTTTTTCTTTTTTGAGCTCGTGTCTTTGTACCCCTGTCTTCTTCCTAAACGCTGGGTAAATCACAGCAGAAGAATACCACTCACAGCGAAAGTCACAGGCAGGACAATCACAACTGGGTGCAAAGCACTTCCTATGACTTTGTATGAAAAATACTTCGAGTGGTTTCACTCAATAAAATTCTGATTTGAGGAAAAAAAGATTTTTGAAACAGCTACAAAAAACGTCAATAATAAGACAAGTGAGGCCTAAGATTTACAAAGTGTACAAAAGTTTAAATCATAAGCAAAGATTAAATCAGACATTTATCTCATTACAGTTTTCTTTGTTTTTAAATACGACTCAATTTAGGTTAATCAGCCTATCTGGGTTTTGGTTTTTATGAAATGACGATTTCTCATCATTGTTTTTTCGCCTGGTTTTTTGTTTGTTTATTGCTATATCTTGTATTTTACAGCTATCGGCTGCAAACGAACAATGTCCTGAGCTTTTGTCACTTTCGCAAATTTTTCTCACTCGGTTAGCCACCAAAAATGACACGATACAAGTATTAGTGCTGTTGTCACTTCCAAGCCTTTTGCAAACGCTCTAAGCTTTGCCTCAAATTCCGGCAAATGCTCGCGAAAATATTTGCTGTTTCTATACATTGGGCTTACTCTATTTTAAAACTGTCGTCGAGCATGGTATGCCTCGTCTCTATCATCGAAAATGATAAACTTGTAGGCTACACAGGGTGGAAAATTTCTTTTGCGATTGCCCGGTAAGGTGTGACAAGCTTTTATCTATTCTTCCGGTATGTTCTTTGTCAAATCGTTTTTGAAAAAATTTAAGGTGTCCCTTTCTACCTTTTTTGATCAGCTTGCCTTGAAGGGTGGATTTTGAATAATCAAACAATCCTTGTTCATCTCTCTTGTAATCGTAGTCTACTGTTCCTATTATCGTGTTTTTTCTATCATTTGAGTTCGTGCTCCTTGTTCTTTCGTCTCCTTAGTTCATCTTATTTTCCACGTTCTCCGTCGTATTTAAATGTTTGAGGTAAAAAAAAACGAAAAACGTCTTCTTTTTTATTCTTTTTCACGTTTCCAAAATTTTGTGGGATTTGATTTTTTCTGAATTTTTGATTAAAATATTTCAGTCAGTAGGTTGTATTTGAATTTAAAAACCCATTCGGATTGAGAAAAATTTTAGAAGTTTTTCTTTTTTCCAGCGGGGTTGCCACGCGGTGAGGGCGGTCAGGGCCATGTCACGGCGAACAAAAACTTGTGAGGGCGGTCAGGGCCGTGTCAGGGCAAACAAAGTTGTGTCAGGGCCAGGAGCGTGAAAGCGTTGCTGGCCTTAGTTCTTACTTGAAAGTTTATATTCAATGGTTTAGTAAAGCGTTAAAACTGTATTTTTTTCAGGGGTAAGAGACGCGAACATTCAGTCAAGAAAGATGTAAGTTCAATGAAGAATGGCTTCAAGATGGTGAGTTTTAATTGAGGGTTGGTAAATCAACAACTGAACACGAGTTCAGATGTGATCTTTGTAAGAAATCATATACGCTGGGCAATATGGGTGTCAAAGCACTCCGGTCCGATGCAGGGCAGAGCAAATTGCATGCTGAGCTGGTCCCGCTGAAAATGCAATCCATTCGTTCGGAAGAACATGTTGAAGATTTCCAAGTCGTAGGTGGCCCTGTAGTTGAGCCAGCTACTCCAGAGGATGAGGCTACAGGAACTGCCTTGAAAACAACCTTGTAAGAATGTCAGGGCCTGAGCTTCAAAGTTTTCAGGGCTGTCAGGACGACAGTTAAATTATACCGCGTGGCAACTCCGTCTAGCTGTATGGCTCAATTCAATATTTTGGAAAAACGCGTTGTTAAAACAATCAAAATTTTTTGTCGAATTGAAAACTTGCAATGCATATCAAGGTCAACCGTTTTTGAAACTTGACTGCTCTTTTTCTAGAAGAAAATTCTAAACAATTTACAGAAAACTGAAAAATGCGAGCTCATTATGCTTCTTACCGAAGAAATATTTGATCGCATGGCCAAACAAAGAAAGCAAGAAACTTTCAATGCGACCATCAGAATAGTACGATTACGTCTCCAATCGGGAAAAAATCAATATAAAGGTAATGAAACTATGGTAAGAAATAGAATAATTTTAAAAGCAATACGGATCGTGACTCCGACCAATATCGAAGTTAATTAACTCTCTGATTGCAAACAGGACTATTGCAAAAAAATCACATAAAGGATTGCCGTTATTTTTTTTTGCGGTTGCTTTTCACGAGACGTTAATCTGCTACTATGCACACTTCCACACTTTTTCAACGGCTCCATTGGTTTCAAACTATTTGTCTTACCCTAAGACAAAGCACACCAGTGCCATCAAAAAACGATCAATTGGAGCCGTACGATGCAGAGTATTCATTGAGAGTGAGTGCGACTTAAAAAAATTTAAAAGAATCTGAAAAGAGTCTTACCCTAAGACAAAGCACACCAGTGCCATCAAAAACGATCAGTTGGAGGCGTACGATGCAGAGTATTCATTGAGAGTGAGTGCGACTTAAAAAATTTGAAAAGACAAAAGGCGGCTGCATCAGCATAATAACTGGGAAACGTAATCCTTCCTTGCAATTAAACAAGTTTCCTTGCGAGCACTCATTGGAAATTGTTGAAAAAACCATAGGAAGGTCATTCCAAAGACGAAGTGAAGAAAACATCAAGGCAGAATAAGAAACCCACGGAACCAAGCAGCAGAGAAACCCTGAATGGGTTCAGAAGCCCAAAGGAACCCAGCAGCGCGGAAACTCGGAGAATAGTAAAACCACGTTAGGGGTACAAAAGCTACCAAGAACCCAGCCGCAGCGAAACCTGGAAGAGTAGGAAATTCCCAAAAAGATGCAAATGTTACTTGGAGCCAAGCAGCAGTAAAACCCAGAAGTCGCACAGAAGACTAAAAAACCAGCAGCGGCAAAAGTCCGAGGAGCGACAAATGCCGGAGGGATTGCAGGAGCTGCAAGGTTCTATGATAACCCCAATTTGGGTCCTGATCGTTCTTGATCAGATTGGCATTTCTTTTCAGCTAAATTTCAAAACTAACTGTTTCTTAGAGGGTGAAATGAGAATTCTTTAGATAAAAGACAAAACTTGGTATATAAAAATGGTTCGTATAGCTAAAAATGGTATACAGTTTGTAGAATTGAAAAAAAAAATTGGCTAACACCTCACTTAAACTAGGACGCTTATCTACTTAGCCGAAAAACAAAGGGGGTAATTCAAATCTCTTTGTTACAGTAAGAGTTATAATCTTGTTAAAATACACATAATGGGAATACGCTAGTGAGGTTGGTTAGCCAACTCGCCAAATAGAAAATTAAATAAAGCACTAAGCTCAAAATAACCCAAGCTCTCAGGAATCAGTCCCGTCTTTGGAGGAAAATTAGAGGGGAATAGAATGTGCTATCCCCCCAGATTAGGAACCACTGGTCGGATCATTGTGAAAATCACATGAATGATACTAGAGATGATTTGAACCGGGCATGCAAAACCCTGGACCCTGTTGACTTCCGGAAGCTATTTCTTGACCTCTGGTGACCCTAGGAAGCGGAAACGTGGAGGGTTGGTAGGTAGTGGTAAGACAAGCATGGCGTTTGAGTTTGGACCGAATCCGACGGTCCGAACGGAAGTTATTAGCACTGGGGAAAATACCCCTGGGACCGGAAAAAGGCAGAATGCGGAAAATGACGAGCGAGGGCATATTGATTTTATGGCGTTAATGTGTAGCAGACCCAAGCCCCGGAAAAAATCGTCTTGCGAACAAACCCTCTCCGTTGGCTCCTTCCGGCGTTAATAGCCAATCCCCGGAAAAGGTGATAATGAGCCTTTGAAAAGTGATAACTCGGGGAATATTAATCGGGTATGAATGGAACGTGGCAAGCGGGACCCCACCCGGCTCTGAACTCCTTGACTTTTGCTTGACCTCTGGTGACTCTGGGGTGACCTTTAATTGACCCTTGGAACATGTGTGGGATAAACCAAATAAAAACCTTGGGATTGCTGCCATTTGAACGCAAACTTTAGCTGAGGTTCAGTTGGACGTACAATTTACTTGAAGCGATCTGAATAGCCACTGGGATTTAAGCCTTTAGAACTGGTGTACCTATGGGAACCTTTACTTTACAGGACGAACGTGGAATTCACCGCAGTGAATGCCGGGACTTATATGGGAGGGGGATATTCAATTATACCGGTGTACAAACAGACATACCTATGGGGCGATTGGTATGTGGCTTTTAGAAGAGAGAAAAATTAACCAAAACCGAGAGAAGTTGGTAGTTCCGATCGTAAGTTTTGAGAGATTAACACTAAGTTCTTGTGTAGACTGGCTATACTGGGTGCGGATCGAAGTGGGAACCTATTCTAGAAGCTTGAGAAAACGGTTAATTTTAGAGATTGAATTCGTGGGTTGCTTAAGAGACAACCAATTTAGGAGAACCCATCTTAAATTGAACTCTTAGCTCGTTATATTATTAAACCAGATTTAATTCATTATTACGAGCGCTAGCAAATTATTTTGTCTTTACCTGATAATTCCATTAACCTGATTCACTTTACGTGTTACGCGTGTTGATTGAATATAACTTTGCGGGCTCTTTTTGTCCACGCGTGTTCGGTTGACTTTAAAAAAAGTGAGAGTAACCATAAAAAGAGTAAGAGATTTACGCGGGGCTAGCAACTTTTACAGGAGATTATAAAAGAACCACCACGAATAATTTGTAAGCGATTATTTGAACGATCTTGGCCCCCATTGATTTGAATAATCAGGGAATTCTTAGTTGAAGCAGATTCCTCAAACTTATATAGTTGGTACACTTTAAATAAACCAGAAATTGTTGCAGTTATTGAGATCTCGTTGAACTCAGAAAATTAGATTTTATTTCTGGTTATCAAAAAAGAGCCTGACACTGCGGTTTTTTTCTGAAGATATAGTAATGGTTATTTCTTGTATTGTACATCTTTCCGCAATTTTCATTTCTTTTTGTATCGCTGTTTTCATATTGGTGAATGTTGGTAGTGCGATTGGTAATGAAAATTAGATCAGCAGCAGGCTTGGGAAGGGAATCGGTACTATGATAGAAAAAAGGGAGCAAATTGTGCTTATGGCAATTATCTTAGATAGGGTAATGAAAAGAAAGCAAAACCAGCCGTTTAAAAAAAATTGACAAAATTTACAAATATAATTACGTCAAGTGTGTCCCTCTCCTGTGAGATTTCGGTTAGACATTTTTTTCTTAAACCTTTGGATAGAGTGTGGTGCATGAAATTTACTTAATGAAATTTTGATCAGAGGTTTTCTCTTTTCACTAGCTTACTTTTAGTAGAGCTCAGTTTGGCTTGTATTTGGGTTTTTTTCAAACTTTAAAATTAAAAGGACATAAAATTGTTTATAAAAGCTTGCAATAAGGGTAAACGATGCCAGAGTTTCTGGCGACTGATTAGGACCAGTATTTTGCCAGAATGCGAGACTAAAATTGTTTTCGTTCTGGTTAAAAGGGTGAAATACTTGCTTAAAGAGTGTTTGGATTCTTGGAAGGGTAAACATGCCTTTGGTTGTTATTTATTAATGATTAACCATGCTACGGGCGTGAAAACTTTAAAAATTCATCAATCGCAGAAAAAATTCATCAATCACTATATCAGCTTCTGGGTTTTTGTCTTGCATAAGAAATTTTTGTGATCCGTAAGTAATTGCATGTTAAAAAACCAAAAAAGATGCTCTGGAACCAACTGTGAGTTTTTGTATGCATGCTTTATGGGTTTTGTAATAGAAGACGAAGTTGGCTTAGCATCGTTGCAAAAATCTTTTTTTTTAGAAAGAGAAGAGGCCTGCCAAATTTGGGATTTTTATTTTTTGCACCAAAACTAATCGACATCAAAAACTTAATTTACTCCGCGGATCATGCTATTAAAGAAATCTCTTCGAAACATATAAAATTAAAACTGTAAGTTAACAAAACGATTGTTGTGTGACTAGATGTCAGTCGGATTTGAAATCAGTCTCAAACAGATATCATCATTTTAGGCAAAGTCAATATTATGATTACGATCCAACAGAACACCTCTTTCCAAAAATGTTAGTGAGATATTTGGGAAATCAATCATAGCAAACAAGTGAATTCTGAGATTCTTAACTTAAGAAGCGCTGTATAACAAAACTTTTAGAAATTTACGGTTTAACAACAAAAAGCGTAGTTCTTATCACATTCTTATCAATTGTTTCAGATGACTTCTCGCTGCGTACCCTGGTCATCTTCTTCTTCATCTTCTTCTTCGTGGCCTGCTGGACTTATGGAATCCTGGTTCCCTCTGGTCTTTTCGTTCCCAGCATCCTGTGTGGAGCTGCATACGGACGTATCTGGGGAAACATTCTCATGAAGTCAGTACTAAACATTATGTTTTGCTTTATTAAGCGTCAGGGGCGGTTTATCTTGGGGGGGGGGGGGGGCTCTTCAGGGATTCAAACCCCTCACCAACCAAAGGGTCCGCCTTTTGATACTATTTCATGACATGCATTACGAGGCCAAACTGTGTATTCTCTGCATTGTAAGCGGAATCCGCAACAGGCCAAAATCAGATTTGTCGCGGAATCCGCAACATTGCTACTTTCTTTGATCTACTATGCTGTTTTGGATTCCACAAACAAATACCTAAATCATTGTACGGCTCAAAATCGCTCGAAAAATAGGCGAATTTGCGGAATCCGCAATTGTATTTGCGGAATCAGATTTGTCGCGGAATCCGCAAAATTGCTAGTTTTCTTTGATCTTCTATGCTGTTTTGGATTCCACAAACAAAGACCTAACTCATTGTACCGCTCAAAATTGCTCAAAAAATAGGCGAACTTGCGGAATCCGCAATTGTATTTGCGGAATCCACAAACAAATAATAAAACATTTGTATCGTTAAATTGAGCTGTTGCGGAATCCGCAACTGTGAGTGGAATCCGCAAATTGTAAGTGGAATCCGCATTTTGTTCGCGGATTCCCTTTGCATATATTTATATGTGTAGTAGCCTTTAAATTATATTTTTTAAGTACATCATTTGATTTCACTAGAATATAAACTTACTTGAATAGAAATTTACTAGAATAGATCAGTGTTTGGGATTAATTGAATCCCAATTACTGACCAGTATTTGGGATCGATGATATCCCAAATACTGACCTAGTTCGACGATTTGCTATGCGCTGGGTTTCTAATCACTCTCAACATAATGAGTGCAAATAATGGATATATTCCATATTTATTCCATATTATTCCAGTTTTTGGGATTTCATCAATACCAAATACTGACCTAATTTGGCGATATGCTGTGTGTTGTGTTTCTAATCACTCTCAACCTAATGAATACAATTACTGCATTTATTCGGCGTTATGCTCCCAAAATCAGTATTTGGGATTGACACAATCCCAAATACTGACTTAATTTGTCGATATGCTGTGTGTTCCATATACTCTCAACTCAACGACTCCATATATTGAAATTGTTCGGTGTTGTGTTTCCAAAATACTGAAAGATGACATCCACCGATTTAGGTAACCAATGTTTTAGGACTTGTTCGTGGATTCCGCTGACAATGGTTAAAATTTTGCTTTTCAATTCCGCATTGCTAGAGATAAGAAAACCAGCTCAGCTCTTAATTGTTCATATGCAAGTTCGGTATTGAACAAAATTCGGAACCCACTTACAGTTTGCGGAATCCATTTACATTTGCGGATTCCGCTTAAATTTTGGGGAATCCACTTACAGTTGCGGAATCCAGAACAACTAGCTATATTTGCTTGTTGCGGAACCCGCAACAAAACAAATGTGCCGATAAAATTTACGTTACAGGTATTTGTATGCGGAATCCACTGAAATTTTTTTTGTGGAATCCACTTACTTTTTGGAACATACTTTGAGACTTTTCTCTGGAATCGAGGAACATCCAGACACAAAATTCCGCTCCTATCCAGTGCATGGTTTGGTCACGTAATGTACATTTTTGGCTGAACAACCCAAAAAATTTTCTGAGGCCGCCGTCGGCGCTATTATAAACTAATTTTGAAGGGGAGTATATAGTGATTTATCGCCCACCAAATAGACGCCAATTTTGGCAAATTTTTTTTCCAAAGAATGCCTAAAACAGGTGTTTTTGACCTTTTATTTCAAAAATCAGCCTGTAGCGCACAATTTTTGATCAAAAAGGGTATTTATATTGATCTGGGAGCATGCAGAAAATCAATTTGATCGATTTAAAAAACGTGGACAAAATTTTCTAAAAAATTTTGAAAATCTGCCCTCTTTCGAGAAAATCTTAGATCCTCCCGAGTTGTAATAGGGCCGTGATATTTTTTTTCAGTAAATCATTTTAAAAAAATTTCACGCGCAAATTTTATTTTTAGCGGCTTGACTTTTGATTTATTTTTTGATAAGTGTCGTGCATTTTATTTGTTAACAGGAATCCAAAGTCGGCAACCGAACAGCAAACAAAAAACGTGATCAATTTCTAGTTTCGAAAGTGGTGTTTAATTTTCAGATTTTTCAGCGGAAATAAAAGTTTTCCTACTGATCCAGTATTCTCAAATTGAGTTAATCTTATCAAAAAAGTGTCAATCATAGATTATTTATGAACATCAAAGAGCTTTAGAACCATTGGCAGTTCTTAAAGTTTTAGTTGTTATTTTCCGTACTTTCATTTTTTTCAACTGTATTTTGGCTAATGTCTTATTATAGTATTATAAAAAATACAGCGCTAATTGAAATTATCCGGAAAAAAACGACCTACACAAATTTTAATGCGTTTATCTCAAATTGAGTTAGGACTCGACAGAAAGTGAAGAGAAAAAAACTGCTTAAAATATGACCAAAACTATAAAAGTGTAATTTATGTTGCGAAAACTGGAACAAAAATTTACCCCAAAACTGGGAAGTTTTTCAGTGGTAGAAATTACGCAGAAACTATCAAGATAATTGATTTAAAAATAATTCAAAAAAAGCTGTTGAATAGGAAACATTACGAGGCTAAACTGTGCCTTGGATAGGAGCACATTTTTGTGTCTGTATAAACTGGATTCCAGAGACAAGTCTTAAAATATGTTCCAAAACCTGTAACATAAATTTTGTCGGCACATTTGTTTTTTTGCGGATTCCGCAACAAGCAAATATAGCTAGTTGTTCTGGATTCCGCAACTGTAAGTGGATTCCGCAAAAGGCAAGTGGAATCAGCAAAATGTAAGTGGAATCCGCAAATACAAGTGAAAATTGCAAAATTTGTAGGCGGGATCCGCAAATGTAAGCGGATTCCGCAAATTGTAAATGAAATCCACACTTTTATTTATTACTGAACTTGCAAATGAACAATTAAAAGCTAGAGGTGGAAATTTGATTTATTATCTATAGCAGCGCGCAATTTGAAAGCAAGGACTGATTCATTTTTTTTAGCGGAATCCACAAACGAATCTTAAAACATTGGTTAACTATGCGGATGTCAAATCTTTCTTTATGTTTATCGGATCATCGGATGATTGGATGATCATCGAAAGCTATTTATGGCTTATGATGGTTTGAAATTGGTTTGAAATGGCAGTTCATGTTTGAAATGTGGGCAGTTAAGTCACTCATCAGTATTTGAGATGAGTTGGTTCAGTTATGTTTAAGAAATCATCATCAGTATTTGAGATGAGATGGCTCAGTTTGAAATGGCAGCTAAGTGACTCATCAGTATTTGAGATGAGATGGTTCAGTTGGTTATAAAATCATCATCAGTGTTTGAGATGAGATGGTCAGTTAGTTCAGAAATTATCATCGCACTCATCAGTATTTGAGATGAGATGGTTCAATATTTGAGACTAGATGAAGGACGGCTCGATTGTATTTTTTGAAAGCTGAATGAAACGTTCTCTGAAAAATGGTATCGAAGTTGGGTTACAGGAATTGGGATCGAAGTTTGGTTACAGGAATCGTGATCGAAATTGGGTTACAGGAATTGGGATCGAGGTTGGGTTGCAGGAATAGAGATCGAAGTTGATGACAGGAATTGGGATTGAAGTTGGGCTACAGGAATTGGGGTTAAAGTTGGGTTACAGGAATTGAGAATTTTTTATTCGCAAGCAAATTGTAAAATCTTAAATATACAATCAGCTTTTAACATGAACACGTTCTGTCACGTTTTTTTTTTCACGCCATTTGCAACTGGAATAAACTAGAAGTTGAATTGAGCTAGAAATAATCCAAAAGCCAAGTAAAAAACCAAAAGAAGTTTCAGCGTAATTCTGGTTTAAGTAAAAAAGCTAAAAAACCCATTTTTGAAGAACAAAAACTGCAACATATTAAATTTGGTAAAATTTAAAAGCAACTTTTTTTCTCGACATTTTTTGCCTAATCTCAGCCCAATTTGAGAAAACCGCGTTTGAAATTTTAACATTATGAGGACAAACTGTGCACTAGATAGGCGCACAGTTTTGAGTCTGTGTGTTACTGGATCCCAGCGACAAATCTTTAAACATGTTCCAAAGAGTAAGTGGATTACATTTACAAAAGTTTCGTGGATTCCGCGTACAATTAGCTGTAAGGTAAATTTAGTCGGCACAATTGTTTTGTTGCGGATTCCGCAACAAGCAGATATAGCTAGTTGTTCTGGAATCCGCAAACTGTAATTGGAATCCGCAAATATAAGGAATACGAAAACAAAATGCGGATTCCACTTACAATTTGCGGATTCCACTTATCAATTGCGGATTCCACTTGCAATTTGCGGATTCCGCTTACAGTTGCGGATTCTGCAACAGCTCAATGTAACTATACACATGTCTTAATATTTGTTCTTGATTTCAAAAAAACAGTTGCGGATTCCGCAAATTTGCCTGTTTTTGGAGCCGTTTTTAGCGGTGCAATGTTCTAAGTATTTGTTTGTGGAATCCAAAACAGCAAAGAAGATCGAAGAAAAGTAGCAAGATTGCGGATTCCGCTTACAACTCGGCATAACCACAAACAACAACAACAACAACAGAATGCACAGTTTGGGCTCGTAATGAAAAAAATTCTTCGAGGCTAAAATCTCCAAGAATTTGTATACGAGAATATCTTCTGGCTTGATAGTCAAAAATTGTCATTTTTACTACATAAAGCTCAAAATTTTTGTTTGAATAGAAGTTTTTAGCGTTTCGCCCTTTGTTAGCGATTTTTTTTTCTAGATTTTTGCTGGGCTCAGGATTGTGTAAGGGACTTCTTTTGATACAATTTTCTAATCAATTGAATAAGTCGTTTCAGCGTAATTCATGATTTAAGAAAGCTAAAATTACCAAATTTTGAGCTAAAATGTTTTTTAAGAATTGCAGGAAAATCTGTTCACTTTTTGTCAATCTAAAACTTTTTTGAGAAGAACCCCGTTTGAACTTTGAAACCTTGTTTGTTGGTCCGGATAATTTGAATCAGGCTTGTATTAGTAGATGTAGTTATAAGCAACCCTTGGAAAGTTTAATCTGCTTTCAGTATTTAAAAGCTGAAAATTAATTTGACATCTTAATTATGAATAAAGGGTTTTTTTTTCCTTAAAAGGTTAAAGCTTTCCAGACATACACGGAGTGTGGTCTGTATTTGGACAACCGCGTATTCATTCACGTCAGTAAGCAGACAAATAATGTATTAACCAATCAGAATCGAGATGAGAAAGCAAGTTTACCAAGTATATTATTTTTAATTATTAATTTCTTCCTTGTCTCGATTTTGATTGGTTAGAACAGTATTTGTCTGCTTACTGACCAGTATGAATACGCGGTTGTCTAAATACTGCTACGCAACCCGGAGAAACGATGTTAACTTTCAGTTTTGATTAAATATGTAATTCCTTACACTTTTAAAATAAATATGTGAAATCAGACGGCTCGAAAAACAATCAACAGAAGTTATTACTTTAGGTGGAACTACACCACTACTCTGTATGCAGGCTCGTTTGCGTTAATTGGCTCGGCTGCATTTGTGGGGGGAGTGGTACGGATGACGATCAGCCTTACAGTCATCCTTATTGAGACAACAAACGAGATCACATACGGTCTACCCATCATGCTCACACTACTTGTTAGTAGAATAACTGGGTGCAAGCAAAAGATTGGGCTCATTCAGCCACAAATTGGCGTTGTTTTAGTACTCCCGTACCACCGAAATCCACTGCTGCTCGCAATTTAAATTTTAAAGCAAAACAATGTTTTATTTGAAGTTACTCAAGCTCTAAAGACACAATTGTATTGCTTATTTTTTTGGGTGTCGCCCAATAACCATAGAAAACAACATAAGAAAATCAAAAGATAACTATTCAAATTGAAATAGAGTCAAAAACTGAGATTTGGTATCATTTAAGGCGCTTTGGTTGCAAAATTGTCATGTAGAATAACATTTATACTAACATACAGTATAAGAAAATTTCTTGATAAAAGTTGTTATTACAGACTCTAAGGCACTAAATTCGACTCATATATCAGTATATTATTTTGATTTATGGTACTGCAAATAAAACCAAGCGAAAATGTTCTTCAACTTCAGCAGAATTTTTCTTAGGGACAAATTGTTGGCGAATAATTGAAGAAGTCAGATCTATAAGACGAAACAAAAAATTAGTTCCTTGTGTGAGACAAAAATTTTTTTCCTTGTTTGAGCTACACGTTTATGAGTTTCAAAACTTCTATGTAGAATTTTAAACTCCTAACATTGCTGTGAATTAGTTAAGGAAAAATGTGAGGTGATTGATTAACAGTCACTGAACGTTGTGAAGACTCTTTTACAGATCTTGGTAGTTTTTTGTTTTTTTTTTCAGGAAAAAGTTTTTAAATCTTTAAAAAACACAGATGTGCATTCATACTTTTTAATGTGCTTGTGTGAAAATAAATTTTTTGAAGTCATTTCAACTTCATCTGCTAAATATTAGGTAAATGCGCTCTCAGAATCTAAACGTGGAATTAAAGCGAGAAAACATGAACTTCTAGTTTTGAAAAAAGATTTCAAGTTTTTGATTTCCCAGCGTAATCACGGCTTTACTGATTGATCCTTTTTTAAAGTTGAATTAATTTCATCAAAAAATTGTCAATAAAAATTTGTACTAAAATTTAGGAGCATGGAGGCCATATATTTATGTTTTTATTTTTGAGAGTCGAGGTTGAATTTTTTTTCTAGAAACTGACTAGTTAATTGATTACTTTCCAATTGTCTGTTGGCTACGTTTCTTTAGGAGAAGAAACACTACTCAAATCAAAACAACAATTAAGTATTCATAACAAAAAAAAGTTAACTGTACGTTCGCGTAAACTATACAACGTTCTGGCTAATTTGGAAACAGATATTCTGTCAAAATTAATCAAATTGATTTAGTCCTAGCCGAGTAGATTTTGGCTCAATTTTAGAGACAATCTAATAGTTAGTTCGAATGCTTGTACAAATAACATTCCAAAAACGAATAAAAATTGTCGATTGGTTAAGTTGTTTGAAGTTATGATCAATTATACGGTGTGATATGTTTTCATATCTCTCTGACTTTTTGAAGGCTTTTTTGGGCTTGGCATTCTTCAATTCCCTCATGTTGACTTTACATTGACCAGATATCAAATCAATTCAAAATATCAGAAGGTTAGTTTTTCTTAATCAAATGAATTTTGACAAACATACGTTTCTCAAAAATTGGAAATTTTGTTCTCAGCTTTTCCAACAAGCTTGATAACCTTCAGAGTCCGTTCAAGCTGGTGCACTTCGAATGTTAAACTAAAATTTCGTAAACGTTTTTAAAGCACATAGCTTGAAAACAGTGTACTTTTCTTCTTATTGAAAGTATTATAACATGATATTTTCATGGTTTATTTTTTTTTCGGATTAATTGAGCCATGCCCCACCCCCCTTCCCCGGAGGAATAACCAATTGAGTTCTCTTCACCCTCACGCCCGCGCAAAAACGGTTAAAAGCAACAAAAGAAGTCATTAAATGCCAGCATATGGTCGATATATGAATATCAGGCAAAAAATTGACCCACTGATTATCATTTGAAATGATGTCGAGAAAAACTTCTGAAAATGAACTATCAATTTTTTTTTCAGTTTTTTTGGGAGACCCCTGCTACAAGGAAATCAAGTTACCAGTGTTGGTTGTTCTATTTTTGTATCTGAATACCGAAAGGATTTCTCGACAGCCCCTCAATAATGTACGCAATAATCAGACTCTTATATAGGTCGCGATGGTTTTTTGTTTCGTTTTTTTTTGCGGTTTGAGTTTTGATTTCTTTTTGCGGCTTGAATTGTGGAAAGTAGTTTTCAGGTTCAATTGTGGAATGTAATTTTCGAAAAAAAAAATTTACCTATCGATCTAATTTTTTTTCAAGTTCAGTTAGTTTTAGCAAAAAAAGTATCAATCATAAAGTCATAAAGTGTTATTGGTGTTCAAAGGGCTT
Organism: Symsagittifera roscoffensis; assembly: GCF_963678635.1. NCBI lineage: Eukaryota > Metazoa > Xenacoelomorpha > Acoela > Convolutidae > Symsagittifera > Symsagittifera roscoffensis. The sequence continues at coordinate 58,772,684 of NC_087064.1, forward strand.
TAAGACCCTCTATTTATTTCTTTGAAGCTCGAAAGTTGAGATTAAAAAAAAACTAGTCAATATCTTCTTTGTTTATTTCCGTTCATGACTCTTTTCCAACTGTATGTTGGCTATGTTTTTGTGTGTATCATTTTTATTGCTTTTATTTCATTCTGGAAGTATTTTTGAGTTTTTATTTTTTGCACTCTTAATTTTTGTGTTTCACATTCGTTGGAGAATGTGAATCATTATTTCATATCATTCAAACTGATTTAAAGCAGTTATAAACATGCCTAAAGTACCCATTGAGCTATCTCCCCTCACACGGGAATGGGGAAGTTTGCTAAATTTGTTCAATTTGTCTTCAACACTTCAATGGCTACTCAGTTTTTTAAGTGGAGAATATAAAAGCTTAAACATGAATGGGTGTTTCAGTCGGCCAAGTTTGTGGGTGATCTGTTCAACATTGGCCTGTACGATATTCACAATGAGATGAAGGGCATCCCCTTCCTGGAGTGGGACGCACCCGAGGGCGTTGACGAGTAAGAACCAAACATCCAATGAGTAGAAGATTTATAATGAAAATTTTTCCCTCACAGTTTTTTCCAAACATTCTGCCTTTTTGCCATGAAATGGGAAAGCACAATACGAATTCTGAAAGATGCTCCAAAAATGGGTTTTCAAAAACTTTACGAAATACTATTTTAATACATTCATTTGAGCCGAGCGTTCCTAATTTTTTTCCGAAGTACAATAATTTGAGATATTTTCAAAAGCGCCCATTTCTCCAAAAAATTATGGTCAGACAAAGCTGATGAAGAGCTGAAGCTTTGTGAAGCAGATGGATCTATAATGAGTTGAAATCTTTTTCAGTCTGGAGGCGAAGGACATAATGTCCTCCAAACTACTGTGCATATTGCCACACAGCTCAGTGCAGCACGTGATCACTCTCCTCAAAGAAACCAACCACAACTCATTCCCGGTCGTCACTCCCGACAACGTCAAGGGCGACAAGGAAGAATTGGATGTGATCGAACAGCTGCCGACTGGAATTGCCAGCGAGAACCTCCGATTCAGGGTGGGTTAAAAAACTACTGCATTTTAAGCAATAATAACCTGCTTCGTATGTTTCTATCTTTCTAAACAACATGCTGACATGAAACGAAACACTTGATTAATTAAAATAACTACAAAGTGTTAATAAGCAAAAACTATACGCATAAATTTAACTTTAGCCGGTAAAATCTTAAAGACCCTAATAATAGGACATAATTCGTTGCAAAGTTTTAAATTGCAAACAATCAATGCTCTTGAACATGGAAAACTTGATATTTAATTGCTATTGAAAAACATCGAAATTTCAAACGCGTTTTTCTCAAATTGGGTTGAGATTAGGCAAAAAATGACGAGAAAAAAATTGCTTTTAAATTTCACCAGATTTAATATGGTGCAATTTTTTTTCTTCAAAAATGGGTCTTTTTGCCTTTTTTACGTAAACCAGAATTACGCTCAAACTTCTTATGGTTTTTTTTACTGGGCTTTCGATTTAATTCTAGTTCAATTCAACTTCAAGTTTATTCCAGTTGCAAATGGCGTGAAAAAAACGTGACAGAACGTGTTCATGTTAAAAGCTGGTTGTATATTTAATGGTTGAGCGGAATGCAATTTCCACTATCAAACAGCTAAAGTTTAAAAGTCGCGAAAAACGTGATCGAGTTCTAGTTTCGATAATTACCCTTGCGATTAAAAATGGTATTGCAATCAGGTATTCGATTTTTTCCCGGTAAGCAACTTTGTTCACAGGACTCATCCGGATGTCTGGACTCATTTCTATATCTGTATAATAATGTATTCAAACTTAGTAGCGTTCCCTGCCAACTTAATCTGGAGGTAACGAATATGCCTGGGACGGCAAAATTCCTGGTTTCGAACCTGACCAGGACATAATTTTTTTAAACGGGAAATATTGTTTCAAATCAAGTTGCCGGCCAATTATTTGTTTGTTTATGTGTTGTCGGCTAAAATCTTGGAATCGTTTTTTTTGCTTGCATTTTTTTTTGCAAGGTTGCTTTTAGTTTTTGATTAACTCCTACAGTTAATAATTTTACTCAACGTGACTTCTTATTTACTTGTTTTTTGCTTAGCTAAAAAAAGCCCTAGGGCCAATTTATATTGGACGATTATTTATCGGCGTGATACCTTTTTGGTTGTTTCAACTGAAGCAAAATTTGAACTATCCTCTCTGCATTTTTAAAGTTGGTTGTTTGCTTACCAATTGGTTTGTTGAATTTTATTTTTTTTTTCGTTTTGGTTATTTATTTCAGTTTTTGCAAAAAATTTAGTTTTTCTCATACAAAAAACGTACGAATTGGGAGACCGCCTAGAGTTTTGAATGCCTGCATACTCTCCTAGAGTTTCTAGTTGTTCGGTCCTTCTGTCTACAGCCTTCGAACAACCTGAGGGGAATATTTGACCCCTATTTTTGATTTTTTTCATTTTCTCAAAAACTACCCTCTCAAATCTGAAAAACTGTCCTCTCAAAAATTACTCTCTCAACTCTCTGCATAAGTGGCTACGCGCATTTTTTTTCTCAAGAAAAGTTATGGCCTTCAAAATAGTCAAATTTTTGACCGTTTTGTGATTTTTTTTGACATTTCTCAAAAACTAACCTCTCAAATCTGATATCGTGGGTTCAAAGGAGATAACGAGTAGGTTTGAAGTTTCCCTGCGTTAGTGGCATCTCACAAAGATTTTCACACTTATTTTTATTGTCCTCGTAAGTGTCAAATTTTTGATTTGTTGACCGTTTTGTTAAAACTTTTCGAATATTCTTGAAAACTACCCTACCATATATGAGATTTCGAGTTCAACTGAAAAAACGGGTTGTAAAAAGCTCAATTACTTATGCGACTACGCCCAAAATTTATGGCCCTCAAAATATACAAAACTCTGATTTTTGACCAATTTTTGAAACTTTTTGACTTTTCTCGAAAACTACTATGCCAAATCTGAGATTTTGGGTTCAATTACAGGTTGCGTTAGTTCTTTCTTTATAAGCGGCTACTCCTATTTTTCTCGCAAAAACTAAGACTCTCGGAAATGTCAAGTTTTGTATTTGTTCACCATTTTAACGACTTTTTCGATAACAAATTTGTCATTATAGGTTTAACCTAAACAACAGGTAGCTACCTGCCCTACCCTTATAATTGGCTTAGCAGTTTGTGTTAGCAGTTTGTGTAAGAAAAAAATTTTGGCCATCAAACAAGTCAAAGTTTTGAAACTTTGACAGTTATTTGGAAACTTTTTGACTTCACGCGAAAACTACATTGACAATTATCAGGTTGCAATCAATCGAGAAACATAGTTTTTGGATTCTTCTCTGCTTAACCGGCCACAACCTGCTTTTTACAGAAAAAATTTATGGGCTTTGGAAAGTCTTTTGACCGTTTTTTAGAATTTACTTTCTTTTACTAACATGATCAAATCTGAGAAGAAAATTTCAATTGAAAGAACCGGTTGTGATAATTTTTCCTGCAGAAGCTGCGACTCGTTAATTTTTGGCAGAAAAATTTTGTCCCGGGGAAAATTTTCCAACCTATTTTAGTAGAGAAATAACTAAAGTTTTGGGCAAAGTCCAATTTTGGAATTCACATTTTTTGTGTCGCATCAGTACAGCGAATTTATTCAATATCGTACGTATCTCCAGCTTTAGCTGCTCCTCAATTTTTTATCGGACAAATTTTAGTTCACCTTGTTTGTTTCAACATTTAAAATTTTTTCTGGTTTTATGTTTAGGTTGTATCGAAAGTGGCGCGAAGCTCCAACTTCGCCTCTGTGGAAAATTTAACTTTCAGATTTCCCAGCGAAATATAAAGTTTACCTATTGATCCAGTTTTCTCAGATTGGGTTAAGTTTATCCAAAAATCTTAATAAATTGTTTTAAAAATCAAAGAGCTTTAAGGCCGTCTTTTTTCATAGAAAATCGAAAATTGAGATTTGAAAAAGTTTTTTTTTCTGGTTACTTCATTAACTCTCTTTAAAACGTCCGTTTAATGACAGCAAGAATAAATTGTGAATTTTAGCGTGATTAGTTATCATGTGTCGTTTCAGAGGACTTCGATCATGGAGTCCATGCAGACGCCCTCTAGAAAGAGTCTGGCGGAGGCAGCTGCCAAGGCAGACGGGACCGCACAGTTCCTCACTCTCCCGTTAGTTGCATTCTAGCTAACATAACTCTCACCAGCGGGAATTTCACGAGCAGGGATGCAATTGTTCCGACCATTTGAAAAATGAGAAGGAACTTGTATTCGGGTGCGTTTTACTTTTTTTCCGCGCAGTAGCAAGTACCACAAATAATTATTAGAAAGGGTCGAGTGATATATCATATTTAAGCTCTTTCAGTCTCAAATTTTCAAAAAGTTGTTCCAGTATTGAGACAAACAGATTTAAAAAAAATTTGAATTTTTGTTTTAATTCGAGCAAATAAGCAAGCAAACAGACTTACAATAGCTTATATTAATAGCTTATTAGCTGACAATTCAGTTTTTTAGCGCCTTTTCGAAATGAAAAATTTGAAAAATTCCAAGAACTATTAAAAAAATATTTTGATTTTTTTGAGTTTTTTTTGTGTTTCTAATCATTTTTCTTCAAAAACGGTTTGTTCGTTTTGTTTATTTTACTATGGCTGTTGACTGTGCTTAGGTTTTAGTTTTTCGTTCAGATCCTTTCATTACAACACGCAGAAAAGAAACGGCACTTTGAAACAAAGTTTAATTTGAATTAAAACGACACTTTTGTGATGTATTTTTATTTAAAAACTATAGTTGAAACATTCTGTGCCATTTGCACAACCACCTACTATCCTTGTTGTCGATTGGTTTTCTAATGCTTTCAACTTCCAACTGACCTTTCAGTCTAATTTTATTGATGTGAGTCACTGAAGTGACGAGAAGCAATTATTGTTTAGCTAATGTTTTTTTTTCCAACACCTTTTATTCAATTCGAAGAAAGCCTGCAAGTCAAGATAAGTCAAGATTTGGATTCCAAAACAAATTCTAAAAAATCGTCCTGATTTCGAGTAAACTTTCCGTTTTTCAGACTAAATGACAAAAAAGAACAAATTACGCGATGATTTTGTAAAAAAAAAATTGGACCCTTATTTAATTGTCATGTGGCTTACACGTTAGTTTAGCGCTTATATTGTCTCATTAGACTAATTTCATCTCCCTTTACAGGAAATTTATTTGTAAAAAATTTATGCTGCCGGCTATCTTTGGTTTTGGTTCTTTCCCGGGACGAAGCGCTCACCTTATGTTTTGACCGTCTCGACCAAAAACTGTTTTTTTTTTCGACCGTCTCTACTAAAATTCGGTATGTTTTCCCCAGATTCGACCAAAATTTGTTACGTTTCGACTACGCTCGGCCGAAAAAAAATGTGCTCAACCGTGCTTGACCCTAGTAAGTTATGTTTTAACCTTCCTCGACCAAATTTGGGTATATTTTTCGACTTTCAAACAAAACGATTTATCTAAATTTAAACATTATATTTTATGTTTTTTATGATGCTATTTTATCAGTTTGAAATTAAAAGAGGTATTTGCAATTTAAATGCCATGACGATATCAACTTTTTTAAGCTGTTTTTCCCATGTTTTGCGATACTCTTTTGCAGTTTGAGTCAAAATGGTTTAACAAAATATGTTGATGTTTGGAAGAAACTTTTCTTTTTGACTCAGGTCAATCGATATTTTTCGACCGTGCTCGAGGAATATTTCAGCAGTGCTCGAGGTACGTTTCAAATTTGTGCTCGACCCAAACCCCTGTCTCGACTATTCTTTTTCGGTCGAACACTGACATCTGCTCGACTTTGAAAGTCGAAACTTAAAGTGAGTACCTCAACCTGGTTATAGCGAAGGTCATTTTCATCTTTTGCCCCGATCATTTTACAAATTTGGTGAGCAGCTTTTATTTTTTCAATTGTTGGCATAAAAATTAAGGTTGTTGGCGAAACAAAATTGGTATAAGTGAATACGTTAACACCAAAAAAACATTAACCACAAATACTGCTCACTAAAGCCGACGAAATTATTCGTACGCCTTTTTCACGATCCGACAAAAGTGTTATCGAAATATTGCGGTTCGAGTCATGGCTGAAAGGGATTTTTATAAAATATCAGTTGACCACTTACAACGCTCCTGCATGCCAGTTTCCTTCTCACCTTCAGTGATTGGAACAATAAGTCAAATGGTTTTGTTCTTTTTCAGAGGTACAGATGACCCTAACTTGATCAAGGACAGGTACAATGACATCAAGACTAACCCAGTTGAACCAATGAGCAAAGTGCGATTCCATGGCGTGGTAACTCGGGCTCAACTAGTGACACTTCTGAAGAACCAAGTGTGGTACGATCCAGAAGCAGGGGTGAGTACGGGTCGTCTAATCAAGTACTGAGGTTTATGTTTTATTATTTGCTTTTGTTTTCATAATTGTATAAACACATAAATAATAATTTAATCAAAATGCAACGCTATCTGAATTTTACCTCTCTCCGAACGTAGATTTGAAATGAGCACTATGCAAAGAACTCTCTCGGAAACAGCTTTTTTCTAATGAATCTGTCCCGTGTGTTTTTCATGTACATTCCCCAATAATGTTCTTGACTCCCTGTTTGTAGGCGATGTCTCAGCGTGAGTTGGACCACTGGCAGATGATCGAGGACTACCCCAGGTATCCCTCTGTGTCCGACCTTGACCTCTCCAATATTCCAAAGTCCGTCGTCATGGTAAGATTGATTACCCACACTTATTCTTATGCTATCCTTTCACCTAAGAATGCTTAAGGCAAACTTCTGCTCATTTCAAAAGGTTCACTGACACGGATTCTGATGGTTTTCAGCGGAATATAGATGTCTTCAGGGGCGTATTTAGGGGTGGGGGGCGAAGGCCTCCATTTTCAGGGATTTGACCCTCTCACCAACCAAAGGGACCCCCTTTGGTATTATTTCATGACATCCATTTTAGGCCGACCAATTTTTTTTTCAAAAAAATTTTTACTTGTTTTTTTAAATTTTCCTGCGGCGCAAGAATTATAATCACAGTACTGTCTTTAATCAATTTGGTTGATCTAAAAAAACCAAAAATAATTTTGAGGAACTTTTGAAATAGCGCCCCTCCCCCTCGAGAGAACCCTAGATCTGCCTCTGGATGTCTTCATGTAATAATTCGAAGAACACTGCTTGTTTTCCCCAATTAAGTAGTAAATATGGCACAGAAGTGGGTCAATTAAGGATTTTGTAACTTAAGTTCAAGATGAGGATTTCGATTTACAGAAGAAACTAAATTTTGGCGTCAAATGTCTGTTTTATTTGTTTTTAGTACTTTTTGTTTATGTAGGACGTGACGCCTTACATGAAGAGTAGTCCGTACATAGTGTCTCCCCACCTGGTGGCGCCGAAGGTGTTCAACTTCTTCCGCACCATGGGACTGCGGCACCTCCCAGTCGTCAACAGCATCGGAGAGGCAAGACATAGCACCACATATCACACCTTCCATACATAGATATGATTAATTCTACACTTACTTAGGTAGTGGTTTTTAAGAGTAAGAACGTAGTGACTACTCTTATATAGGTCTTGCTGATTTTTTTTTGTTTTTTTTTTCAGGAATATTAAAAAATTATATTATATTTAATTATATTATATTTAAAAAAACTTATATAGGTCTTGCTGATTTTTTTGTTTTTTTTTCAGGAATATTAAAAAATTATATTATATTTAATTATATTATATTTAGTTTTATCATATTGGAATAGTTTTATCACAAAAATGTCAAAAATGAATTCTTCTAAAAGTTAAAAAGCCTTAAAGGTTTTTTCTTGAATTTCGAAAAATTAAATTTTTTTCAAAAATCAAGTCATTTTTTGATTCCTTGCGTTCATTACTCTTTTCCAACTGTCAGTTGGCTATGCCTAATTTACTTCTACATAATTTTTTTCTTTCGTCTTTCGCAATCGTCAAAGAAGAAAACTTTCAGACCAAATCAATGAGAATTTTGCAAATGTTGAGCTCATAAGATAGTGGTTATATCAGACAGTTTGAAATACATTTTCATACATTCAATAAACGATTGAAATGAAAGAAGGTCACACTATGTTTGAAAGAAGGTCACACTTTGTCTATTTGATAAATTTATTGCAACAATTAGACTAAACTAAGCTCTTCAGAAGCAAATTTGCAAATGACGCACGAAAATCTGGTATGACGTTCAATTTCGGCAAAAAAATGATATAAAATGTTACCAATTGATTGAGTTTGTGCTCAAATTGGGTCAGTTTTGTTAAATGTTAATTATGAAATCAGTTTGAAACTGAAAAAGCTAAGTTATATTGTGTCTTTAAAGAAAATCAAAAGTTCAGAGATGATCAGCCTAATTGTTTGGATGTTTTTATATGTGCGTAGCGTAGCGATGCAAACATTTTTTTCCAATCTAAGTCACCAATAAAAACGCTAGTTTTGGTGACAATTTTGATTTAGGAGGCTGCAATAGCAGTATTTTTAAATGTGCTTTGGCATTTGATTTGTAGTTATTTAAAACATTTGATGATTTTTCAATTCATCAATTGAACCGAAAAAAAGCTATTTATTTCATACAACAGTATAATAATTAAAATCCCATTTCAGCAATCTTCCAACTCGATATACTTGCTCAAGATGCGAATTAGCGAGCAGAGGACAAAAACTAATTTTTAGCGTATCCGAAATCCTTTAGTTATCGTTAGAGTAATCAGCTTAAAGTTGGGTAGTCTTAGCCCGCATTGTGAGCTGAAACTGTTTAGATTGTCGGAGTCATCACCCGAACTGACTTGACCCACCAGGCTATGGTGCACAAACTAGTGGAGAAGGCATCCAATATAGCCACATCACCCCACTAACTCCACTTGTCATCACCAAAAGCGACACAATAGACATAGACATAACCACATGGGAACTAACGATTACAATAGCATTCTCTTCTCAAATCAACGGCGAAAACAAAAAATTAACCAGATTATTAAACTCGAAAATATTTACTTGGAAGATGAGCAAAAATTATTTAATCAGTGTATATTATACCATCCTTTTCCTTATAGCTTCCTTAATTCAAATAAATTTATTCGGTCACCTGCAATCTCTGCATGCTTTTTCAAACTCATGGTTTTTCAAAAACATTTACTTTGATGCACTAGTTTATCCAAATGTTTCATGCAGTCTTAAGAATTGTTCGAGCTTGCTATTGCGTATCAAAGCCAACTGTGGTAAGATCGTTTTGATATGAAGCTTTACTTTTAAACTGGATTGAATTTTCAGAAAACCCTGTGCAAGCACAAATTATCTTCACACTCGATAATTTCCTTTTTCAAGAACGTATCAAAATTAACCCTCAAAAGTGCTCTTATGAAGCAAACAAATTTATTCACGATGCGCTTGCCTTGTATCGCAGTTGATGTGAAGCTCTGCTTCGTCTCTGTGTGAAAATATATTTTTTTGGTCAATGGGTGTCTGCTTAAATTCTGTCGGCTTTGTGACCGCCGTTGACCGGTTTATCCAAGTTGACATGTTTTTCTCGAATATTATTCATGAGGAATTGCGACAAACATAGAAAAATTATGGGATATATTTATGTTTTTTTTTGGACAGCGGTTTTGTTGCATTTTATGCCCAAAAATTTATTCTATACTTGTGTTGCATCGCAAGTAATGTAAAGCTCTGCTTGGCCTCTGTGTTTAATGCATTTTTTTGGATGGAATCTGGAATTACTTTGACAGGTATTAAAATTAACCAAGCTGTTTCTTAGCAGAGACCAATAGTACCATTTTGTTCTTCAGATAGAGCATCTGATGATAACATTGAGAAATAAAAATGAAAGAAGAACTCAAAATTGATGGATTTCACAGAATGCAATGAATGAAAAGACTGCTCGTATCAGGGCAAAGCCCTGAATGTCCCGACTGGCTTTAAGGTTTATGGAGCTGTAATAACATAAAAAAATTAAATGAAATAAAATAAAATGAAATTTTTTTCTAAAATTTTAATTTTAATTTTGTAAAAATCATCACCCCACAGGCCATATAAAGTACAAAAGGATAGATTTTGCTCCTTTTAACAAATCAATTATGGCATATAAGCTTCTTTCAACCAATTTGGAACGATTTCTAAGACGGATTATATCTCCGCTTACGCGTTAACAGCGCGAAATATATCGCGCGTTAATTGTCTCAAATTGGCAAGAATGGCAATCCTTAAACCCCCATTACTTTACGAAAAATGATCACAGGTAAAATATATATTTTTTCAAATTTAGGCTCAAGACAACAATACCTTTTCAATGATATTAAGACATTCCGTCAAAAATGGCTAGTTAAAAAGTCGAAATTTGTTAGAAGAAAAAAAACCCACCCCGAGCACAAATATTCCGTTATTTTCGTTACAAAAGTCGGAACAATAACAAAGATAGCCGGTTGCTGTGCAAATATCACATAATGTTCTCACTGCAAAGGTTTTTCTTGTTTAGAAGCTGAGTGTCGTTTTTATTGCATTTAGTGATGAAATAACTATGCAAATGCGTAGAAAGTTAGTGAATCAAACAGAATGAGCAACAAAAAAATTTAAGCTTCAAAAAATTTAAACATTAATCTATATTTCTTTTTTTTGTTAGAAAACCTTCATTGCAAAAGAAGTGCTAAGCGAAACGAATTAACACTGAAAAATTTTAATCACTCGATCCATTTTGATGTTTATTTTTTGTAAGTTAACACCACAAAAAGAAGATGATTTGTGTTTTTAAAGCTTTTGTAAAGCAACTGGAGTTCAAAAACTGGTAAAATGTTATGCGCCGCAATAAAAGTTTGTAGAATGCACTTCAGATGTAAATCAGAAACCCGAAATTTTAACCGTAGGGTGTTGGTTAAATGATCAAAAACTTTTTGAAAAAAAAGAAGCTGCTTCGTAAAACCTAGTTTGAAATAAGCTTCCATTTTGTTTCAAATTAGAACCACACGTGTTTTGGTACGTTTGTACAAAGGGTTTTAAAAACGTAATATGAAGTAAAACATGAGTAATTTTTTTGTACAAAAGAACAGTTTTTGAAATTTTCAATAAAATATTTAAAATATCTGCGTTCTCTCTAGTTGTTTTATTTTCAACTGATGCAAGTTTTCGGTTCCAAACACATTTTTGGCAGGTAAGTGCAAAATTCTTTGCGTTTTTTTTGCATTTTGGAGCACCCTTTGCGCATTTTGCTGAATTTTTTCATACTATTTTCAAAATGGTTCTGCTGTTTTGGTAATCACTGCTTCAGATTATAATTTTTGGCAGTCACAGCCAAAAATTACTATCAAGAAAGTTATCAAGTATCACATGTGGTAATTTTTGTTTTAAAGAAAACTATACATGAAAAATAAAGATTTTTGTTTCATTTACAGTACATGCTGTTTTTTTGGTGGTTTTATGTTTCGATGGCTTAGCAAGAGTTAATAAACAAACACGTAAGTGGAGGAGAAAAAATGAAAAAAGGTTATAGATTGAACATTGAACTTGAAATCAGCGTGCTCTCGGGCGGATATGGGCTACCCACCATCCCACATGCGCTTTGAGCCTAAAAAATCTGCTTGCTTAGCATTTTGAAAATTTATCTATGATGCTAAAAGCGTAACACAAAAATTTACACCCTCAAAAACTTATTCCAAAATGGAATCAAGCTGACTGGTCTAACTTTTTTCTCTGAATTAGGTTTTAACATTTGATTTTTGAAATTGACAGTCTATAAATTAAATTTCATCGAAATTTTCATAATCAAATTTTTTGTTAGCCAACTACAGGGCAGTTAAAGGTTTAGGGCTTTTCACTGATATACGAGAAGTTTTGCTCGTCGAAGTTTAAAAGCCGAAATTTAACTGGAGAAAAAAAACACCGATCACAAAAATTGGAAAAATGTGGAAAAATTGGAGCAACAAAAACTCGTTACTTGTCTCCTTACGTTTCCTTTTTTTAAAAAAAAAAACGTGTTTTTATTGACCTTAAAGGTCTTTATCTTGATACGAGAAGGCCTTCAAAGTTTGCTAGTGATTTGAAGAAGAAAAACCATTATATAGAAGTCGGACAGAAAAGTTGTTGCAGATAGTTTTAATTTTGCCCTTGTGCCCTTGTTGCAGATAGTTTATATTTTTGCCCTTGTGATATTTTGGTTTTAATGTAAATTGATGTGGTAAATATAAAGAAAAAGGGTTATCTTTGCATAAATGAGTCTTATGAAGGATATATTCAACTCCAATGTTTTTATTTCGGTAATCGCTAATTAAAAAAAATTCTGGTTTGCAGTCAAGGTGTCTAGGACTTGAGACCGAAATTTAATTTTTACAATACAGCTCATATTTTATTTCTTAACACTCTTGATGGTCAATTAAAGGCTCAAAATGTGGAGAAAATCAAATAATGTTTAATGAACTTCAATGACATCGATAAATTTTGACTTGAATTCCTAATTTTGCTGTTCAGCTTGAAGATCCGTCGACCTGACGTCCGGCATAACTGCAGTTAGTGCATTTAGATCTGATATGTGGCTAAAAATTGTTATTTCAATCACCAAATTCGATCTGAGAATGACTAACCCAAGTAGATAATATACGCAAAAAAAACTTTGAAATAACTCGTATGTATAAATCCTATTCCATTTTTCTGTAATTACTGGATTTGTATTGATTATGCCGCACAATTTTTGTGCTGTTGTTTTATTAAGAAAAACGTTTGATTGAAACAATCAATTATTATTTACTACCAAAACCAGAATATTTTGATTGAAAAATTTGAATAAGAGTATAAAGTGAATATTTACACGATGATTCAATGAAACAAGCTGGACAAGCTGCTATGAACCAAGATGTATCAGCTTCAATCCCAAACCAAAAAAGTAATTGACTAGCACTTAAAAAATCTTTTCTCGATCTATTTCATTTTCAAAAAAATTTAAGTATCAGCAATGTTTTTGAATCATCCAGATCTAAGGCATTAAAATAATATCAGATGCATTGGTCTTTTTTAAGACTTTTGAATAACAATTTTGTAAATTTTAAACACTTTCTTGCCATTATTACAATGAATTAGGGTTTTAAATTTGTGGTTTTAGACCCGATCAATTGTCACTACTTTTTTCAACAGGTCAACGCACGCTTTCGACTCCTCTACAATCTTCATGCCATCATCTGCGGCGGCTACGTAGAAAGCGCACGGCGTGCAGCAGTATGTCCATGCACACGCGAGCACCTTGTTCGCAGTGTTATTTGGGATCTTGTCCAGTGCGTTCATGTACCAGAAGGCGAGAGTGCACGGGCAGCATGACACAGTCGGCAGTCGGTAAAAATCCTCCTTCAGTTTCTGAAAGCAGAAAACCAATTTGAGCCGTCTGAAAAAGGTCAATGTTTTAAAAGGCCGGATCCGAAAAAAGCAATCACCTTTTACAATATGAGCTTTTGCAAGTTAGCCATAGCTTAATTGACCTTAAATAATAAACCTTCGGGCTAGGCCTCTGTATGGTTAACTGAACAAAAAAAAACAATCTCCCTACCATCTCAAAAAAAGTTATATGATTGTGACAAGTAGATTCGAAAAAGACTAACGAAGCAAACCAAATCCTGGCATTATAACTGCATAATTGAGATTACTTGAAATTAATTCACAGAATTTGGGATTGCGACGTTTACTGTCAGCACTAAGAAGACCCATTCCAGAAAAACACATTTTGGTTGAAAGCCCTTCAATAAAGTTTGACAAACGGCCCTTTTGGAACTTTTTTCAAAGGGTATTGTGTGGCGCAGCGCATTTTTTTTTCGTTTTTGAGAGATATCAGATAACTAATGGTCGACCTGAATAAAAATCATGTTGGAGTTTTCTTCAGTTTCATTCTGAGTGAAATTTTTCCTCTGTATCGATTTCAATTAATAAAGGTTTGTGAATCTGCCGACTAATCTGCGAAAAAGTTCCAACAAATATTCTTAAAACAACCCCAATTTCGCAAAACTACTTGATTCGCACCTGAGTCGAATGATTTGTTGTTGATCAAAATTGACGTGTTAAAAAATGTTTATTAACGCTAAGTTTCACACATTTACACATACTGGGCTAATTCAAAATAGATTATGAATGAAAAATCGATTGATATATGATTGTGCTATTGAATGGCAACCTATGAACAACGAATTCAAAAATGTTGACGGAAATTCAGTTTTTAAAAGTGTAAAAAAAATGTTTTTTTTTTTTTCAACTTACGAAGTATCCGATCTTGGAGAAGACATAGCATGGGCATAAGCAGGCACAAACCCACGCGTCAATGTTCACCCAATTAGTATCCTTCAAGTGGTCCAAAAAATCAGCCATGATTTTGGTTTTGTTTCTTCAAATAATTAGTTTTACTTCAGTTTCGTCGCTGAACTTCGTTTTCGCTTTTCTGCGATTTGAACTCTTTGTTTTTTCGAGTGGGCTTTTGCTGTTCAGGAACTATTTATCGTGTTTATGAGGGTCTAATCTCTTTACGATTAGAATAGGATATACAAAACAACTATCGAACTTTAGGTGACTAGCACGTTGACTCCTATATGCTGGAGTTCAATTGGAAGGAAACTTTGATATTTAGAATGAAATAAACCGTATTTACACCAAGATTGAGAGATGTGCAAATTTGCGACTGGCAAGTCAACCGCCCAGTAATGAACTGTATACTGAAACTGTTTGCTTACGCGATTCCAACTGTTTTCACTATTTTGTGATTCCTCGCTGTTTGGTTAACTTTAAACCGCTAAAACTGATAGAAAAATGCATAATATGTTTCCACCAGAAAAAAAAATATTTTAAAACCACTTAACCGTTCAATAGTTTTTTTTTCAACTTCATATAACTAGTTTCAAATCCTCGAGTAAAAGCAGGATATACAAACTCGGTTACAAACATATCACAACACAAATCTACTTTAAAATTTCATGTGGTGGCAGCCGTCTGGCTAAAAAAGAAACAGCTCTAGATTTTCATGGATGCATTTTGTACGCAACGTTTTATAGACTTGGATCATCAGGCTCAAATAATTATTAGAAGGAGTCGTCTAATATATCATATTGAAAACTATCCAATTGGAATTCGAACAATTTTTTAAAATTATTGAAAAATTCTCAGCGCGTTTTAGTGCGCCAAACATGTAATCTTGGCGTTTTGGTTTAATTTCGATCGCAACGACGTAGGTGTTACAATAGGAAAATTTTTCAAGACTTGGAAAGCTTAGTTACTTCAAATTTTGTTTTCGAATCTTCATTTAGCGTTTATTTGGCATAAAAAAATTTTTCAATCATAAAATAATCTGCAAGAAATTGGAAAAAACAAGAAATTTTTCTTTATTAACTTATTTTTTTAGTTTTTGAGTACAATTGTTGTATTTTATTTCCAATTTGCTAGCACTCTAAGCTTCCGTTTAGTTTCTCTCATTCCACCAGCAAAAAGAACGACATTTACATGGAAAAAGTAAGATTGTTTTGTTCATTTTTTTAAACTTACCCGGGTTGAACTCCTTAGACCGAAAAGGCTAATCATACAATTCCATAAACTAAACTTATGAAAAAATACTAATCATACAATTTGCTAAAGTGAAGTCACAGCAAAAAAAATTGCTAAGTGGTATTAAAAGTCGCGAAAATAAATTAGTTTTTTGTGTGCAATAATTAGTCCTGGAGACACTATCAGTTGATTTTTTTCCATTTCTCAAGATAAATTTTTCATAAACGCTCTCAAAACGTTTATTTGTTTAGTATGGCATGTTTTGTATGCCTTGATCGATGCCTTGAGATTAACTAAAAGTTCAAATTGAAAAAAAATCACCTTCGAAACTTTCTGAAAAATTTTAAATTTTCGATTTAAAAACTCGATACCTACATTACATGATTTGTTTAGGACAAAACTAAGACTTTCAGGACGTTTCCGATATACTGTTATTGCGAGACGGTCAAACCTTTGCTGACTCTATTTTTGAGTAACCAAAGTCTTTGCCACTTGTGTTCGGTTAAAAATTTTTGAGAAATTAAATTATAAAAAGATCAATTTTTTGGTTTATGGAAAAATGCTACTCTTCACTACTAATAATATACTTTTCACTAATAATATACTTTTAATGCAATTTTCTTTGCTTATGGAATTGCATGAAAATGTATGATTTGCGTGTTTCTTTAAATGAAAACTGTATGACAAGCATTTTTGGTCAGCCCGGGTAATCTGCACTTTCTGTGCCACTTGCACTGCAACCAGTTACTCTTGCTATTATTTGCATTTGGTTCATAAGACTCCTCCAAATCTAATTTTTCAAAATTTTAGCATGAAATATATTTAAATTTTTTAAACTCCATCAGCGCAAATGTGAAAAAAAATTAAGTCGGATGTTTTTCCACTCAAAATAGTATCAGAAACAAAAATCAGGTACGATCTGATAAATTATCAGTTTCAACCATTTCATGTGAGAAATAAGCTGCATGAAAAAACTGAACAATTGCAAAAATTGAAAATGTATTGACCGGTTGTAAGAATTCTTGCAACTTGGCTGGCGAGCCACCATATCGATTCAATTTTCTTTTTTATTGAAGGGTTTCAACGGTTTTGAATATATTCATTTTTTCAGGTTTTTGTTCACAAACAAAAACAAAAAAGTTTGTTGAATTCCTAATGGTTAAACTCCTCAACAAAAAATTAAACATTGAATATTGATACTGCCATCGTTGGTAGAAATAGATTCTTATTCGAGAATCAAAAGACTTCCTAATTAATTGAAAAATGTTTGAATGTCGAGAAAATTCGGTTCGAAGCTTTTGAGTTTTAGTATAATTTCCACCCTGTTAAGCGATTGATTAACTTTTAATGTATAAAAGTTGGAATTTTAGACAAAAAACCTACATAAACAAAAAAGTAGG
>NC_087064.1:58789830-59067985 GCF_963678635.1 Symsagittifera roscoffensis
CCACAAGTAAAAAGATTTACATTCTGTATCTCAAAAAATTCAGAAAAAGGTACATGCTTATATTTATGCTAATTTTGTTCTTTTTGGCTAAAAGTTATACTCACGATAAGTCATTGTCAAATGTTTCTCAAAAAGACAATCTTACCGAAGTTCTGCTGGATTCTGCAGCAAAATTACCCAAGGGCATAGTTTCTGCACATAAAATGCAAGTTTTTGCTCAGAACTATATTTGGGAAAGATATTATTTCACCCGATTTGAAAATGCGACTTGGTCTTACTGTCTTGCAGTTTTTGAAACCGCATTAGAAGCTGAAAACCAAAGTCGGTTTATATGTTGCGCACTTTTGCTGCTTTTACATTCCAAAACGGATTTAGAAAAAGCTGAGAAAATTGGTCTCGATATCGGACATTATGCTCAAAAATCGGAAATAAAGTATTTGCTTTTTCATTCAGTAATTAATCATGTAACAAAACCATCGTACACCTTGAGTGAAATTAAAAGTTACGGAATTAGAGCCACCAAGAACCAAAAGTTGATTTATTATTACAATTCAGAACCTGAAGGATCTAACCATAGCCAATCGAAATGGAGCAGTTTATTCGGACAACTTTTAATTGAGAACTTAAATGGCAAGAAAACGATAAAAACCACAAACTCTTCTCTCAAAACAACACCTTCCTTACATGGACTAGGAAATGAGCTTCAGCTAGCCATATTGGACGTTAAAAAACCATGGTACACTTGGGCGTCTGGCTTTGAAAATTTAGATGGGTTTAAGAAACTTCTCTGGAGTAAGCTGAATAATGTGAACCACAAAATTTTCAGTGTAATGGGACCCGAAACTCAAGTTGCCACTCTCGCTATTACAGGACAGTTTCCTTACGTTTCAAAAAATCCCTTGCTTCTAATATCAAAAATATTTCCCAGAGACTTAAGCCCTGAACATTCAATTTGTGTGATACCGCAACAATCCGATCTTGAATATATCGAATCAATTCTCACCAAAAACAATGAGCATATAAAACTTATTCGTGTTACCACCGATTCCAGATATTTCGAAAATAACGTGAAGAACTTTCTAAGAAATATCACCAAATGCGAAAAGGTTTTAACATCATGTTTAGAAGGTTTGGCTGTTGCCCATTCGTACGGAATACCTGCTGCAGCTATTTCTTATACTAAGAGTAGCAGCGGGAACTTCAAATTTCGAGACTACTACGAATCTTTAGGCATTTACATGAGCAATGCAAGCATCAGGCGGATGCTTATAGACACAATAATCATGGGAAACTTGAGTTTTTTGACAGAATTGATAGACCGTACTCCGCAGCCAAAACATCCTTTAGATACTGACTCAATCATAGAAACATTTCCATTTCCTATCAGATATCACTGAAAACTTGAATGATTTTCAAAATTAAGTTATTTACACTAATTTTTTTGAGATTTCGTAGTTTCGTTTTTTCAAGTGTCAGTGAACGAAACCAAGACAATTATTAAGGCCATGTTGTTTTTGTTTTCGTTTTATTTTTTCAGGAAAAAATCTCAAAAATATTCCGGCACAATTTGGATTTTTCGCGGTTATAATTTTGATTTTTGAGCTCTATTTTAATTCATTTGCTAAAAAAAGGCTATTTACGCTCTGCATTAACAAATTTTTAAAAACTTTTTTCATTTTTTGCACTAAAAATTTTGAATATTTTTGAAAGTGTTTTTGTCAGAGAAGCGCTAAATAAAGCTTCCAAATTTAGTTTTCTTTTTTTACTAAACTCAAGTTCTATAGCCAAAATAAAATTGGCTAGTTTTTATATATCACGAACGTTATTTGATCGTTTTACTCGCTCGTAATGTGACTAAAATTTTAAACCAGTTTTTGTTCACGTCTGAAAAAGTTTTTTTTTATCATTAATCGTTTGACTCAGTTCGATGTTTATTTGTGGTACCTGATTTTGCGTGGAAAACAACAAAAAAGAAAAAACCCCGAATACAAATTTCCGCTCCATTTTCAATAGTCGTTTAAAAAAAATTGGGTTTTCGTTCAGATTTTTCATTAAGAATCAGCCCCTTTTCGCAATGTAAAAAATTTAATATACGGCATTCGACGATTGGTTCTAATGAGTTCAAATAGACCGGATCAATTAATAAGACGAGATTGACTGGATCCAATCATGTTAAAGTAATTTTTGAGCCTGAATAAGTTACCGCTTACGCTTTAATAACACTGCATAAATCAACCATTGACTGTTTCAGCTCGGCCAAAGTGGCAATTGTCAGAAATTCTGATGTTGTCATCCCTTTCCACATGTGAGCCCTGGACGTCAGTATTGTTTAGATGACAAAATATATTTTTACTATCACAAAAATCAACATTTTCTAATATCAAAAATATTTCCAAGAGACTTAAGCCCTGAACATTCAATTTGTGTGATACCGCAACAATCCGATCTTGAATATATCGAATCAATTCTCACCAAAAACAATGAGCATATAAAACTTATTTGTGTTACCACCGATTCCAGAGATTTCGAAAATAACGTGAATAACCTTCTAAGAAATATCACCAAATGCGAAAAGGTTTTAACATCATGTTTAGAAGGTTTGGCAGTTGCCCATTCATACGGAATACCTGCTGCAGCTATTTCTTTTATTAAGAGTAGCAGCGGAAACTTCAAATTTCGAGACTACTACGAATCTTTAGGCATTTACATGAGCAATGCAAGCATCAGGCGGATGCTTATAGACACAATAATCATGGGAAACTTGAGTTTTTTGACAGAATTGATAGACCGTACTCCGCAGCCAAAACATCCTTTAGATACTGACTCAATCATAGAAACATTTCCATTTCCTATCAGATATCACTGAAAACTTGAATGATTTTCAAAATTAAGTTATTTACACTATTTTTTTTGAGATTTCGTAGTTTCATTTTTTCAAGTGTCAGTGAACGAAACCTAGACAATTATTAAGGCCATGTTGTTTTTGTTTTCGTTTTTTTTTCAGGAAAAACTCTCAAAAATATTCCGGCACAATTTGGATTTTTCGCGGTTATAATTTTGATTTTTGAGCTCTATTTTAATTCATTTGCTAAAAAGAGGCTATTTACGCTCTGCATTAACAAATTTTTAAAAACTTTTTTCATTTTTTGCACTAAAAATTTTGAATATTTTTGAAAGTGTTTTTGTCAGAGAAGCGCTAAATAAAGCTTCCAAATTTAGTTTTCTTTTTTACTAAACTCAAGTTCTATAGCCAAAATAAAATTGGCTAGTTTTTATATATCACGAACGTTATTTGATTGTTTTACTCGCTCGTAATGTGACTAAAATTTTAAACCAGTTTTTGTTCACGTCTGAAAAAGTTTTTTTTTTATCATTAATCGTTTGACTCAGTTCGATGTTTATTTGTGGTACCTGATTTTGCGTGGAAAACAACAAAAAAGAAAAAACCCCGAATATAAATTTCCGCTCCATTTTCAATAGTCGTTTAAAAAAAATTGGGTTTTCGTTCAGATTTTTCATTAAGACTCAGCCCCTTTTCGCAATGTAAAAAATATAATATACGGCATTCGACGATTGGTTCTAATGAGTTCAAATAGACCGGCTCAATTAATAAGACGAGATTGACTGGATCCAATCATGTTAAAGTAATTTTTGAGCCTGAATAAGTTACCGCTTACGCTTTAATAACACTGCATAAATCAACCATTGACTGTTTCAGCTCGGCCAAAGTGGCAATTGTCAGAAATTCTGATGTTGTCATCCCTTTCCACATGTGAGACCTGGACGTCAGTATTGTTTAGATGACAAAATATATTTTTACTATCACAAAAATCAACATTTTCTAATATCAAAAATATTTCCAAGAGACTTAAGCCCTGAACATTCAATTTGTGTGATACCGCAACAATCCGATCTTGAATATATCGAATCAATTCTCACCAAAAACAATGAGCATATAAAACTTATTTGTGTTACCACCGATTCCAGAGATTTCGAAAATAACGTGAATAACCTTCTAAGAAATATCACCAAATGCGAAAAGGTTTTAACATCATGTTTAGAAGGTTTGGCAGTTGCCCATTCATACGGAATACCTGCTGCAGCTATTTCTTTTATTAAGAGTAGCAGCGGAAACTTCAAATTTCGAGACTACTACGAATCTTTAGGCATTTACATGAGCAATGCAAGCATCAGGCGGATGCTTATAGACACAATAATCATGGGAAACTTGAGTTTTTTGACAGAATTGATAGACCGTACTCCGCAGCCAAAACATCCTTTAGATACTGACTCAATCATAGAAACATTTCCATTTCCTATCAGATATCACTGAAAACTTGAATGATTTTCAAAATTAAGTTATTTACACTATTTTTTTTGGGATTTCGTAGTTTCATTTTTTCAAGTGTCAGTGAACGAAACCAAGACAATTATTAAGGCCATGTTGTTTTTGTTTTCGTTTTTTTTTTTCAGGAAAAACTCTCAAAAATATTCCGGCACAATTTGGATTTTTCGCGGCTATAATTTTGATTTTTGAGCTCTATTTTAATTCATTTGCTAAAAAAAGGCTATTTACGCTCTGCATTAACAAATTTTTAAAAACTTTTTTCATTTTTTGCACTAAAAATTTTGAATATTTTTGAAAGTGTTTTTGTCAGAGAAGCGCTAAATAAAGCTTCCAAATTTAGTTTTCTTTTTTACTAAACTCAAGTTCTATAGCCAAAATAAAATTGGCTAGTTTTTATATATCACGAACGTTATTTGATTGTTTTACTCGCTCGTAATGTGACTAAAATTTTAAACCAGTTTTTGTTCACGTCTGAAAAAGTTTTTTTTTATCATTAATCGTTTGACTCAGTTCGATGTTTATTTGTGGTACCTGATTTTGCGTGGAAAACAACAAAAAAGAAAAAACCCCGAATATAAATTTCCGCTCCATTTTCAATAGTCGTTTAAAAAAAATTGGGTTTTCGTTCAGATTTTTCATTAAGACTCAGCCCCTTTTCGCAATGTAAAAAATATAATATACGGCATTCGACGATTGGTTCTAATGAGTTCAAATAGACCGGCTCAATTAATAAGACGAGATTGACTGGATCCAATCATGTTAAAGTAATTTTTGAGCCTGAATAAGTTACCGCTTACGCTTTAATAACACTGCATAAATCAACCATTGACTGTTTCAGCTCGGCCAAAGTGGCAATTGTCAGAAATTCTGATGTTGTCATCCCTTTCCACATGTGAGACCTGGACGTCAGTATTGTTTAGATGACAAAATATATTTTTACTATCACAAAAATCAACATTTTCTAATATCAAAAATATTTCCAAGAGACTTAAGCCCTGAACATTCAATTTGTGTGATACCGCAACAATCCGATCTTGAATATATCGAATCAATTCTCACCAAAAACAATGAGCATATAAAACTTATTTGTGTTACCACCGATTCCAGAGATTTCGAAAATAACGTGAATAACCTTCTAAGAAATATCACCAAATGCGAAAAGGTTTTAACATCATGTTTAGAAGGTTTGGCAGTTGCCCATTCATACGGAATACCTGCTGCAGCTATTTCTTTTATTAAGAGTAGCAGCGGAAACTTCAAATTTCGAGACTACTACGAATCTTTAGGCATTTACATGAGCAATGCAAGCATCAGGCGGATGCTTATAGACACAATAATCATGGGAAACTTGAGTTTTTTGACAGAATTGATAGACCGTACTCCGCAGCCAAAACATCCTTTAGATACTGACTCAATCATAGAAACATTTCCATTTCCTATCAGATATCACTGAAAACTTGAATGATTTTCAAAATTAAGTTATTTACACTATTTTTTTTGGGATTTCGTAGTTTCATTTTTTCAAGTGTCAGTGAACGAAACCAAGACAATTATTAAGGCCATGTTGTTTTTGTTTTCGTTTTTTTTTTCAGGAAAAACTCTCAAAAATATTCCGGCACAATTTGGATTTTTCGCGGCTATAATTTTGATTTTTGAGCTCTATTTTAATTCATTTGCTAAAAAAAGGCTATTTACGCTCTGCATTAACAAATTTTTAAAAACTTTTTTCATTTTTTGCACTAAAAATTTTGAATATTTTTGAAAGTGTTTTTGTCAGAGAAGCGCTAAATAAAGCTTCCAAATTTAGTTTTCTTTTTTACTAAACTCAAGTTCTATAGCCAAAATAAAATTGGCTAGTTTTTATATATCACGAACGTTATTTGATCGTTTTACTCGCTCGTAATGTGACTAAAATTTTAAACCAGTTTTTGTTCACGTCTGAAAAAGTTTTTTTTTTATCATTAATCGTTTGACTCAGTTCGATGTTTATTTGTGGTACCTGATTTTGCGTGGAAAACAACAAAAAAGAAAAAACCCCGAATACAAATTTCCGCTCCATTTTCAATAGTCGTTTAAAAAAAATTGGGTTTTCGTTCAGATTTTTCATTAAGAATCAGCCCCTTTTCGCAATGTAAAAAATTTAATATACGGCATTCGACGATTGGTTCTAATGAGTTCAAATAGACCGGCTCAATTAATAAGACGAGATTGACTGGATCCAATCATGTTAAAGTAATTTTTGAGCCTGAATAAGTTACCGCTTACGCTTTAATAACACTGCATAAATCAACCATTGACTGTTTCAGCTCGGCCAAAGTGGCAATTGTCAGAAATTCTGATGTTGTCATCCCTTTCCACATGTGAGACCTGGACGTCAGTATTGTTTAGATGACAAAATATATTTTTACTATCACAAAAATCAACATTTTCTAATATCAAAAATATTTCCAAGAGACTTAAGCCCTGAACATTCAATTTGTGTGATACCGCAACAATCCGATCTTGAATATATCGAATCAATTCTCACCAAAAACAATGAGCATATAAAACTTATTTGTGTTACCACCGATTCCAGAGATTTCGAAAATAACGTGAATAACCTTCTAAGAAATATCACCAAATGCGAAAAGGTTTTAACATCATGTTTAGAAGGTTTGGCAGTTGCCCATTCATACGGAATACCTGCTGCAGCTATTTCTTTTATTAAGAGTAGCAGCGGAAACTTCAAATTTCGAGACTACTACGAATCTTTAGGCATTTACATGAGCAATGCAAGCATCAGGCGGATGCTTATAGACACAATAATCATGGGAAACTTGAGTTTTTTGACAGAATTGATAGACCGTACTCCGCAGCCAAAACATCCTTTAGATACTGACTCAATCATAGAAACATTTCCATTTCCTATCAGATATCACTGAAAATTTGAATGATTATCAAAATTAAGTTATTTACACTAATTTTTTTGAGATTTCGTAGTTTCGTTTTTTCAAGTGTCAGTGAACGAAACCAAGACAATTATTAAGGCCATGTTGTTTTTGTTTTCGTTTTTTTTTCAGGAAAAAATCTCAAAAATATTCCGGCCCAATTTGGATTTTTCGCGGTTATAATTTTGATTTTTGAGCTCAATTTTAATTCATTTGCTAAAAAAAGGCTATTTACGCTCTGCATTAACAAATTTTTAAAAAAAATTTTCATTTTTTGCACTAAAAATTTTGAATATTTTTGAAAGTGTTTTTGTCAGAGAAGCGCTAAATAAAGCTTCCAAATTTAGTTTTCTTTTTTACTAAACTCAAGTTCTATAGCCAAAATAAGATTCGGGTTTGTTACAGAGTAGTCCAAACATTTCCCTGTTTGATTTTTCCCGGTTCAATACTTCTGTTTCTATACTGAGTTTTTCAGCTACCCGCTTTTGATTTTTCACAAATTGCTTTAATATTAAGAAAAGAAATAATTTTTATGTTTTCAGTGAGTGAGTTATTAAAAAATGTACATTTTTTTATGAGCAAGTTTTTTATTGTGGCTCTTGTGAATCTCAGAGGAGCTGTTAGTAGGTTTTTGCAGGCATGTCTGAGTATAATTGAGTTTAGGTCCGGGGTGGCCTTCTCACAGATTATTTTCGGATAAGATACACTGTCTGTTCGTCACGCCATCTTATTTTCGGCCGAATAGATTCGTGTAATTTCTTAGTCTAATACCAATCCTAATCTTACTCTTATATCTCCTAGTCTCAATAGATCTAGTATATACTGATTTCTAAGCTGTAATATATTTTTCTCTGGCTGAAACTATAAATAGTTTCAGCCTTACAATTTATCATAAGTTTTAGTAATGGATCATGATTGGTTAGTTCTAGTTATTTTTCAGTGATAAAAATCAAGGTATATAATAAGTAATTTAAACACTTGTTTTGAACAATTTTCCATAATTCAGTTTTGTACATTTTCAACACATTTTTTTCATCTAGAACTCTTTGCGTCGAGAAGTTTTGATATCGACTTTTGGATTTGCTGGCTGTTTTTACCCTTGCTATTGAGGCTTCAAAAGTATTCACAAAAGCGCGACTATATTGATGAAATTATTTTTGGCAAAGCTCCGGAAAGAAGTATCCAAAAATGGCTGTATGGGTTTAAATTACCTGTCAATTTGAAAACTACTGAAGGCAAAAAACCAACAAACTGAAAAAATACCATTCAAAAAAGCCTAAAAATAGTGTTGTTACGCAACATAACAACATATTTTCACTGTTGTTCTGAAATTGTTACGTCTTTCCGATGTAATTTACGTTATTTTGATACGATTCTACTTCAAGATATGACAGTTTGCAGATATGGCGTTTTTTGAATATCCATCAAATTATTCTGCTTGCTGTTTCTGCGGTTTTGATTTTAGATGCACAAAATGTTAGTTGAATATAATTTATGTCAAAATGTGTTCTCAGCCTGAAGAAAAGAAAACATTCGAACTTGTGCTCTTGCTCAAGTTTGAAGGTCGGGGTCAATTTAAGGTGTAGACTCAAGATAAGGGTCAGATGCGTTTTTAGAAGATTTTAGATACCAATTAGTTAGAACAATTTGAAGCGTGAAAAGGTTTAGAGATAATTTATTTTACAAACTTTTAAAACATTTTCCCAGTTACAATGAGTTCCTTTGTTGAGTTAATAATAAATTAATTTTATTGTTCTGACAGCTGTTTTCTAATTGCCTTCATTTCACTTTAGGCACAAAAGCCATCACTTTTTCAACTTCTTACAGTTTTGCGCGTTCCATATTTTGAAACTCTTGTCATGTTTTGAAAACTCGTGCTTCAAAACACGCAGAAAGCCAGCGTTTATCAATCACCACTTATAAAAATAAATAAATTTTCAATTAATCAATAACTGTTACTGGGTTTTTTATTTAAAATTAGAAAGCATTTTGCTGAGCTTAAATGGTTATCTTCGTATAAGTCAGCCCAAAAACAGTAAAAAGTATGTTTTTGAGGTTATACTTTCTGCTTTTGGATTCTTTTTGTCAAAACATTGAGCAGATAGTTCACTTTTTCACGTAAAATAACGTTTTCAGAACGACTACCGAATGTACGATCTGGCGCAGTAGCTCATTTGCCATATCGTTTGGTGTTTGTGGAAGCTTGAACTGAATATAGGGGCAGATTCAGTGGGGGGGGGGTGAGGAGTGCAAACGTAATCCCCCCAAGAATCCCACTACTTTGTGACCCCAAGGGTCACACCTTTGGTGCTATTCTACGGCATCTATTTTCGGCCGACCGACCCTTAACTTTTTAAAGGCACCTTTGGCGCCAATGTATACTAATTTTGATGGGGGGATGGGGCACGCAAATTCTTGGTCAAAACCTTCGAAAAGCGCGCAAAATGACCGAGAAACGGCGCAGAAAGTTTTGTCAACATAGTGTTTGTATGATTTAAGAGATCTGAGAAAATCAAGTTAACTGACCTAAAAAAAATCTTAGATCCCGCCACTATTGGCTTCAGGTATGTCTCAATTTTTAGCGTGATGTTGTTTACAATACCTACGAGTGTCAAAATAACTTGATTAAGAAACATATTTCACTTGTAGCAAACGTACGAAACGTTTCTACCAAATATTGAATAAACTATTAACAATATTTCTTTAGATCTGATCAAATTTGGAAGAATTCGTCATTGAGTCCAATTGCTTTAAACATCGCATTCACATCTTTATCAGTCCAAGGAGCCCATTGATTCGAATGGTGTTTACTGAAAAACAATTTGGCCAGCTTGAAAGCCGTATCCAAGTCCAACAGTCGGCCTCGCGGCAGATTATGCTTGCAGCACCATTCGTCCAATTGCTTCTCGTTTTTGAAGAACAAGGATCCTTGAGTGAAATATTGTGGGTTTGCGCCAAACAAAGGAGGAAGGTGAAGAGATACATTTTTTGACGAGGCGCTTATTTTCTCTGAAAGGAAAGTCAGCAAAAAATTTAAACAAGTTGAAAATAGTTTGATCTATTGATTAACACGCTTTCACTTACCTTTTTTATTCTTGCGAGATATATCAACTGTCACCTAAACAATAATATACTAAAACAAGACTGCTCGTATATCAGCGCGATGTTATGGGGTTTCAAGATTGTCTAGTCGGCCGATTTGGGTTTATAAACTCGCGATAGGTTTCATGCTAATAATCGGTTTTAGAAATTGTTTCAAAGTATTGAGGCGACCTATTTTGTCTATTTTCCGGGTTGACCTCCATAGACCAAAAATGCTAATCATACAATTCCATATACTAAGTCTATGAAAAAGTACTAGCCATACAAATTCCATACATTTTGCTAAATTGGTGTCATCGATTTTTGAAAGAATTTTTTTCTTGTTTTGTCATAAAAATCGGTGTATCGTACTAAATAAAAAAGAAACTTATATGGAATTTCTGAAATTGCCCCAAAAATTGTTTTTTTAACCGCAAATTGAATTTTGTAATGAAACAAACATTTTCCAAAAAAAATTGCACACTTATGTTGAATTCTTTTTCCTTTTTGCTCAAATTTTTTTATCAAAAACTCTAAAAAATCTTATACAATTCAGGTCGTTTTCCATGCATTGTAAATGCAAGACGATCAAACCTTTGCTGACTCTAGTTGTGAGTACACCATGGTTTTTGTCACAAGTGTTAGGTCACGAATACACTCCAAAAATTTTGAGAAGTTAAATTTAAAATAATCATTTTTGTTTGGTTTATGGGAAAATGCTAGTCTTACAATTTCCACATATAAAAAAATCACTAATCATAGACCTATGGAATTGCATATTTTAATTTCTGTACTTATGGAATTGCATGAAAAGTGTATGATTATCGTTTTTCCATATATGAAAATTGTATGGCTTACATTTTTGGTCAACCCGGGTTACTACTTCGCTATATGCGAAACAAAGTAAAGCCTTGA
This sequence comes from Symsagittifera roscoffensis, assembly GCF_963678635.1. NCBI lineage: Eukaryota > Metazoa > Xenacoelomorpha > Acoela > Convolutidae > Symsagittifera > Symsagittifera roscoffensis. The sequence continues at coordinate 58,801,102 of NC_087064.1, forward strand.
ATGTTCTGACTGCCCTTTAATTGTTCTCAGATAATTTGGTAAATTAAATTTTGTCGAAACTATGATTTTTAGGCTGACAATAACAAAAATTAAGTGTGACAAATTGAGCTTGGATTTAATAAAATCAATGAGCTGCCTCAATTCAATTTTGAATGACTATGTAGTGCGGGACAATAAAACAAGCCGTTTTAGCCATACTCATGGCACGAAACTGTAATGGTGTGCAGTTTGTCCCCCGAGGGACCAGAGTTTTGCAAAAAAAAGTCTGTATAAAAACTACTCCGAGCGTATATATTCCTCAGTTTTCATCAAAAATCGGAACAACAAATAACTTCAATTTAAATAGAGAGACCGAGATTTTTTTCAAAAATAACCTCAAAACAAATTTAGATTTTTCCTTTCATTTTAAAAAAAAACTGTCGTCCTTTTTTCGAACTCAATCGGAAGAAGATTTAGGAGGGTTTTGCCCTGATACGAGCAACCTTGTTTTCAATTTATCACCCCTTACGCTAAATACAAACTACGAAAGGAGATATCTAACAGCTTGTATCCTAATAATACAACCAAATGATTTATTTTTACGACCATTTTTTTAGAAGCACTTTCAAGTTTTCCATAAGTCTAAATATTGAACGCTTTTTCAATTGTTTGAGTACTAAAAAGAGAAAATATGAACTCGATAAATATTAACAACACAAAAACAAAAAGCCTTTGCAAAAACTCTGGAAATGTTTTGCTGTGTATTTTCTCTGAAAAATTTATGGATCAAGTTAACATTCTTCCCCTATCTAAGCTAAGTTTATATCTTCTTTTCACCTTTTTATTTGGAAAAAACTTTCGGTGTGTTGCATGTAAATTGCTTGATTCTGATTGGTTGATGATAATAGCTTAAGATCTAGCTAAAAACCTCCTTCCTACCTCACTCTAAGGAAAAAAAATTGGTCCAAAATTAATTTTCAGACAAACAAGTGAGAGTATTTTGTGTTCAGAATAAATATTCATTTATATAAATATATGTTTTAATTTTTTTATTCTAATTTTTGTCGTTTTGTAGAAAATGGGGAGTGGGGACTGATGATAGTTAGGTTTGTAGAAGTAACAATCAATTGTTTTATCAGCCTATAATAATAAAAATTTTGCAAATTCTGCTGTGAAGAATCACAAGTTTTATAATATTTTTACTCAAAAAGTAGAATAACTTTATGAAATTATTTGAGGGAAAAAGTTTTAAAAATCCATCTGAATATAAAAAACCCCCACACTTTAGTTTTAAAAATGTTTTGGATCAAACTAACATATTCCTTTAAAACGAGTAAGACAAGAGGTTAGACGTTTTCAGACTTTCCTGCATTATAGAATTTTTAAGGTTTTTTCGAGCAGTACAGACAGGTCACAGCCAAGATGGGTAGTTCCATACTTGCACCACTGAAAAAAGAGTGTTTTTTTTGCACCGGCGTGACTATTTTCCGACCGAAATTCTCATACAATTGTACAATTGTTGCTTTTGATTTTCTGCGGGCTGAATTTTTGTTTGCCAATTATACAATATCAGTCGTAAAAACGCCTATTTTGGCTGATAATGTAAGATCAATTAACTGATCACGAAGTCTATCGTCTCCCTACTGTATCATTGTTTTTCCGACTTTCGAAGAAAAACTTTCGACTTTTTGTTTATATATATTATGCTCGGGTTGGTTTTCTTATTCAGACCAATTTTACTAAGCGCTGCTCACTCGATGGATCGACCGCTTGATCTGCAGTGTCCCAGATGGGTCTGCACACCCATATAGCTGTTTCTGCACACCCCTTTAACGGAAGCTCTTTCCGAAGAAGAAAAAGAACAACAAGAATTTGAAAATTTCATTGACACCGTAGCGTGAAGACCCTCAAAACCTTGAAACTGAGAGGTACTTTGCAGCTAGTATTTTTCAGAAGAGAAGAATTGTCTGTGGAACTTCGCAATAGCAACCACAATATATGGATTCGCGTTTTTTGATTCCGACTTCAAATTTGCTTGAAAGATTTTTCAGTGCTGCCGAATATGCATATTCTAATATTCGGCAAAGTTTGATGCCGCATAATCTTGAAACGCAGTTATTTCTGAAAACCAACAAAAAATATTGGGACAACGAACTCGTTAAAAAAAGTTGTTAAAAAGAATGATGATTTGTGCGTGCAATTTATAGTACAATCAATTGCAATTTAACTTTTGGTTGTTCCAATTAATTGCAATTTAAACTTTTATTGTCAAATTAATTTTTGTTCTGCCCTGGCCTCGAGTCTGCCTAAACTGCTCTTTTTGTTCCGACTTTCGATACGTTAGTAGCGGAATATTTGTGCTCGGGATGGGTTTTTTTTTCTTCAGACAAATTTCGACTTTTTAACTAGCCATTTTTGACGGAATTTTTTCTATATCATTCAAAAAGTATTGTTGTCCTGAGCTTAAACTTGAAAAGATATTTCACCTGTGATCACTTTTCATAAAATCATGGGGGTAAAAGATTGGCATTTTGGCCAATTTGGGACAATTAACGCGCAATTTAATTTGCTCTATTACCGCGTTTGCGGAGATTTAATCCGTCTTAGAAATCGTTCCAAATTGGTTCAAAGAAATTTTTTTGCCATAATTTATTTGTTACAAGGAGCAAATTCTATCGTTTTGTACTTATTATTGCGTGTGGGGAGATTACATTTATAAAAAAAGTTCGAATTTTAGAAGAAAAAAATTTTCGTTTTATTTTATTACATTTAATTTTTTAATGTTAATATACTGCTCCGTAAACCTTAAAAGGCAGTCGGAACATTCAGGGCTTCGCCCTGATACGAGCATTCTTGTTATAATTTATCCCGCACTAGAAAATTGTTCCAAATTGAATGGAGGCAGCTAATTTGTGTTATTAACTCCATCCTCGACTCAAATTGTAACACTTAAATTTTAATATGATCAGTCTAAAATTCATAGTTTTGTCAAAACTGAATTACCAAAAGTTTTGCTTCCTCTGAGTAGAAACTTTTGCGGTTCGAAAACGCCAATCGGTAATTTTTAAGATCTTATATAGGTATCTGAATGCGCAAATAATGCGTTATTGCGACTGAATGTTCCTTGCGTTACTGCGACTTTATTGCGACTGAATGTTATTGCGACTTTATTGCGTTATTGCGACTGAATGCTCCTTGCGTCCTTGCGTTATTGCGATTCATGCGTTATTGCGACTTGAACAGCTTTATATTTAGGTCTTTTCAACAATATGACCTGTATTCTGCAAACAAACTCGAACCAATAAATGTTCAGGTTTTCGCGACCAAAACTTGGTATCCCCAGACTTTCGCGACCGAAACCGCGACTTTCTCGGCTTTACGACCAGACATTTGCTACCCGGGTCGAGATCCCGCTCAAAAACCGCTCAAGATATGAGCGGTTTGAGCGGTTTTTCAGCAAGATTTGAGCGGTTTGAGCGGTTTGGGGCGGTTTGGGCGTTTTTTTCGGAAAAACCGCTCAAACCGCTCAAATCTTGCTTAACAATGAGCGGTTTGAGCGGTTTTTGAACGGTTTATCTAAAAAAAAAACCGCTCAAGATTTGAACGGTTTTGAGCGGTTTATCTAAAAAAACCGCTCAAAAACCGCGCAAAATTTGAACGGTTTTGAGCGGTTTATCTAAAAAAAAACTGCTCAAAAACCGCGCAAGATCTGAACGGTTTTGAGCGGTTTATCTAAAAAAACCGCTCAAATCTTGCGCGGTTTTCGAGCGGTTTTTTTAGATAAACCGCTCAAAACAGTCCAAATCTTGCGCGGTTTTTGAGCGGTTTTTTTAGATAAACCGTTCAAAAACCGCTCAAACCGCTCATTTTGAAGCAAGATTTTGACCGTAATTGTCTAAAAAACCGCTCAAACCGCTCAAATCTTGCTTCAATTTAGGTGAAAAATCTCGACTCGGGTACTTAAACCCTGTTCGCTTTTGAGAATTTGTGGGTTGGGTTGACAAGCGTCGTGACTGTCTGGAAGTCTGCTAGCTGACCTCAACCCCCGGTAATCAATTACCACATGACCATTTGTTAACTAAAGCTCTTATAAATCCCTAGATACCACTATAGTGACCTTTTCATTTCATGAAGCATGATCAAATAGAAAAAAAACTAACCTAACTTGAAAAAAAAAGAGTTTCAACGACTCTCTCACCTGTTCGTGTTCAGCTCCGAAGCATGTATAAATAGTGATGGTGGTTGTTGGAACGAGGAAGAATATGCCAATAGCAGACAGAGCACAACTCGCCCAATAACACAATCCGCCCTCTTTGTCACTTGTCTTGACGTAGAAGGGGGTGGGAGCTGCCGAGAATGGCTGCATTTCAGTTATTGGGCTGTGGTCGTCCAATTTTGAATCATCGTCGGGATTCTGTTTTAGTGTTATTCCTCCGAGTTTCTGTAGCTCCTAATAATTCCATTGGATGATGAAAACATGATCTCCTTTCCAAAAAACTGCAATTTGTTGCATAACAATCGCAAAATTTTTCTTATTGTTTCGATTTTTGTTTTCCCGGAAGTACCGGAAAAGTACCGGAATATAGTGGAGGAAGAAGATTTTCAGGGGTTGCTATTAAAATCTTTAGTTAAAAGCTAGTTAATAGCAGATTAATCGACGCTTACAACAAAAGTTGGTTTTAAATGAGTTGGTCTGAAAATTAAATATTCGACCATGATAAACCAAAAAATTTCATACCGTTTTTGTTGGCATTGCGACAATCAATTTTTTTTTGGAATCTCGAATCGCGAACAAGAGGAATCAATACGATGCTACACTTGATCTCCCCAAAATTTTCTTACTTCTTGCCTAAAACTTTTCCTTTTACGTGGTCAGATTAAAAAATTAAACTGACTCTAACTCATATACAACTTCACTCTTTTTCGAGATACCGAGGTTTTCAGGTTTTTTTTTCTAAATTTTTTCACCAAATTCCAAAAATTTATTTGTAATAGAAATTTTTTCTCCAAAAGTTTGGCTAAAGGTAGCTGTTTTTCGGAGTAGCAGGTCCCCCTTTCTTTTCTTTCTAATTTCTTGATTCGGAATTTAAAAATTATGTAGTTTTTGATCTTTTTATATGAAAATAATTAAAGCAATCATTAAAAAATTTGTCTCTTCTTTTCTTGTTATATTTTTGGTGCCTTGAACATCAAAGCTAAACAGTTAGTGAGCCAGCAGGTCCTGTCAGGGGCGGATTAAGGGGGTACCCTCTTTCCCTCAGGGATTTTCGACCCCCTCACCAACCAAAGGTTCCCCCTTTGGTATTTTTTTATGACATCCATTTTAGGCCGACCAATCCTTAAAATTTTCTAAAGGACGCGCCTTTAGCGCCAATATATACTTGATTTGAAGGGGAGTGCGCGCCAAAAAAACGCAATTTTTGTCAAAATTTGGGCGCTATTGTCTTCCGGGAGTGCTCGGAAAATCAAAGTGGTCGACCTAAGAAATAAGTAGACACATTTTTTGAAAAATATCTGACAATCGCCCCTCCCTCCTTCCTCGAGAAAACCCTAGATACGACCCTGGGCCCCGTTTTCTATCCGGCGCTGAATTTGACCAAATATTGTTATGTATTTGACCAAACATGTATTTTTAGATGGGGTGTTTGAAGTGTGATTGAAAAGAGTTCAATTGACACCTACCTTGAGTTTTTTAGTTATTTGATCGACTGGAGTATGTGGCAGGGGATCTCGCATTAGCCAGTCGAAGTTGGGCGGGTGGCCCATTTCCATCCAAAAGTTTATAATCTGACAATGCAAAGCACCAGATGCCATAGTTAGGTTTCAAACTATCGTAAGTTTTGATTGAATTATAAAAGACTTTATGAATTTATACGTCTTAATAGTTTCAGTAAACCCTTGTTAAATCTTGTATATAAATCGAGAGGTTAATTCATGCTAAAACTGAACGTGAACCATTTTGAGCGTTTGGTTTGACTGTACATAAGCTAAGACTAGGCAGGCTACTTTGTAGTTGGTAGCTTCAGAATTACGTGACCGAGAATATCATGCAAGTGTTATTCAGAGCTACGTTTAAGCTCTCGAAGTCTTGCTGTTATCGCGCAGGTTGTGCCACTTGATTTTTCCTGTGTATGAAGTGTTCAATTGACATAAGTATTCCAAAGTAGCGCGCCAATTCTGGATAGCTTTTTAAAAGTCAAATGTTTTTGTTAGGTTCCACCAGAATTTAGAAAACTTTGTCGACATAATTGAACTTTTTGGGTTTTAAAAGTTTCTCCTATGTCTGGTCCAAAAAAACCAATAGTTTGAATGTTTGGCAATTAATGGAAAAACAATTTTTTTCTTATAGGACAGAATGATGAATGTATTTCACTCGTTGATTTACTTTTTGTCAAACTTCCTTAGAAACAAAACACCAATTTGCTTCACTTGCTCTACCATCATCGTTTTTTGCAATCCTAACCAGATATGAAATAGTTTGAATCGAACTCCAGGAGACCCAACTAGAATAGCTAAGCAATTATTAATTTTTTCATTCGGCATCGGGCCAGTGATATCGATCCTTTTCAAAAGAAAACTTGAAACTATAGTTTCTATGAGAAGACAACCAACTGTGATATACAGTTGTATGGTTTTTATTTTTAGGATCGAGAACCAATTTTGCCGTATCAGATCCTATAAACATAAAATCTTTCGAGATAAAATCATCAATAAAAATTTTTTATCAAAGAGATATGTTCCAAATTTGTTTTCTAGAAACCCAGGGTTGGCAACTGGTTGCATTTTCGAAAACTGCAAATCAAGTTTTTCAGAGAATTCAAATTATTTTTTAAAGAAAAGGGTTCTTTGCTTAAACAGCAATATTTGATTCACGAGTGAGCGCTTTCGTATTGGAATCAGTTTGAAACCAATATTTTTTATCAAATTATATTCTCTCATAAATATCACTGCCAAACATTTAGAACTAACCAATCCCTATCCACTATAGAGACTTCTGAACATTTGTAATGCTGAAACTACTTATAGTTTCAGCCAGAGAAGAAGTTATTTAACTTAGAAAGCAGTTGATCTTCCTCTCCTCATACCTCGCAAGAATATCAGTATACACTAGATCCATTGAGACTAAAAAATATAAGAGTAATATCAGGATCGGTATTAATTTGCACAAAGTTGCACCAGTCTATCCTTCCAAAGTTTAGATAGCGTGACGAACAGACAATGTGCCCTATACAGAATTACTCTATGAGAAAGCCATCCCAAAACTAAATTCATCTGGTGCGACCAAAGTCTCAAGCCGAACTATTTTTACATAGGTTTACGTTTTGTCTTTACATTTAAGTTTTGTAACTTTTGATTGAGTTAATTCAGACCTTGTAAATTTTTCCGTCTTAATGGTTTCCGTAAAACCTTGTTAAACTTTGTATATGTTTCCAGAAGTTAAGTCATGCTAATACTGAACGTGAATCAGTTTGAGCGTTTGGTTTGACTGTATACATGCTAAGACTAGACAGGCTACTTGGTAGTTGGTAACTTCAGAATTACGTGACCGAGAAGATCATGCAAGTAATATTCAGAGCTATTGTTAAGCTGTCCAAGTCTTGCTGTTATCGGGCCGATTTAGCCACATGATTTTCCCTTTTTTATGAAGTGTTCAGTTGACATAAAAATTCTGAGTTAGTGCGACAATTCTGGATAGCTTTTTAAAAGTCGATTGTTTTTGTTAGGTTCCACCAGTTTTTAGAAAACCTTGTCGACATAATGGTATTTTCTGGATCTTAAAAGTTTCTCTGATGTCTAGACCGAAAAATAGCCAATAGTTTGAATGTCTGGCAAAAAATGGAAAGAATTTTTTTTTCTTATAATATAATTGTTCAAAACATCCGCAAAAAACTTGCGCGGTAAAAGTGATTTTTTTGTTAAGAGACAGAATGAAGACCGTATTTCACTCGTTGATTTACTTTTTGTCAAATTTCTTTTGAAACAAAACACCCATTCGCTTCACTTGCTCTACCCTCATCGTTTTTTGCAATCCTAACCAGATTTGAAATAGTTCTAATCGAAACCCACAAGACCCAACTAGAATGGCTTACCAATTAATATTATTTTTTTCATTCGGCATCGGGCCAGTGATATCGATCCTTTTCAAAAGAAACCTTGAAACTATAATTTCTAAGAGAAGACAACCAACTGTGATATACAATTGTATGGTTTTTATTTATTCATAGGATCGAGAACCAATTTTGCCGTATCAGGTCCTATAAACATGAAATTTTTCGAGATAAAATCATCAATAAAATTTTTTTATCAATGAGAAAGATTCCAACTTTGTTTTCTAGAAACCCAGGGTTGGCAGCTGATTGCATTTTCGAAAACTGCAAATCAAGTTTTTCAGAACATTCAAATTATTTTTTAAAGAAAAGGGTTCTTTGCTTAAACAGCAATATTTGATTCACGAGTGATGGCTTTCGTATTGGAATCAGTTTGAAACCAATATTTTTTTATCAAATTATATTCTCTGATAAATATCACTGCCAAATATTTAGAACTAACCAATTCTTATCCACTATAGAGACTTATGAACATTTGTAATGCTGAAGATACTTATAGTTTCAGCCAGAGAAGAAGTTATTTAACTTAGAAAGTAGTTGATCTTCCTCTCCTCATACCTCGCAAGAAATCAGTATACACTAGATCTATTGAAAATAGAAAACATAAGAGTAATATCAGGATCGGTATTAATTTGCACGAAGTTGCACGAGTCTATCCTTCCAAAATTTAGATAGCGTGACGAACAGACAATGTGCCTTATTCAAAACTACTCTATGAGAAGGTCAGCCCAAAACTAAACTCATCTGGTGCGACCAAATGAGTGTAAAGCAGACATATTTTTTCGTAGGTTTAATTTTTGTCTTTACATTTAAGTTTTGTAAATTTTGACTGAATTAAACCAGAATGTATTTCACTCGTTGATTTACTTTTTGTCAAACTTCCTTAGAAACAAAACACCAATTTGCTTCACTTGCTCTACCATCATCGTTTTTTGCAATCCTAACCAGATATGAAATAGTTTGAATCGAACTCCAGGAGACCCAACTAGAATAGCTTAGCAATTATTAATTTTTTCATTCGGCATCGGGCCAGTGATATCGATCCTTTTCAAAAGAAAACTTGAAACTATAGTTTCTATGAGAAGACAACCAACTGTGATATACAATTGTATGGTTTTTATTTTTAGGATCGAGAACCAATTTTGCCGTATCAGATCCTATAAACATAAAATTTTTCGAGATAAAATCATCAATAAAAATTTTTTATCAAAGAGATATGTTCCAAATTTGTTTTCTAGAAACCCAGGGTTGGCAACTGGTTGCATTTTCGAAAACTGCAAATCAAGTTTTTCAGAGCATTCAAATTATTTTTCAAGAAAAGGGTTCTTTGCTTAAACAGCAATATTTGATTCACGAGTGAGCGCTTTCGTATTGGAATCAGTTTGAAACCAATATTTTTTATCAAATTATATTCTCTCATAAATATCACTGCCAAACATTTAGAACTAACCAATCCCTATCCACTATAGAGACTTCTGAACATTTGTAATGCTGAAACTACTTATAGTTTCAGCCAGAGAAGAAGTTATTTAACTTAGAAAGCAGTTGATCTTCCTCTCCTCATACCTCGCAAAAATATCAGTATACACTAGATCCATTGAGACTAAAAAATATAAGAGTAATATCAGGATCGGTATTAATTTGCACGAAGTTGCACCAGTCTATCGATCCAAAGTTTAGATAGCGTGATGAACAGACAATATGCCCTATTCAGAATTACTCTATGAGAAAGCCATCCCAAAACTAAATTCATCTGGTGCGACCAAAGTCTCAAGCCGAACTATTTTTACGTAGGTTTACGTTTTGTTTTTACATTTAATTTTTGTAACTTTTGAATGAATTAACTCAGACTTTGTAAATTTTTCCGTCTTAATGGTTTCAGTAAAACCTTGTTAAACTTTGTATAAGTTTCCAGAAGTTAAGTCATGCTAATACTGAACGTGAATCAGTTTGAGCGTTTGGTTTGACTGTATACATGCTAAGACTAGACAGGCTACTTGGTAGTTGGTAACTTCAGAATTACGTGACCGAGAAGATCATGCAAGTAATATTCAGAGCTATTGTTAAGCTGTCCAAGTCTTGCTGTTATCGGGCCGATTTAGCCACATGATTTTCCCTTTTTTATGAAGTGTTCAGTTGACATAAACATTCTGAGTTAGTGCGACAATTCTGGATAGCTTTTTAAAAGTCGATTGTTTTTGTTAGGTTCCACCAGATTTTAGAAAACCTTGTCGACATAATGGTATTTTCTGGATCTTAAAAGTTTCTCCGATGTCTAGACCGAAAAATAGCCAATAGTTTGAATGTTTGGCAAAAAATGGAAAGAATTTTTTTTTCTTATAGTATGATTGTTCAAAAAATCCGCAAAAAATTGCGCGGTAAAAGTGATTTTTTTGTTAAGAGACAGAATGAAGACCGTATTTCACTCGTTGATTTACTTTTTGTCAAACTTCTTTTGAAACAAAACACCCATTCGCTTCACTTGCTCTACCTTCATCGTTTTTTGCAATCCTAACCAGATTTGAAATAGTTCTAATCGAAACCCACAAGACCCAACTAGAATGGCTTACCAATTAATTTTATTTTTTTTTCATTCGGCATCGGGCCAGTGATATCGATCTTTTTCAAAAGAAAACTTGAAACTATAATTTCTAAGAGAAGACAACCAACTGTGATATACAATTGTATGGTTTTTATTCATAGGATCGAGAACCAATTTTGCCGTATCAGGTCCTATAAACATGAAATCTTTCGAGATAAAATCATCAATAAAAATTTTTTATCAATGAGAAATGTTCCAACTTTGTTTTCTAGAAACCCAGGGTTGGCAGCTGATTGCATTTTCGAAAACTGCAAATCAAGTTTTTCAGAACATTCAAATTATTTTTTAAAGAAATGGGTTCTTTGCTTAAACAGCAATATTTGATTCACGAGTGAGCGCTTTCGTATTGGAATCAGTTTGACACCATTATTTTTTATCAAATTCTATTCTCTGATAAATATCACTGCCAAATATTTAGAACTAACCAATCCTTATCCACTATAGAGAATTATGAACATTTGTAATGCTGAAGATACTTATAATTTCAGCCAGAGAAGAAGTTATTTAACTTAGAAAGTAGTTGATCTTCCTCTCCTCATACCTCGCAAGAAATCAGTATACACTAGTTCTATTGAAAATAAAAAAACATAAGAGTAATATCAGGATCGGTATTAATTTGTACGAAGTTGCACGAGTCTATCCTTCCAAAACTTAGATAGCGTGACGAACAGACAATGTGCCTTATTCAGAACTACTCTATGAGAAGGTAATCCCAAAACTAAACTCATCTGGTGCGACCAAATGAGTCTAAAGCAGACTTATTTTTTCGTAGGTTTAAGTTTTGTCTTTACATTTAAGTTTTGTAAATTTTGACTGAATTAAACCATACTCTGTAAATTTATACGTCTTAATAGTTTTAGTAAACCCTTGTTAAAACTTGTATATTAATCGAGAAGTTAATTCATGCTAAAACTGAACGTGAACCATTTTGAGCGTTTGGTTTGACTGTACATAAGCTAAGACTAGGCAGGCTACTTTGTAGTTGGTAGCTTCAGAATTACGTGACCGAGAATATCATGCAAGTGTTATTCAGAGCTACGTTTAAGCTCTCGAAATCTTGCTGTTATCGCGCAGGTTTTGCCACTTGATTTTCCTGTGTATGAAGTGTTCAATTGACATAAGTATTCCAAAGTAGCGCGCCAATTCTGGATATATTTTTAAAAGTAAAATGTTTTTGTTAGGTTCCACCAGATTTTAGAAAACTTTGTCGACATAATGGTATTTTCTGGATTTTAAAAAATTCTCCGACGTGAAGACCAAAAAATAGCCAATAGTTTGAATGCTTGGCCAAAAATGGAAAGAATTTGTTTTCTTATAGTATGATTGTTCAGAAAAACCGCAAAAAGCTTGCGCGGTAAAAGTGATTTTTCTTTGTTAAGAGACAGAATGAAGACCGTATTTCACTCATTGATTTACTTTTTGTCAAACTTCTTTTGAAACAAAACACCCATTCGCTTCACTTGCTCTACCTCATCGTTTTCTGCAATTCTAACCAGATTTGAAATAGTTCTAATCGAAACCCTTAAGACCCAACTAGAATTGCTTACCAATTAATATCATTTTTTTTTCATTCGGCATCGTGCCAGTGATATCGATCCTTTTCAAAAGAAAACTTGAAACTATAATTTCTAAGAGAAGACAACCAACTGTGATATACAATTGTATGGTTTTTATTCATAGGATCGAGAACCAATTTTGCCGTATCAGATCCTATAAACATAAAATTTTCGAGATAAAATCATCAATAAAAAAATTTTATCAAAGAGATATGTTCCAAATTTGTTTTCTAGAAACCCAGGGTTGGCAACTGGTTGCATTTTCGAAAACTGCAAATCAAGTTTTTCAGAGCATTCAATTTATTTTTTAAAGAAAAGGGTTCTTTGCATAAACAGCGATATTAGATTCACGAGTGAGCGCTTTCGTATTGGAATCAGTTTGAAACCAATATTTTTGTCAAATTATATTATCTGATAAATATCACTGCCAAACATTTAGAACTAACCAATCCTTATCCACTATAGAGACTTCTGAACATTTTAATGCTGAAACTACTTATAGTTTCGGCCAGAGAAGAAGTCATTTAACTTAGAAAGCAGTTGATCTTCCTCTCCTCATGCCTCGCAAGAATATCAGTATACAATAGATCCATTGAGACTAAAACATATAAGAGTAATATCAGGATCGGTATTAATTTGCACGAAGTTGCACCAGTCTATCGTTCCAAAGTTTAGATAGCGTGATGAACAGACAATATGCCCTATTCAGAATTACTCTATGAGAAAGCCATCCCAAAACTAAATTCATCTGGTGCGACCAAAGTCTCAAGCCGAACTATTTTCACGTAGGTTTACGTTTTGTCTTTACATTTAAGTTTTGTAACTTTTGATTGAACCATTGCAGACTTTGTAAATTTTTCCGTCTTAATGGTTTCCGTAAAACCTTGTTAAACTTTGTATATGTCTCCAGAACTTAAGTTATGCTAATACTGAACGTGAATCATGTTGAGCGTTTGGTTTGACTGTATACATGCTAAGACTAGACAGGCTACTTGGTAGTTGGTAACTTCAAAATTACGTGACCGAGAAGATCATGCAAGTATTTTTCAGAGCTATTGTTAAGCTGTCGAAGTCTTGCTGTTATCGGGCCGATTTAGCCACATGATTGTCCCTTTTTTATGAAGTGTTCAGTTGACATAAACATTCCGAGGTAGCGCGCCAATTCTGGATAGATTTTTAAAAGTCGATTGTTTTTGCTAGGTTCCACCAGATTTTACAAAAACTTTGTCAACATAATTGTATTTTTTTGGTTTTAAAAATTTCTCCGATGTCTGGGCCGAAAAAAAGCCCATAGTTTGAAAGTTTGGCAAAAAACGAAAAACATTTTTTTTTAGTATGATTGTTCAAAAAATCCGCAAAAAGCTTGCGCGGTAAACGTGATTTTTTTAAGAGACAGAATGATGAACGTATTTCACTCGTTGACTTACTTTTTGTCAAAATTCCTTAGAAACAAAACACCCATTCACTTCACTTGCTTTACCATCATCGTTTTCTGCAACCCTAACCAGATTTGAAATAGTTCTAATCGAAATCCACAAAACCCAACTAGAATGGTCTACCAATTAATTTTATTTTTCTCATTTGGCGTTGGAACAGTGATATCAATCCTTTTTTGACGAGAAAACTTGAAGCTATAGTTTCTAAGAGGAGACAACCAAATGTGATAAAAATTTGTATGGCGTTTTATTCATAGGATGGCAAGCCTTTTTGCCATATTAGATCCTAAAAACATAAATTCTTTCGAATTAAAGTCATCGATAAAATTTTTTCATCAAAGAAAAAAGTTACAATTTTGTTTTGTAGAAACCTAAGGTTGGCAATTAAACGCATTTTTGAAAACTGCAAATCAAGCTTTTCAGAGCATTCAAATTTCCTTAAAGAAAAGGGCTCTTTGTTTAAACAGCGATATTTGATTCATGAGTGAGCTCTTTCGTATTGAATTAGTTGATACCAATATTTTCTTATCAAATTACCTTCTCTGATAAATATCACTGCCAAATATTTAGAACTAACCAATCCTTATTCACTATAGATACTTATGAACATTTGTAATGCTAATGATACTTATAGTTTCAGCCAGAGAAGAAGTCATTTAACTTAGAAAGCAGTTGATCTTCCTCTCCTCATACCTCGCAAGAGTATCAGTATACACTAGATCTATCGAGACTAAAAAATATAAGAGTAATATTAGGATCGGTATTATTTTGCATGAAGTTGCTTGAGTCTATCCTTCCAAAATTTAGATAGCGTGACGAACAGACAATGTGCCCTATCCAGAATTACTCTATGAGAAGGCCACCCCAAAACTAAATTCATCTGGTGCGACCAAATGATTCCCAAGAAGACCTATTTTTACAGAGGTTTAATATTTGTCTTTACAATTAGGTTTTGTAACTTTTGATTGAATTAATTCAGACTTTGTAAATTTTTACGCCTTAATGGTTTCCGTAAAACCTTGTTAAACTTTGTATATGTTTCCAGAAGTTAAGTCATGCTAATACTGAACGTGAATCATTTTGAGCGTTTGGTTTGACTGTATACATTCTCAGACAAGACAGGCTACTTGGTAGTTGGTAGCTTCAGAATTACGTGACCGAGAAGATCATGCAAGTAATATTCAGAACTATCTTTAAGCTGTCGAAGTCTTGCTGTTATCCGGCCAATTTAGCCACATGATTTTCCATTTTTTATGAAGTGTTCAGTTGACTTAAATCTTTAAAGGTAGCGCGCCAATTCTGGATAGCTTTTTAAAAGTCGACTGTTTTCGCTAGGTTCCACCACATTTTAGAAAACTTTGTCGACATAATTGTATTTTTTGAGTTTTAAAAGTTTCTCCAATGTCTGGGCCAAAAAATAGCCAATAGTTTGAATGTCTGGCAAAAAATGGAAAAACAAACATTTTTTTGTTATAGTATGGTTGTTCAAAAAATCCGCAAAAAGGTTGCGCGGTAAAGGTGATTTTTTTTGTTAGGAGAGAGAATGATGACCGTATTTCACTCGTTGATTTACTTTTTGTCAAACTTCTTTTGAAACAAAACACCAGTTTGCTTCACTTGCTCTACCATCATCGTTTTTTGCAATCCTAACCAGATATGAAATAGTTTGAATCGAACTCCACGAGACCCAACTAGAATAGCTTAGCAATTATTAATTTTTTCATTCGGCATCGGGCCAGTGATATCGATCCTTTTCAAAAGAAAACTTGAAACTATAATTTCCAAGAGAAGACAACTAACTGTGATATACAATTGTATGGTTTTTGTTCATAGGATCGAGAACCAATTTTGCCGTATCAGATCCTATCAACATAAAATTTTTCGAGATAAATTCATCGATAAAATTTTTTTATCAACGAGAAATGTTACAATTTTGTTTTCTAGAAACCTAGGGTTGGCAACTAAACGCATTTTTGAAAACTGCAAATCAAGCTTTTCAGAGCATTCGAATTTCCTTAAAGAAATTGGCTCTTTGTTTAAACAGCGATATTTGATTCATGAGTGCGCTCTTTCGTATTGAATCAGTTTGATACCAATGTTTTTTTATCAAATTATATTCTCTGATAAATATCACTGCCAAATATTTAGAACTAACCAATCCTTATCCACTATAGAGACTTATGAACATTTGTAATGCTGAAGATACTTATAGTGTCAGCCAGAGAGGAAGTTATTTAACTTAGAAAGTAGTTGATCTTCCTCTCCTCATACCTCGCAAGAAATCAGTATAAACTAGATCTATTGAAAATAAAAAACATAAGAGTAATATCAGGATCGGTATAAATTAGCATGAAGTTGAACGAATTTATCCTTCCAAAATTTAGATAGCGTGACGAACAGACAATGTGCCTTATTCAGAACTACTCTATGAGAAGGTCATTCCAAAACTAAACTCATCTGGTGCGACCAAATGAGTCTAAAGCAGACCTATTTTTTCGTAGGTTTAAGTTTTGTCTTTACATTTAAGTTTTGTAAATTTTGACTGAATTAAACCAGACTCTGTAAGTTTTTACGTCCTAATGGTTTCCGTAAAAATTTGTTAAACTTTGTATATGTTTCCAGATATAAGTCATGCTAATACTGAACGTGAATCATTTTGAGCGTTTGGTTTGACTGTATACATGCTAAGTCTAGACAGGCTACTTGGTAGTTGGTAGCTTCAAAATTACGTGACCGAGAAGATCATGCAAGTATGATTTTCCTTTTTTTATGAAGTGTTCAGTTCACATAATAATTCCGAGGTAGCGCGCCAATTCTGGATAGCTTTTTAAAAGTCAAATGTTTTTTTGTTAGGTTCCACCAGAATTTGGAAAATTTGTCGACATTAATTGAACTATTTGGGTTTTAAAAGTTTCTCCGATATCTGGGCCAAAAAATAGCCAATAGTTTGAATGTTTGGCAAACAATGGAAAGACAAACTTTTTTTTCTTACAATTTGATTGTTCAAAAAATCCGCAAAAAGATTGTGCGGTAAAAGTGAGTTTTTTTTGTTAATAGACAGAATGATGAAAGTATTTCACTCGTTGATTTACTTCTTGTCGTACTTCCTTAGAAACAAAACACCCATTCGCTTCACTTGCTCTACCATCACCGTTTTTTGCAATCCTAACCAGATTTGAAATAGTTGTAATCGAAATCCACAAGACCCAACTAGAATGGCTTACCAATTAAAACTATTTTTTTCATTTGGCGTTGGAACAGTGATATCAATCCTTCTTCACGACAAATTTTGAAGCTATACTTTCTAGGAGGAGACAACCAAATGTGATATATATATTTGTATGGTTTTTTATCTATAGGAGGGCAAGCTTTTTTGCCATATTAGATCCTATAAACATAAACTCTTCCGAGTTAAAGTTACCAATAACATTTTTTTTATAAAAGAGAAATGTTACAATTTTGTTTTCTAGAAACCTAGGGTTTGGCAAAAAAAGGAAAACATTTTTTTTCTTATAGAATGATTGTTCAAAAAATCCACAAAAAACTTGCGCGGTAAAAGTGATTTTTTTTTGTTAAGAGACAGAATGATGAACGTATTTCAATCGTTGATTTACTTTTTGTCAAACTTCCTCAGAAATAAAACACCAATTTGCTTCACTTGCTCTACCATCATCGTTTTTTGCAATCCTAACCAGATTTGAATTAGTTCTAATCGAAATCTACAGGACCTTACCAATTGATATTATTTTTTTCATTTGGCGTTGGAACAGTGATATCAATCGTTTTTCACGAGAAAACTTGAAGCTATTTGTTCTAAGAGGAGACAACCAAATGTGATATATATTTGTATGGTTTTTTATTCATAGGATGGCAAGCCTTTTTTGCCATTTTAGATCCAATAAACATAAACTCTTTCGAGTTAAAGTCAGCAATAAATTTTGTTATCAAAGAGAAATGTTACAATTTTGTTTCTAGAAACCTAGGGTTGGCAACTAAACGCATTTTTGAAAATTTTTCAGAGCACTCAAATTCCCTTAAAGGAAAGGGCTCTTTGTTTAAACAGCGATATTTGATTCATGAGTGAGCTCTTTCGTATTGAATTAGTTGATACCAATATTTTCTTATCAAATTACCTTCTCTGATAAATATCACTGCCAAATATTTAGAACTAACCAATCCTTATTCACTATAGATACTTATGAACATTTGTAATGCTGAAGATACTTATAGTTTCAGCCAGAGAAGAAGTTATTTAACTTAGAAAGTAGTTGATCTTCCTCTCCTCATACCTCGCAAGAAATCAGTATACACTAGATCTATTGAAAATAGAAAACATAAGAGTAATATCAGGATCAGTATTAATTTGTACGAGTTTGTACGAGCCTATCCGTCCAAACTTTAGATAGCCTGACGAACAGACGTTGTGCCCTATCCAAAATTACGCTTTGTGAAGGCCATCCCAAAACTAAACTCATCAATCATTGACCAGCAGAGTCTCAAGTAGACCAATTTTAAGGTAGATTTAGAAAATTGTAGATTTAGCATAAATTCAAAACCGAATTTAGACAACCCGAAAAAAGAATTAGCGCACATCCATGTCTCAGAAAAAATAATCAAGCCGAACAATTCTGGAGACAAAAAGAGGCCACAAGAGACGAAAAACCAAACATCTAAACTGTCTAACAACCTTAAGCGTCGATTCACTCTCCAACCTTTATAAACGACCAAGGATTAACCGAAACTCTTTCAAAAACTTACCATTAAAATTAAATTAAACAGCGAAGAACTTCGGTTGTTCATATTTCAGTTGGATACTACCTCTTAAAACTGACCCAGGCCTAGAACAAGTTTATATCTAGTAGGCACTGAAATAGTGACTAAATATCTACTTGTGTTCTATTTATAGCTGAGCTTTGTGTATTGAGTTATTAATCTCCAACCCTCGATCTCAAATCGATCCTCATTTTCAAAAGATTGAGATTTGTTAAATGTAGAGAACACCGCATTAAATCAATTGAGAGCAGCAACAATTCTTTCTTATGAATCGATTTACTCTCTCCCCAATCCGTCTTGCCACGACAACACGACCCAAGGCTTAGGACAACCTCTCAAAAAGAGTAAAAACTAACAGTTTTATAATTTAAAATTTTTACCTGGATTTTGAATCATTCATTCTAACATTTATGTCAATAGAGGAATTGGAAAACAAACAAACCATAGTTCTACACATTTGTTTAATTCAAATACTACATGCGACCTTGTTATAACAACGCAAAACAAAAAATAAGATATATCAAATCAAACAGCAAACTAAAAAAAATTAAAAAATCTTTAGAGAAAAACACGTTAAAAACCCGATTTTTTAGAAATTAACGATAAAAAAAAAGTCAGCGACCAACGATATTTTTCTGAATCACAAGCTAAAACAGCATCATCTATTGAAGATAAACGTAGGTTAAAAACACAATTAGGAAAAATCAGCACAATTGTATAACTGAAATCAAAATCAAAGGCATATTGAAAAAAAACACTATGATTAATACCGCATAAAAAACGGTTAATTACAACGGTATCTTCGACAGCGCTTCAATCCTCCCAGTTGTCACTGACCCCACTAGTGACCCATCAAAAGGACAATAGCAACTTTGCCACATTTTAGTTATCACTTTCTTTCGAAAAGGCAATAGCCCAAGCCAACAAAAACTTCTAGAAACTAAAATTAAAAGACAATTTTCAGATCACTATCTATCAGGCATCTTTAATATTATATCACGATATGGCTTTTTTACTACTGAATTTCTTCTAATACCAGATTCTAACAGGGAAACAAAAACACAACACCACACCGATCTCAAACCGATGACACAGAATTTAAATTTTAAAAAGTTCTTATAAATTACATTAAAACTATTTATTAGCAAAAAATCACAACAAGCAAATTCAAAATTCACAAACAATGTTTTCTCGATTATCTATGGCCAGATATCATTGTTAGAAACCAACAAAACACTCTAGGTATCTCCATCATAGACATCACATCATGAAGCAGTAAGAACAAAAACTGTATTTTTTAACAATTTTTAGATTCAACTCTCGAAAAGCTCTGAGGTAGAAGTCTCACAGAAATCAAAAGTCGATTTGGTAAAACTGTTAGCAAGTTTTATGATTTTTTTGTCAACGTAACCTAGACTGGTAGACACTCTCGAAAACAATTTTGCACATATTGTTTTTTTATCTGGTGTTGTTACTGATGGGTGAATATGTGATATACTTAGCTGTGTTGTTGCTGGCTCTTTTCCAACAGTTTCCTCATAAGAGAAATGCGACGGTGTTTTAAAAACTTGTTGATGAAACAGCAGATAACACAGATTATGGCTCGTTGTCTATCCATTCCAGTATTCGATGAAATTTTGTTGATGTTATTTTAGATGGGGTGTTTGAAGTTTAATTGAAACGTTTTCAATTCACACATACCATGAGTTCTTAACTACTTGATGGACTGGAGTAAGTGGCAGGAGATATCGCATTATCCAGTCGAAGTTGGGCGGGTGGCCCATTTCCTTACAAAACTTTAAAATCTGCCTAGGCAAAGCACCAGATGCCATAGTTAGGTTTCAAAATATCGTAATCTTCAATTGAATTATATAATAATTTATAAAATTGTACGTTTTACTAGTTTCAGTGAACCTTTGTTAAATTTTGTATGTATTTTGAGAAATTAAGTCATAATAATACTGACGTGAGTTTTTTTGTGCCTTTCGTTTGACTGTATAAATTCTAAGAATAGACAAGCTACTTGGTAGTTGGTGGTTGCAGAAAAACTATCTACTTGTGTTCTATTTATACCATAACCTTGTAGATTGATTAACTAATCTCCAACCCTCAATCTTAAATCGATCCTCAATTAAGTAAGGTTGAGATTAGTTAAATGTAGAGAACGCCGCTTTCAATTTAGAGCGGCAACAATTCAATCTTATGAATCGATATACTCTCTCGCCAACCGGTCTTGTCACGACAACACGACCCAAGTTTAAGGATAACCTCACAAAAAGAGTAAGAACTAACAGGTTGTTTAAAAAAATTTTACATGGATTTTGAATCACTCATTCTAACCCTTATGTTAACAAATAACTTAGAAAACAATTAAACCATAGTTCTACACAATTGTTTAAACCAAGATACTAGATGCGACCATGTTATGATACCGCAAAAAAATAGGATGTATCAGATCAAACAGCAAAGGAAAAGGAAGACAAAACTCTCTGATCAAAACACGTTAAAAACCAACTTCTAGATAACAAAAGGCTATTTTTGAATCCAAAGCGACCATTATAAAAAACCTCAAAAAAATCAGAGACCTATTAAAAGATAAAAAACAAACAAGTCATCAATCAACAATTTTTTCTGAATCACAAGCTACAACAGCATCATCTTTTAAAAGTAAACATACAATAAAAACACATCTAACAAAAACCAGTACGATTGTATAACTGAAAAGAGAATCTAAGGCAAATTGAAAATCATACTAACAGTAAAAGCACATAAAAAATGATGCAACAATAATTTCGCAATCCGGCCCATCAAAAGGAAAATTGCAATTTTGCCACATTTTAGTTATCACTTTCTTTCGAAAAGGCAATAGCCCAAGCCAACAAAGACATCTAGAAATTATAATTAAAAGACACATACTAGAGCACTATCCACCAGGCATCTGTAATATAACATCCCAACACCACAATTTCACTACACAAAGTCTTCCACCAGATTAAAACAGTAAAACAAAAAATCAACACAACATCGAACACAAACCGATGACAAATTAGTTTTCTAAGAGCTTTTATATAATCAATTAAAATTTTTCTTTACCAGAAATCACAACCAGCAAATTGAATAATCACAAGTGATGTTTTCTCGAATATTTTTAGCCAGATATCATTGTTAGAAACTGACAAAACACTCATGTATATCCAACATAGAAATCACGTCATGCAGCAATAAAAACAAAAACAGTTTTCTTTTCACAATTTTTAGGTTCAATTCACGAAAAATCCTAGTCTCACAGAAAACAGTTTCGATTTACAAAAAAGACCAGCAGAGATTTATGAATTTGTTTTTTAACATAATCTAGACTGGTAGAACACTCTGAAAACAATTTTGCACATACTGTTTTTCTCATCTGGTGTTGTTACTATTGGATGAATAGGTGATATACTTGTGTGTGTGTGTGTGTGTTGTTTTTCGCTGTGTTTGAATAATTTCATCATCAGTGAAATGCGATGGTGTTTGAAAATTTAAGTGTTGAAACTGCAGATGACACAGATTATGTATGGGATTTAGAATGGTATCACGATATGTTTTTTAATATGCTAAGCGATATTTCTGGCTCAGCAATTCAAACTATGCCAGCAAAACAAACTATCTAAGTGTAGTTCTATTGACAAAATATACCACTCTTGATTGACCATTTTTTTTAATGCCCTACGATAGGACAGTGGAAAAACGTTCAACTCATGAAAACACAAAAATTTTAAACACCATTGCATTTCTTTGATGAAACAAAACTTTAAATATAATCAGCAGCAATACAGCCACTTCGTTCACCCATTCATCCATCAACAACAACATCGTGTAAAAGAAACAGTACCAGGTTTCCATATACAACGCTGCAAAAAAAATTTGAGAGTGCAGTTTTTACTAAAAATTCATAAATGGATTATCAAACACATAGGCCAATAACCAGAAAACGCCATTCTTATTAAAAGAAAATACGTAAATCATCCAAGAGCACGACCACTCTTAACAACGCAAAAACAACCTGAGGAACACAACTATAATCAGCAGTTACCTAAGAACTCAAATCAACAATCAATAGTTTTTCACGATCCCTTTCAAATATCCATTCAGATCGCACTGAAAATCGTCCTTTTTTCAACAAAACAAAAACTACACAAAGACTAGACAATTCAACAGAAGTCAACACAATACTCAGAAGATGAAAAAAACTTTCATCATCACCATCAAAAAACATTACTCGAATCAACGAAATTATCAATGGAATAACATTGACCAGCCAGATGAAATTTTCAACCAGATATCTTTGAACCTTGTACAAATCCATCATGAAATCGACCAATAAAACCTATAAATCCTACGAGATCAAATATTATACCACCACGTTACAAGCTAAAATCACAATACACAAAACAAAACCAAGGCTACCTACCAGGAAGAATGAGAAAATAAATCCAATGCCATTCAATTACAAACAGTAACACAAATAACCAACCCAGCAGAATCAATCCAAATGACAAAAGCTATGCTTAGTGGGTGGATCATTCATCATGTCAAATCAACCACTAATGGTTTTTACAGGAACAGATCCTAAATACTCAGTCGATGACTATTTAAACGCTGCCACAGCCAACCTTTTTTAAACATAGGGCCAGAATCTAGGCACAGATGGTAGAACTAGCACAAATCACACTCGATGGTGCAGCTCAAAAATGGTTTTCGTTTGGACCAATAGAAATCAAATCAGAAACTCTGGTACGAAAAGCATTTTCTCTGAATACACACGATTACAAAAAAGGACAGTCATTCTATTGATGACTTTAACACCACAATTAGAAAAAATAAAAATCAAGAAAAAAGCATCACATCCAGCAAACTGAAAAAAGATTTTTGCAGTTTCGTAGACAAACAAAAACACGAAGAAATCAAAAGGAAATTAGGAGAAACATAAAGTTTAAAATTACAATTTGTTTCTACTTTTCCTAAATCTACTTAACATATAAATAGTATACATGACAGAGATAAAAAGCTAGCAGAAAAAATTACCCAAATACTCAACATGTACAAAATGAACTCAATTTTTGAAAAAAACCCCTATTTTACGAAATGATGTAACTTTTGTGAATGATACCGACAAAGCATTGCCGAAAGTAGACAAACACAACAAGATAAGTCAAACCGATTAAAAAATATTTTTGTTAACCAAATCATAAGAAAAGATCAGAACTTACCTAAAAGTTCAAAGTATCAATAGCTAAGGAAAACCGCTTCCATCTGGCTATAAAAACCATTGAACAAAATTATCAAACAACAAAAACACTCGAGGAAGATCTCCATGCAGAAAAAATACAGATCACGAAACAAACATAGGCGCTCTAACAGCTTTAATAGTCAATAAAAAACAACTCCTCCAGATCAAATTCAAATAGAAGTAATTACTTTTATTATAAAAGGAACCACTCAAACTCAAGCAATAGCAATGAATTTTGCTTAAACGAACGTAGCACACCAAAAAATCACCGAAAAATTAATCAAGTACAATAAACTGAAAGGAACCCTGCACATCAAGAGTTGAGACCAACGAAACTTCAGATTTCCAACTAAAATACAAACATTGTGAAAGTACTGACAATGAAAGTGACACAGATAGCATCAATACAAAAATTCCGCTCATTCTGACCACTACCAGGATGAATACTCCGACAGTAATCCTCATGAATCGGACACAAACCAAACAACAAAAATATATCATACACCATATTTTTTCAAAAACAACGATATAACAAAAGATTTATACCAAAAAACAGTAAAGCTCTTTTTAATCTTTGTCCGAATTTTGTCCGAAGTTCTCAGTAATGGTTGAGTGAGAATGAATTGGAGCCATTTAAAGCACAAGAGAGAAATTGATTTTATAGGTACATATTTACGAAGTGCTTGGTTGTTGAAGTAACATCAAATTTTTTTTGTTATCTGAAAAGTTTTCTATAGTAGGGTTTTATCGGGAGTTTCCCAGCTGAAGTACAAGTAGAAATATGCAATGAAACTTAGTTCTGACTTTATAATTTTTTAGAAATTTATCGAAAAAATTTTATGATTTTTAATTAGAAAAAAAATGAACAGAAAACTGTGATTAAAGAAGTGTCTAATATAATTTTTAAGCAAGTTTGGTTGAAAACCATAAGGTTAGGCCTCTCTTTTTAAATGAAAGAAGTTTGAGGTAAACCATGGCAAAAAACACTAAATTAGCAGTGTTTCTCTTTATTTCCGCTCATCATTACACTTCTCAGTGCAAAATAATTGAACAAGAATATAAATTTTAGATAAAGTTTTTGAAACAAGATTTTGTTGCTGGTTGTCGTAAAACTCTGTGTTTCAGCTAGAAAAAAATCCCTATCAAAAACATTCTTAAAGTTTGAAATAGGCGTCTATCAAATTTCAAATCTAAATTTCTTTTTAAAAAAAAATGGCAGAGTGATGACGTTGATGAGGATCTCATTAGTTGTTTGTTGTACAGGAACACCAGTAATTTAATAAAAAGACGTCGAGGATAATTGATAAAAAAATAATAATACCTGATAAATGAACAGATTGTTGAGTTAAAAAATTAAAATTAAGGAATGCTCAATTCTGATTGGTTGACATAATAACTGTTGAAAATTCCATGAGCATTGTAGATCGATTCTGATTGGTGGATATCAAAAAATTTGAAATTTCCATCAGAAGTAGGGCTCCATTTTGATTAGGTAATATTAAAATGGTTGAAGACTTCATTTCAAGTGAAAACTTGATTGAGAATGAGTCAACTTTTAAGCAACACCGAATGTGTTTTTTTTTCATTCTGACTTTCCGTTACATTAAAATTAATCAGTCAAAACATAAAACATTCCAATAATTTTCTTTCAATTTTTCGGATATTTCAAATTATGTTTGTCTTGAATGTGATTATACACGCTGACAAGGATCAAGATATTGTAAGAACTGTGGCGTTTTAAAGTGTTATATTGTAATTTTCATACACATAGCTGCGAGGAAATGAATATTCTTAACAAGAAAAAGCACTACCTTCCTGTTTTCCTTGTTGTCGAACTTATCTTGGCATTACACAAAGCGGTTGCATGCACTCTGAGCAACCTCCAAAGAAGACTGACACGTTCCAAGAAAAGAATAAATTTTTATAATTTTCGAAAAACTAGAGTATGTGTGGGAAAAATTAGCATAAATACTTAGTTTTGTAAATTGTTATATATGTAGAACATAGAACAACCAACACTTCACCTAAACGTGTTTAACACCAAAGAAGCAAATTTATGCGATAAAATATTTTACAATAAAGTTTTAAAGGATATTAATAAATTGTTTTTGTTCAAAGGATATAAATGACGGAAAAACTAACGCAAGCAACAAAAGAGTTTAAATGGTCATGAAAATCTCAATGGAAATCGATCCAAAACACTTCAATTCACATTTTTGACGGAAAAGTAACAGACTTATGAAAATTCTGTTGTGTTAAATTTTTGATCAAAACGATTCTATAACCTTGTGAGTGAAGACGTATGCAAAATTTGAAAAGTGGTAAGAAGAAAAAGTGTACTGAATAGTTATAAAATATGGACTAATTAAATTGTTTTGCTTAGCTATAATTCTTACAAACTTCCTAGTTTAGTGTATTTGACAGAGTTCATAGAGCAGCGCGGTTTCAAGCCAATAAAGAAAATCATGTTTCTTTACTGTTTTTGATAACTGGCGATGACAAAAAGATGAAACTTTGGATAATTTTGTTCGACGTTGAACATTTCGGGATGAGAAATACAGAAATCTGCTGTAAAACTTCCTTTCAAAATCAAAGCTTAAGGTAAAAGAATGAACATACAGTTATCTGGTGCAGCAATTTTTTCTAAAGACTTAGCAAATGGAATTTTTGAACGATCGTTGAAATGATACAGCTTTCCGAGTAATTTTTTTGATAAAAATGGAATCAATCTGAAAATGGCTGTCAAGCGAAAACCAAAAAAGACTCAAATTGAAGTTTTTTCGACAAATCAAAGCAGAATTGAACTGAATTCTCTGGGAAATTTGATATCAAATTGCTTCAGTTTAGGTTGTAAGTAACAGATCGAGAAAAAAATCTGGATAAAAACAGTCAAGTATGGGTAAATATCTGTGAATCATTGGAGTTTTGTTAGTTTTTGGTAATTTAAGTGAAAATTCAGATAATTCAAAAACACCTTTTCCGAAGTAAGCAACTCTGAGAAAAAAACATTCGATTTATAGATACATTTTCCCATTAAACTATCAAAAGGTTTTGTTGAAGTCAAGGAAAAATGGTTAATCTGGAAGATACCAGAAGCAGCAGAGTTTAAAAATCTGCTTTTAAGACCTGTAGTTACTTAATTTTTAATTTAAACAACCAAAACATTCTGCTGAAGAAAGACTTTTAGAGAAAACAAAAAGATTGTTTGCTGGAATTTTTTCAAATTAACTGATAATTTCAGAAGAAAGAGATGTATAAACTCTCCATTGTAATGATATTTGATGCACGGTGTGAAGCAAAAATACAGCTAATTTTGTAATTTCGCTCTGGTTCACCTTAGTTTTCTTTCCTTTAAAAAATAGGAGTCAGAATCTTATGATTTTGAATCAAAATTGCTTAGGACTTATATTACAAATTTTTTAAATCGCAGTTTTCTGTTCAAATTTTTCTTAGTTAATTTTCAGAAACCGTTCCTATGATAGATTGAAAAAAAACCAGAAAGTCAAAACTAGATTTCATTGCGTATTTCTACTTGTACTTCATTTGAGAAACTCCCAAGAAAGGCCTGCTATAGAAAAACTTTCAGATAACAAACGATAGATTTGCTGCTATTTCAATCATCAAATATTTCGTAAATTCACACCTATAAATTCCATTTTTTCGTTGAGCTCTAAATTCTCACATAACCATTTTCGAGAACTTTGAAAAAATCAAGAATAAAAAGAGACTTTTCCAACAATTTGCAAGAGAATGGATTGTTATTGGTCGCAAAAGTTGTATTTTGCTGAAAAAGTTCGAAATAGCCACTCAATTAAAGAATGTTATCTGCTAAATTTAAATTTGTTCAAGTTACAATGTAATATTCAGTCGTTTGAGGCTTATCACTAATTTTATTTCTGCCGGCAAATTGTTTGTTCAATTGATTCTAATTCATTTTTTCATAGTTCAAAATAGTTCAAAATTTTATGCATATTCGGTTCAATAACGAAAAACTACATAGGACGAAAAGCAGGAATTATCCTAAAACTTTGGACTTCTTGGGAAAAATTATGCTAATTACTGTTGTAGAAGCAAAACAGAGATTGTGAAGAGTTATGAGGTTTTAGTTGAAATTTAACCACATTCTAATATGCTTGTACATACATACATACATACATACATACATACATACATAGATACATACATACATAGATAGATACATACAAACATACATATATACATACATACATACATACATACATACATACATACATTTATGCATACATACATACATACAAACATATAGGGTTGCAAGATGTAACGTTAATCAAGATCGAATCAGCATCAAAAACAGATTAATAGGCAGAACCAGTGTTGGCAGTTGATTTAGCTTCCCAGGAATCAAGTAGATGTAGCGTTGGACAGTTGTTATATCTTCCCAAAACTCCAACAAAGCAGTTTTGGGCAGTTGATTTAGCTTCCCAGGACTCAAGTAGATGCTGTGTTGGGCAGTTTCTTTAGCTTCCCAAGACTCCAGCAAACCAATGTTGGGTAGTTGATTTAGCTTACCAGGATTGTCTCAGGAAATTGTGTAAAATGTCCCTACCCCCCAATATTCTTACCAAAAATTTATCTGAATGTCTCTAAAATGTCCTGCGTCCCCTTAATCAATTGCAATTGAAAAGTCAGAACGGGTTTCCTACACCAGGTTATGATTGAAAATTACTCTAAAATAAATCTTATTGTCTTGAAAATGTACCACATGTTTTTGAAATTTCGTTAAAAAAACTCAAAAAAGATATGAAATTTTTATTAAAAAAATCATTATATCAAATATGCCAAAAATTTCGTCTAAAAAAACTTGTCTGGTACCTGGTTGTCACGCGTTTTTCCACTACTGTTGTGGGTCTGGGGCTATTTACCTTATTCATTGCTAAAAAAAAATTTTGTGTCCGGTCACTCCACCTGATCCGGCCAGACCACCTACTTTATCTCGAGTTTACTTTGTGTTACCTTCGCGTTTCAACTCCTGTTTTTAGTCTTTTTTACGGTCAATATTGAATCTGGTTAAAATTATGTGACCAAATTGACAATAACAATTGTTTGGTTTTAGTAATAAGAACCCCCTTAATACAATTTCACACCACAACCCTACATCATAAACAACCGCCCAGTCTAACCTCTCCTCTTTATAGCCCCCACTTAAGTTAAAAACCCCTAAAGCGTTATGGGTGCTTAACCACTCAAGAGAATTCCCCTGGAACCTGTTTCCAAGCTCTGCTCAAGCGAAATTTTTTGCTCAAAAGAAAACTGTGGGGTGCCGTCTGTTCACTTTTATGCCTATCTATTTTTGTATAAAATGGATTTTAATGATACCCGTTTGACCAAACAGCACACTCCGGTGATCTCCACCAGTGGTCTCACTGCACTGGTCTCACTATTGTTGGTTTCTTCCCAGTAGTGTCCTCTCTTGATTCTCAGGACTTCAGTCCTCTGAACCCCTTCACTATCCATCTGGTCACCTTTTCCAGTGAAGTGTCCCAGTAGTTCTCCAAGGTTGCAAGGCTATTTGAAAACCCTTTCAACATCCCGAAATCGGGAACCTGCTGAATACATGCTTTTTTGACCAAGACGATCGGTCTCATTGTAAAACAGCATAATTATTTTATCAATCAATATAAGAGTATATCCATCTTATCT
The DNA here is from genome assembly GCF_963678635.1 of Symsagittifera roscoffensis. NCBI lineage: Eukaryota > Metazoa > Xenacoelomorpha > Acoela > Convolutidae > Symsagittifera > Symsagittifera roscoffensis. The sequence continues at coordinate 58,830,504 of NC_087064.1, forward strand.
GGAAATCAAAGTCACTGTCCCTTTTTAGTTTTTTTCTGGTTTTTCTTTTATTTTTTTCCTTTTTGTTTTTTGTTTCGCTTTACATCTTTTACTCGTTTTTTTTTGTTTCTCTAGTGACTTCGCATGCTCGGTTAGCTAGGCCTCGTATCCGAAAACGCAGCAAAAAAATATTCACAAGTTTGCCTAAAAAAGTATCACGGTACGACCAGAAGATGGACACAATCCAGTTAAACCGTACCACGGGTACTCTAGAATTGGTGTGTATCCTGGAGCTGCGTCAAGTGGGCTCAATCCTGTGTTCATGATGTCGGAAAACACCCACGAGCGCCTTCAAAACAGTATGTAACAGTCGTTCGCTTACGTTACACATGAGGTTAAGAGAAATAGGCCCTATAACCATTGGCTCAAGCGTCAGGGAAACTACCTGTGTTTTTGTACTTCATTCTGTTCGAGCTAATTCGGTTCGCCTAAGACATGGGACTACAAACCAAAGATCTCATTTCCAAAATACCACCCCCACCACCCTAGAAATAAGATCGCCCCAATGGCTAGGTCTCTAAATATCTAAAACACGCAAACGCCGTTGAAAACAGGGTTGGAAACTCAAGTATACCATTAACTTTTACTGGACAGTGGGCCTTAGATCAATTTCAAATGAATCAACCTATAACCCGCCTTATCTCAACATGACTGTGAAAATATTCTCAAGAAATCAAATTAAGTACTGACTTAGTGACGTGACTTTAGAAGTGAGCAAATAAAGTAAGTGAAGCAAGTTTTAGGGAATAACTAGTTTTAACTCAAGTACTTTTTTTGTCTTGACCATTGGGTCGCTCCACTTTTCGACCAGTTCAGTCAAGATGTTCTTTGACCCAACAACGATGGCACTCTCAAAAGAATTCTCGATGCTCTCTATCTGCTCGAATCGATTGTTACTATTAGACCAATTGCGAAAAGCAATTTGTCTCCAGACTGATTTCTGTCTACTTTCCTGCAATTATAATAGAGTCTTCTTATTTTATTGACTTCTTATTTAGTTGTTGCGTTGAACTTCAGCTTGACTTGGCCAATTCGAATTTTTGAAAAATTACCGTTTCCCGATAATCAAGACTAAACTTCAGAATATGACAGACTGGCACTATCATAGGCATGCATCAAAAGCGCCCGCGCCGCCTTTATGAGTGTACGGCCCACTTTGTTATGACTCGTCTTAATTGAGTAATGGCGCGTGGGTTTTTATGGCCGAATGCCCTTCCTGTCGGCAACCCCTTTCCGTTTTCAACCGGGCTTGGGACCGTCTTCGGCGGAGGTACCATCCTCAAAACAGCAAAGACCGGTTAAACGCTTTGCTCTTCTCCTCGAAAAAAGCTTTGCTATAAAAACATTGTTATTCAAAAGGAGAGTGGTCTAAGAAAAAAATGATCTGAAGGCAGGAAAGGTCTTAGTGACGAAAAGCATTAGAAAAGGTAGTTGCATATAATGCGGTTTGTGACGAGCCAGTCAGGAGACAAGAACTAGACGAATACGAGACAAGAGCTAGACAACAATAAAGTCCAGGCGAATATCGTCGCTGAACACGATTTCTGCCAAGACACTTCAAGGAAATTTCAATTACTTTTGGTCTTAATCTGTTTTTATTGGGCTAGCATTATGCTCTTGGATTACTCTGCTCTGCTGAACCTATAGTAAATCAGCAGGTCAACAAATATTATGGTAAGCTATGATATCCTGCACTCGCTTCGTTTCATTTGTTTGTTGTATTCATATTTTGTCGAACGTGTCCGAGTCCATTCGATGCAATATTCGTGTCCGAGTCCATTCATAGTGAGAATTTTTAGTCCATTTAAATCCTAGGTTTTTTTGCCGTTCCCCCGGATTGGCACAGTCGAACCCGCCGACGCACTAGAAAAAAGAACAATAAAGGCGTTAGCATCAAATTTTCAATGAAAGGAGGGTCGGAATATTCTAGAATTTTTAAACTTTCGATTCGAACCAGATAATTTCTGAGAAATGCGGGAACGGCCATTTTGAACGAAAAAAGAGGAAAAAACAGATGAAACTGACACGCCGAATTAACAAGACGAGGAACAATTGTGAAAAATAGAGAAGAAACGGAGCCTCTTATCGTGATAACAAGACACGATATAACAGTCGCCTGATTAAGTCACACATGAGGCTAAGAGAAATAGGCCCTATTACCATTGGCTCAAGAGTCAGGGACACTATCTCTTGTGTTTTTCTACCTCATGCGGTCGGAGCCAATTCGGTTCACTTGCGACATGAGACTAAAACCCGTGTTACAGCTTAAGGGCTACTACCAAACTACCCCCCCCCCCCGCACTCTAGAAGTAAGAACACCCCCATGGTCAGGTCTCAAATACCTAAAACACGCGAACACCATTAAAAACAGGGTTTGAACTCAAGCATATCGTTAATTTTTCTTGGACAGTGGACCTTTGATCCATTTCAGATGGATTAACCTAAAAACTCGCATTAACTCAACATAATCACATAAAAGACACTCAAGAAATTTAAAATAGGTACTCACATACCGACACGACCTCTAGAATTGAATAAGTAAATTAAAAAGCAACTCTAGAATTAATTTAGGGTAATTAGGTCTAGCTCAAGGAGTTTTTCAATAAATAAATTTGAACTCAAGAATAGGTTTTTCTATCTGGACCATTGGGCAGCTTCAGCTGTCCACCTTTCCACTCAAGGGTCACTCTGGGACAGTCAATTCTTCTTCTCTCTCTTTCTGCACTCTTGATTTCCTATCGGGAACAAGATATCTCTACTCGCGTCGTGTAACTCTGGTAAAATTGCGAATAGTTATTTCACTTTAGTATTTTTCAGCAACTTTCCCGCAATTATCACTCAAATCCTCTGATTGCTTTTTCTCGTAAATTCAGTTGTCGCGAGAAAACTGAGCATGCTAGGCTCAATTCGAAATTTTGAAAAATTACTTTACTCCCCAAAATCAAGATTTCACATTCAGCTCAAGGTCAAACTTCCAAATATGACCGACTGGCACATACTCCCCGGACTCAAGATAGATGTCCTCATCGCCTGGCGTCGTCTGTCAGTGAGCCCCCAGAATGTTGAGTGCGTCTCAAGATACAGTGCAAGTGGTAATTTACAGAAGTTTGCAGCAGAGTTAGCTTTATCTACATCTCAAAATTCACAGCCATGCAAAATTGTCACATTCTCGCTAAACAGCATAAAAAGTCTGCATCCACCAGCATCCTGAATTACAGCTTTATAAGCTATTCAATAACTTTTCTTTTGTCCTATCCAACCAGAAAATTGTCATGAAGCATTTTCTAAATATACTAAATGTAATATATTAATAACAATATATTGTATGTTAAAATTTCTTTTCCGTGACCTCAGATTTCATCTGAGTTCAGACTCAAGCCCCTTTTGCCTTACACGCTCAAGACTCAAGAACCAATTCCTGAGCACCCTGCTCAACTCACGCCCCCCGTCTTCGAAGTACTGGGTCCGGGTGTACTCGACGAGTAATTTACCTCAAAAATTCTTCTTCATCGTCGAAACTGATCACGATCTCTTCCCATGCCTTCAGTTGTTCGTAGGCTCGCATCCATTCCCTTTGCTCTTGCAATCTCTTCGTCTGGCTCGGTACACTCTTCACTCCGGATTCCCTGTTCAATCAGAAGGAGTTGTGAAAGCTCAAGCTCACGTTCTTCGCCAGGTCCTCCTCCAGTGTCAATTCCCTTGCTTTGGTATTATCTCTAGACACCCTACAAACCCGTTTCCAACACGTGGTTATCGCGTTGCGATGGGTGAGCAGAGGTCTCTTTGCACGCAGTCTGAAACAACTCAAGCCTCCGGATATAGTCAATTGCATGTATCGACTCCATTGTTGGTGATTTGGACTCCCGATACTTCGTTACGTTCTGCTCAATCCATCGCAGCGCCAGCATCGAGCTCACCACGAAGAAGGTGACTTTGTTGATGTTCAGGTAGTACTATCGGCCGAATCTCTTCAACATCCCATATCAAGCAGAGATTTGACTGCTCCGTGACTGCTGCGCCAGACAATGACAATGACAAAGTTGATGCTGCGGATATTTTGCTCTACTGAGGCCTCGAGCAAAGTCTCAAACTCCATCATCTTCGCATGCGTCACGTCATTTTCTTCCCCGGCTTGGTCGCTACTCGTCATCCTCCCGATCGTGTTCTGCCTCCCGAAGTCATTAGTGTTCTCTTTTTCCAATCTCAAAAGTTCCTCCCCCAGATCTCACTCAAGTCCTGCCTTCGATTCTCAAGCATCCGTCCAGCATCTTCCGTAACAACCGATGTGAATGGTGTGACATCCGCGCCAAGCGCACGCACTTAGGCACCGAGAAAGTCTTGTCAATCAGCGATCTCTGGCTAGACGCTTCCACCATCGCCATATGTAACGGATAATGACTTCTGCACAAGCTCGCCATTACTGATCCCACCAGAGACTTCGCATTCATTGGTAGACTATAGGCCTCGCCCGCGGAAAACCCCATCTCTGGCTCAAGGCCGATTTTCCATCCCTTGATATGCTTTTGGACCATCTGCAACACTCCAGGCCAAGACTCCACGCTCAAAGCCGTCACCATGGTGCTCGGACTCTAGCATCTCCAGTGATTCTAGACTACACATCCTCGAGAAGAATCTCAAGCCGTCTCTAGATTCACTGTGGTGTTCGCGGAACACTCAGCTAATATTTGCACCTCACTTTTTTCCTTCTGGGTGATTTCACCAAACCAAGTGGCCAGATCTTTGCTTTGAAAAGACTGTATCCTGATACAAGACCGTCTATCACAAGAATGGTCTCCACCTCCACTCTCTAGATCACGACAACCGCCTGGCTCCAGCTTCTTAGGCGACTCGTTCGGCTTAATCATGATTTCTTCAGAATCTCTTCGATGAGGCAGGATCAAGTTGTGTAACACGTTCAGATTCCCCAAATCCTCATTCTTCTCTGGTAACAGTCTCACTCGCTCCGTGACTTCTTCGCTCAAATTTGCCTGAGATTGTGGACACCAGGATGGCCTCAGCGACCTCCAAACTGTTCCCAAGTTCGTATACAAAATGTCATCTTTAGCTCCCAGCCTCAGAATACGGCAGAACGCAGCACGCTGACGACTTCGGGCCCCTTCTCAAGCAGAAGGCCTGGGCTCGGTCTCTCCCTTCCTATCGGATCAATTTCGACTATCTTCTGTGTCCAGAACTTCAGCAGCTCCGTAACTTCAAAATTCATATAGGCAGCTCCTGCTTTCGCATCCAGGAAGTGGTTGTATGACATCCCCATTATACCGGACACATACTGATACTCCTCTCGCTTCGTGGGTCTCGAGTAGTCTTCTGCCAAAGGTAGGCAACATTGCACGTCATGGCTCTCCTCAAATTTCTTGTTCGAGAGCCGTCGGATCTCGTCCAGCTTTGCATGGTTCTCCAGGGACTGCCTCGAACCATCCTCCTTCTCAATCCCAGTACCCTGATACACATTCAGGATGACGCTCGAGACTCTCTTTTCCAATGCTTTACCTCCCGCCGAACATTGATAGCATGCCTGGATGGTGGCATCAGGTATCACAACATGATCCATCTCAAGAAACAGGTGGCATTTTTCCTCCTCGCCAGACTCAATCCCGAATTGTCTCGAGCAATATGCTGCGTCAGCATTCGATACACATGCAGACCTTTATCGCCCAGTTTTAGTTTATCGTACGAAGTCAATGCTTCTAGCGCCACTTCCGCCAAGCTCCACATAAACATCAACTGCCCCGCCGTCCTGACAAAAAAGTTCGCCAACAGATGTTTTGCCGATGAGGGTGCCCTCATTTCATCTTCAAAATAGGCCGGCAGCAATTTCTCCCAGGTTGGTACCAACTGGTTCTTCAACTCTAGTTTGTTCACTTCCGCCCTCTGTTGACTAGCCCAATTTCGACGTTTTCTGGACACCCCGCGATCAAGTTTTATCAGCCTACTCTCCAGTTGTTTCGCAGTGTCCAGGGCGGGCTATCCACCAGGGGCGAGCAGTATTTCCTGTCAATCTTCTTTCGAGGGGGTCACTTGCTACCTGCTTCCCAATTCCCTGGTGCCGACTCGAGATCCAGTCTTTGCCAATGTCGACTTCCCACATTCGTCCAATGATGGAGTCTTTCTTCGCATTCGCCTACTTCAGGCCAACTTTCGGGTCTTTGAGGTGCCCGTATAAGCTGTTGTCTTCCATCTTGCTAGAAGTATTGGAGCCGTGTCCTTCAAATTCTTCCCTGAAATCGCCTCAACCGAGGGACTCGCTTCTTCTACCTCCTGTTTCCTTTTCCTCGACCTCACTCCTTTACTCGGGGGCGTAGTCATAACCATCACTGAATTCACTTCTTTATCCAGATCTCCATCTTCCGACTCTTGCCTCCCCCTTCTCTAGCCGTAGGAATATTAATATCTTTAATTATAATATTAGTTTTAATTTTTTCATCAATTTCAACCCTAACTTTTTTGTTGTCAGTCTTTTCGTTCGGAGTGGAGTTATCTTTTCATGAGTTAGCCTCAAACGAACCATCTTGTCGAGCAGCTCGCCTCTTGCTTTCTCGTCCAGACCAGTGGCCATCAAGACAGGTTCTCCGGATCCTACTACGGTGTTCCACAACTCTTCTTTGAAGTCATCCAGTTTGGCTTTCCGCTCTACCTTCTGATTGAATTTGCTCAAGAAATCTTGCCATCCATTTTCATCCACCGTATTCAAGAACATACACTTCTTCCCCTCGAAGGTGTTCTTCTTCCTCATCTCGTCACTCAAGAGTACCATACCCATGTTAGAGGGTTCACTGGCTAGAGGCAACCCCAGATTACTACGGGGAGATCCCAAGGGTGCGGTGGCTGTGTCTGCCCAATCATCACCACTCAAGTCTTGCGGTAGCTCACGCGTGGTACCGGGACTGAGATTCCTGGCCACTGCCCCCTCGTCAGGTGTAATCCCCAACTCCATTTCTCCAGCTTCACTGAGGGTTTCTTCCATGCTCTCTCCCTCTCCCGACTCATCTTTGTCTCTTTCCCGACGCATCTTTGATTCTGTTCTCCGCAGGAAGGCTTCTCTTGTCCCCAATGGGTGCCGACTGATAGAGGTATAGGTGTCGCCGGATCCACTGCCTTGTATTTGGTCAGTGATACATATAGGGTCCCCGCTGCCTCCAACTTTTGTCCCTCATGTTGCAATTCCACCTCCTCCAGTCCATAGAGTGCCAGATGTTTTCTTGTACTGCACTTCATTTTATCCTGAAGAGCTAGGTGACCTTCTTTCATGATCATTCACTCGCTGTCGTATATGGGCATTTTACTTTCGAGTCCACCCTTCTCAAGCACCTTTATCACTTCCCGGTTTCGTACTTAGGAGGCATCGAACTCCGCATCTTTTTGGCTTGAGTAGTCCGTGAGTTTATTTTTAGTTCACTAATATGGAAACACACAGCCGCCGAATACCCGATGAACAAGGGGTCCCAGCTGTGCTTGAACACTTTCTGTTGCTGCTCGACAGCCTCGCTAGCATGTATCGACGGGACTGACATCGGGCTGTTCATCCCCAATGTCATCCGTCTCGCCGTAGGGAACTCAGGGATGGCAGCGGGTGACACGTCATGCTCAAGTATAGTCTCTAGTTCTTTCTTCGCGAAATCGAAGCTTTTCTTCCACGCAGGGATCCTCAAAACTTCTCTCGTGTTTTTTCGCCACCGGATTTATGTTCCAAAACTTCGGGTAGGCCTCAATGGGACCCTCTTGTTTTCACCCATTCTGCACTGCAGCTGACTCCTGAAGTTGAACATTATCAACTCTGGATCTTTCACCTTCCCAAATAGCACCGTTTCACTCATTCGTGCTCTCAAGTTCCCCTGCTCGCACCAGTTCAGCGCTGTTCCGTCCAAAATGCTGATCAGACTCAAGTGGACCGCTGAATGTCGGTACGCCGCCACCAGCGGATCCGGGAAGGCGTATGTCACGGCAGGCCCGAAGACGCAGGTCACTACCTCCTCTAGCCCTCTGATCGTCCCTAAGGGACACAAATCGGTCAAGAGAGGTATATACTCGTTCAACTCTCTCATCTCTTCTCTAGTTTTCGGGTTTCTCTCCTCGCCTGTCATGTGTCATGTGATGGTATTTTCCGCGTGAAACACCTTGTCATTATATTTTTTTTCCTAGGAAAAACTCAAGAATCTCAATTTTTCATGTGTCTTCTTGGTCATCAGTTCGCTCTACGCATGTTCATTCCAGAAGCCGGCGATAGTGACCTCATTCGCTGACGTAACAAACGTCTCCACCGTCATATCTCTCTTCTCCGAGATCTCGAGCTGCTCCTCCAGAAACTCCCATATGTGTTTGATCAGGGGAGGTGCGCTTTCCCTCGTCTTGACTGTCACGTTTTGCAACCTCGGTGTCAGGAATGGCCATCTTCTTCTTTCTTGAGTCAGACAATACCTTATCGGTTCCAGTTGCTTCTCAGCCCCAGCCACGTTCTTTCGATCGCTGATGGGCCCTCTCGTACTGTTGGTAGAGCTTGTTATAGTGGGGTCCATCTTCCGGAACCACAGACTGGTGGTCAAATGGCTGATCACAAGATGATCATACCCTACCTCCGTGATAAATTTCAGCTGCCTGGCCAGATTTGATATCTCAAGAAAGAGTACCTCGTCCAACACAATCAGTATGTCCGCTAGCTCGTAAAAACCACTCAGATAATGATACACATCTGCCCACGCCACCGCCACTTCCGACTTCGGAAGTATCAAGGTTCCGGCTCAAGTTCACGATTCGGGGCTGCTATCAGCATTCGCCAACCGTTGCCTTCCGCTATCATTAACATCGCGTGAAAAGCAGAGCTGGTGACATGCCTGCGTAGCCTGGTAATGATGCAAATCCCAACTTTGTTTTCAATCCCAGTCGAGAGGCCACCAACTGCTACACTTCATTCATCGCCGCCAACAACGTTAGGATTGCCTCCCAGATCTTATTTGTCGTCGGTTCTCCACTTCTCAAGTGCTCAAGTAATCCCGCCGCCGCAAATAAAAACAATTCTGACTCACACGGCGTCTCCGACTTTATCGCCACTATCAGAGTCAACATCTGATTCAGCTCCGCACCTGGTAGCAAGTACACTAGTGTTTCCGGCTAGAATAACTTCGGGGACGTTCCATCGAAGTCAGATCTTGCCACGATGATTGCTCTCGCTGCTCCAGGATCTGAGCGATCGTAAACTGCCAAAGTTTTGGCCAGCTGTGAGTCCCATGAGATCTACCGTACCTTGGGTCTTCTGCTAGCTTCGGACCATGTAGGCAGTATCGAGAAGCCCCATACTCTTCGGGTCAAGAAGTTTCTCTAACGCCCTCAACTGCGCAGGAATGGCCACTCTGATCCTGGCTATACTAGTTCGATGTTTTGGCGCTTCCACTATGAGGCCTAGTTTCTCCAGCTCCTTGAGAGGCCTGTAGTTGACTGGCCCCATGATTGACCTCTTGGGAATCCCAGTCAAGTCTGCGGTCTCCAGGGTCTTGTCTCGAGAGAAGTGCGCTTCATGCGCCTTCAGCCAATCCACACAGTAGTGATTGCTCGGGTCCTCATGTGATAGACTCTTAAGTCCCAAGACCTCTACTAGATCCTGCCTGGAGGCCAGATACTCAAGTTCCAGATCTTTCATTCGTTCCAGATACTCGGCTTTGCTCGTTTCTCCAGGGCCTCCTGCTTTCTTCTTGGTGTCCACCACCACTACCGAGGATACCACCGAGTTCTGGGGTGTGAAATACTCCGCCTCGTCCTTCTTCATTGGTGTCGAACCTGCTTCTGCTACTCCTCGAGCTTTCTCTAGAACCGACTCTTCCTCCCAAGCGATCAGCCACTGGCCTAGCCGGGAAGAGAAGGCCTCGGGGCAGGACCCAAGATGATTGGCCAGCTTCCACCAGATCCGACTCATGAAGATTGATTTGTCTCTGAAAGACACCATTCAGCCACTCGGCGCCCCTGGGCTTATCGAAATGGATCCCATCTGAAGATGAGTTCTGTGGAAGGGAATTCTCCATCATTCTCGCCACGTCGAGCAGCCTCACCGGCAGGACACTTCTTTATTGGATTTGTCTGCTGATCTCGTTGATGTGGCGCACCCTTTCATTCATGCTCATCGCATCCTGATCTGCCATCATGTTGTACAGGGATGTGCAAATTGTGAGTACTTCTGGGTCAAAAAAGACCCTCAGCTGCTCAAGAATGCAGCTCACCTTGTCCTGCAACTTCTTCATTTTCCTTGATTTGCCCCTATAAACATCATTGGTCCCCATCAATAGGGTGACCGTGTAGATTTTCCCCATCTCCAGCATCTCTAGTGACGCCAAGATCTGGAGCATTGCCGCACCAGAGAAACTCAAGACTGTCCCCAATAATCAAGTGGACTGTGCCCTCGGGTATTCTAGGCTGCGCAAAATATTCTGACCAGTACGCGTCATGGAAGGCATCCCTCCTCTCGCGTTGCGCCGCCGTCTAGTCATCCCAGTTATGTCGGTGATAGGAGCCGTCGGTGTTTTTCTTATAACTCGAGATCACGACGCTCCACATTGGGTGTTCCCTCCAAGTGATCGGCGCTGCCTCACGTGCCGGACTCTCGGGAGTTCTTGCCTGCAACCTTTCCTGCAACTGCTTGAGGCGTGATGTCGCTGCTCCAGTCTTACTGCCACTGGTTGAACTGGGCGTCAAGCCCGGTAGCGCGATGTCCATCAGTGGTCTGATCCGACCCGATTCCTGATTTCTCGAGGAAGGGACAGGTTCGGATGGCATCCATGTGTCCAGGCCTTCATTCATATGCTCCTGGGCTACGCGGTCCAAATTGAAGCGACCACTCGACCTGGGGGCTTCATCTACTTCCATCCTGGACTCTTGTCTCGATCTCGTCGTTAACGGCTCAGTCGTCGTCTTCATCTTCCTTTCCTTACCACTCGCTACTTCCTGCTGTCCCCGTTGCAGTCGCTCAATCTCCGACTTTATCTGGTCGCAATTCGCCACGCTTTCTCAGCTGGCTCCCGTTCCGCCCTCAACAGGTCCCGATCAGGAATCGCTTGGTCCCGCTCAAGATTGGCTTGGTCCCTAGCCAGATTGGCTTTGTACCGTTCCCTCTGAACCCTTCCCAGCTCCCTTTTCAGGTTGCTGAGATCTGGATATGACTCTTCCGGTTGTTGGGACCGTATCATGGATGACGCCTTGCTGATAGACTGGGTCCCTGTCCCTGCCCGTGGGTTGGTTGGAAGGGAAAATTATCTTGCGCCATATTTCATCGTGTTACTCAAGCCGGGGTTTCTCGCCGGTCGAATCCCCTATCGCCTCCTTCAACGTTCCAGGACAGCCATCTGGTTTGATCTTGATTTGAAATCCCGTCCAAAGTGTAACCCACCATTAACACGGCCACGGTCGCTGATTCCCTGCATTCTCCTTGCGATTCCAGTTGCAGGATGGCATTGAGCATTACCGCCAGTCTCTCGTCCACTTGCGTATAATCAAGATCCCTCAAGCGCTTGTAGAGCTCATCGAGTGTGTGTTTCTAAAATGCTGCCGGCACAGACTTCCAGAAACGATCTGCCGTTGCTGTGTTTCTTTCTCGAGAGTTCTCACGAAATACCTTAGCTAGATTAACTCACGAAATACTTTACCTACCTTAACTCAAGAAATACCCTTCCCAGATCAATACTCAAGATTTTCTTTTCTTTAGTACCGATGGCGAAGAACTGTATGATGTCTTTCTTTTCTTCTGTTACTCGTGTACTTCCGATCCAGTTATCGTTTTCCTTTTTGTTATTCAAAGCAATCTGAAAACAAAACTGAGTTTTAGATCAAGATGTTTTGCTCATGACCAGCCTAAACCTCCCCCCTTAGTACCCTTAAAATATTATTCTGACAGTTGCTGAGAAACTGACTCAATTAGGTATTAAAAACATGCAGATAAACCTTATGATTTACCACCATGATGTTTGAAATGAAATTTCTGTTTCAATTTTCATGCCAGTCATACTAAAACCTAGTGAAGCGTGCCCCCTTTTGCCTAGCTCAAGACCCTCGTGCCCCTTAACTCGAGACCCTCGTGTCCACCCAAAGCTCAGACGATGCTCAAGTAATTCTTCTTGTGCAGATGTACCATCATTTCCGTTTCTGCAAAGACCACGTGCAGGATGGCGTATAGTTCCCTACAGTTAAGTCTGCCCCTGTTCGGATCGTAGACCGGCATTGAAACCTTTCTTATCCCTTTTTCAACCAGGAATTCTCCAGATGTGTCAATGCCAGCATCACATGGATCTATCAAGTTTCTCTCACTGGCTCTTGTCACCAAAAAATATAGGTACGCTGCTGTTGATCCGGGGTAATGGTGTAGATTCCTGTTTCTTGCGTTGTGGTTCCACAAATTCGACCCTTGTTCCAGGTTGCTTCTCTATTTTCCCTGCTACTGTTTTCTCCTGAGCAATAGAGTTTCTGAAGAATGCATACAAGTTCGATTGTATGGCACAAAAACTATTTGCTTGGTTCATGCTCAATGTGTCCATTCTCGTCTCTAGATTCCACAACTTGTCAACCACGGTATCACACCGTTCGTTTTTTTATCTCCTCTATATATTTCTTGATATGTTTCAATCGCTCCTTATCTGTTATATCCACTTTGTCCGCCTTCTGTTGTAGCTTCTCTTCAGTGGACCTCGCCAGGACAAAGTAGTTATCTAAGTTTTCACTCTTGTTATGTCGCAACTCCTTCTTCAATTCCTGGCGATCCTCATCACCGCGCTTTTGCTTTTTATCTATCTGTTCCAACTTTGTCATCAAGTCTGCCAGCTCAACTGAAGGTACTTTTAACTCTATCGCTCGTTTATCTTGGTTACTCACTGTTCCTTGTGTGACTTGCTCCTTATCCTGTTTTGTTTCCGTTGTTATTGCGGAAAAAGTACAAAAGTTTTTTTCAGTCGCTGCTTTCACCTCCTCTTTTTCTCTCGGTTTCATTCCGACCATCGCCGCAAACCTCTCTGTGAACGATGTTCTCCTAGTTTGTGAGTAGTATTTTATCGTTTCCGGTGTGTTGTTAGTGATCTCGTCTCCATTGCCTGCTGGTGATAAATCAATTGTCTTCGTTCCTTGTTCTTCTGCGTTTGGCATAGGTGTCCATTCCGTCATTTTTCGCTCCGCTCCATGTATGCTTTGATCTGGCGTCTCAAGTTCAGTTTCCATGACTGGCACAATCGGTTCTTCCCGAAGTTTCTCTTCTGTCTTCTGCCCATTGTTGCTTCTTGTGTTAACCATATTCACTGAAATATTTTTTCTCGTTACTCTCGGGTATGTTGGTGTTTGCTTCCGCTGAGTTGAGGATTGGTTTTGCTTAAGTCCTATTCCTTTCCTTTCCATTAGCTACACTCTCATTTTCTTCATGTTTTTTATCTACAATTTTTTTAAATTTGCAATTCTAATAGATACAAGTCCCTATTGTAAAATCTAATCTAAATATAAGAAAAAACCCCTAAATTGTTATTAAAAAACTGGTCAACACTGTCTCGCTAGTTATTCAGAAACCCTAAATCAAGTGTTGGGATCCTTCGCTATAGTGTTGGGATACTTTACTAAAGTGTTGTGACGTTTCAGTAAAGTGTTGGGACCCTTCGCCAAAGTGTTGGGACCCTTCGCCAAAGTGTTGAGACCCTTCACCAAAGTCTTGGGACACTTCGCCAAAGTGTTGGGACCCTTCTCTAAAGTGTTGGGACCCTTCACCAAAGTGTTGGGACCCTTCAACAAAGTGTTGGGACCCTTCGACAAAGTGTTGGGACCCTTCGCTGAAGTGTTGGGACCCTTCGCCAAAGTGTTGGGACCCTTCGCCGAGGTGTTGGGACTTTCGGTAGAGTGATGGGACCCTTCGCTATAGTGTTGGGATACTTTACTAAAGTGTTGTGACGCTTCAGTAAAGCCTTGGGACCCTTCGCCAAAGTCTTGGGACCCTTCGCCAAAGTGTTGGGACCCTTCTCCGAAGTCTTGGGACACTTCGCCAAAGTGCTGGGACCCTTCGCTAAAGTGTTGGGACCTTTCGCTAGAGTGTTGGGACACTTCGCCAAAGTGTTGGGACCCCTCGCTAAAGTTTTGGGACCCCTCGTTTAAGTGTTGGGACCCTTCGCTGAAGTGTTGCGACCCTTCGCCTAAGTGTTGGGACTTTCGGTAGAGTAATGGGACCCTTCGCCGAACTGTTGATACTTTCGCTAGAGTGTTGGGACCCTTCGCTCAAGTGTTGGGAACCTTCGCCAAAGTGTTGGGACTCTTCGCTAAAGTGTTGGGACCCTTCACTAAAGTGTTGGGACCCTTCACTAAAGTGTTGGGACCCTTCACTAAAGTGTTGGGATTTTTGCTAGAATGTTGGGACCCTTCGCTAAAATGTTGGGACCCTTCGCCAAAGTGTTGGGACCCTTCTCCGAAGTGTTGGGACCCTTCTCCGAAGTGTTGTGACGTTTCAGTAAAGTGTTGGGACCCTTCGCCAAAGTGTTGGGACCCTTCGCTAAAGTGTTGGGACCCTTCACCAAAGTGTTGGGACCCTTCGACAAAATGTTGGGACCCTTCGCTAAAGTGTTGGGACCCTTCACCAAAGTGTTGGGACCCTTCAACAAAGTGTTGGGACCCTTCGACAACGTGTTGGGACCCTTCGCTGAAGTGTTGGGACCCTTCGCTAAAGTGTTGGGACCCTTCTCTATAATGTTGGGACCCTTAAATTGCTATCCCAGGTCTCAAGTGTTGGGAGCCTTAAAATTCTATCCAAGGACTCAAGTTTTGGGACCCTTGAAATTTTATCCCAGTACTCAAGTGTTGGGACCCTTAAAGTGCTATCCCAGGACTCAAGTATTGGGACCCTTAAATCACTATCCCATGACCGGCCACAAAAACTCTTGTAACCTCCTCCAATAACGTAGCTCGAGTGTTTGGACACTTTATCCACTATCCCAGTTCCACTACTGAAGTGTTGGGATCCTTCGCTTAAGTGTTGGGACCCTTCTCTTTAATGTTGGGACCCTTAAATTGCTATCCCAGGGCTCAAGTGTAGGGACCGTTAAAATGCTATCCAAGGACTCAAGTTTTGGGACCCTTAAATTTATATCCCAGTACTCAAGTGTTGGGACCCTTAAAGTGCTATCGCAGGACTCGAGTGTTGGGACCCTTAAATCACTATCCCAGAACTGCCACAAAAACTCTTGTAACCTCCTCCAATACCGTAGCTCGAGTGTTTGGACACTTTATCCACTATCCCAGTTCCACTTCCGGAACTCGTGTAAAGAATTTTCCCGTACCTTAACTCGAGTGTTGTGATGATATATCCACTATCCCGTTCCACTAACCCGATTTTGTTAACCAAATTTTATTTATTTTCCCTTTCTTTCTTAAACCCTATGCAAGTCCAAATACAACTTGTTTTTTAAGCTTTTTTGTGTTTGCAGAAGCACCAAAACTTTTTAAATTAGTGAAAACCAAAAACAATAAAAGCCAGCTCACAAAAACAATAAAAACAAGAAAAAATCTAGGTACCTAAAAATTATTGGCGACAAGGGCTGTCTTTTGATAAAAAATGTCTGTTAAGTGACTGTCACGCGTTTTTCTTCCCCCTATTAACGTTCTTCTGGGGCGTTCAACTGTTGGGTTCCAAAAACTGTCTATTTCCGATCTCCCCACCCGATCCGGTCATGTTACCTACTTTTTTTAGACTTTACTACAGAGTAACTTCGCGTTCCAATTCTTGTTCTAAATTTTTAACTAGACCGTTCCTAACTAGACTCTAGTTAGGCTAATGTAACTAAATCGATGATATCGATTGTATAGTTAATGTAAGGAAGCCCCCCTTTTTACAATTTTCAACCATCAAACTCTATCTTAACCAGCCCTCCTTCTAACTTCCCCCCTATCTAGCCCCCACTTAAACCGAAAATAACGCTAAGCGCGATGGGTGCTAAAGCTCCCGAGAGAAAGTCCGTATAATCTGTTTCCAAGCTCTGCTCAAGTAAAAATGTTTCCTCAAAACAGTGAAAACTCGCTGTTTCACTTATTATAAAGTCTAGCTCAAGGAGTTTTATTTAAATAAGTTTGAACTCAAGAATAAGTTTTTCTATCTGGACCATTGGGCAGCTTCAGCTGTCCACTTTTCCACCCAAGGGTCACTCTGGTTCAGTCAATTGTTCTTCTCTCTCTCTCTCTCTCTCTCTCTCTCTCTGGCTCTTCCTTCACTCTTGATTTCCTATGGGGAACAAGATAGCTCTACTCGCGTCGTGTAATTCTGGTAAAATTGCGAAAAGCAATTTCACTCTAGTTTTTTCAGCAACTTTCCGGCGATTATCACTCGAATCTTCCGATTGCTTTTTGTCGTATTTTCAGTTTTCGCGAGAAAACTGAGCATGACAGTTTACTTTACTTAGATAAAATTTACTTTACTCCCCAAAATCAAGATTAAACGTTCAGCTCAAAGTCAAACTTCCAAATATGACCGACTGGCACACGATAAGACGCTTAGCTGAAAAAAATAAGAATGAAGGAGGTTTCAGTGGGACAGCCGGAGCGGATCCGTAACCTCCCGTACCACGAGACTGAAGAGATAACGACGTTATTGCTGCGGGAAAACGGAATTGGAGGCCCGGTGTCTACAGACTATTATATACTGTGTGGAATTATTAAACGTACATTTTAGCTGCTGTGATGCCCTGAATAGTTGATATAACTCCAATTTTACATAGTATTTCAGAGCATGAGTAGGAAGAGCGAAGGAAGAGTCAATCCATACCCAATGGATTTAGTATAATACTCACTGAAAACATACTAAATTATGGTTTTCCGACCGTGTTTTTAACAGTAATCACATAGTCTGGTGATCCGAGACCCAGCTATGTCGTAGTTTCGCATGTAAACGAAAACTGATCAAAAGTCCTTTGACTGATGACCTAAGAATGGTAACTTTTTACTTAGTCCTAATCAGACCAGAAAACTAACTGGCTAGGTCTAGACGGTGAAAACCGAGTGGAATTAATGTAACTGAAAATTCAAAATTGGTCCCCAAAGGTGGCGGCAGACGCACTGTGCAAAACCATCGAGTGTAGAGGCAAGGCGTGGATAGTGAGAGGAGTTCGTCAATTCAATCACCAATGGATGTGAAGCCACCAATGCTGATAGTGCAATAAAGAGGTAACTGTGCAATATTTTGCAAGCAATTTACGAAATTTAACTAACGCCCAAGTGGTTTTCTTCACAAGAAAACTAGAATCGTGTTTACCCTCACTGAATTCAGTAGTTTCTAATGACCTCAAGTCAAGAGTGGTTTATAAATTGTCATCTAGTGGACACTGTTCGACATTTGACCACTAGAATTGAGGAACATAAGTAGGCAGACTCACTGGTAGGACTCCACCTTCAGCAATGCAGTCTTGATGGAAATAGCGCAGATCTTAGTTGGGAAACTACAGATAGGTCATACAACCAAACAAAAATTTTAACATTAGAGGCAAAACAAATCAGGAAACAGAAACCGGGCTTGAACACGCTCGATGAGTTTAGGAGCAGGTAGTTTACACTGAAAATTTAGTCGCAAAAAATTTTCGGTTTTTTTAAACGTACAAACGTTTGGTCTAAATCGAAACATGAGCCAGAAACTTCCAGACAAATTATTTAAAAATTATTTAAACAATTTTTATGTTAAAAGTATTTTAATCTGAAAAGAAATTTTAGAGGTCAACTGTGATTGGCTAGTTTTTTAACATGGTGGTTTAGAACCAGAAATTACGTAAATTAGTGTAAATAACATTATAAATTGATGTTTTATCGTCATTTAGATTAGTTAATTGTAAAATCCTGACGATGCACATAGTAGCAAAAACTTCTGAAAGTTACTTTTTAACAAAAGTTTCTCAAGGTAACTGACGCCTGCCATTCGTCAATAGGTGCTTTTTCTATGCTCCGTCACTGTGTAATGTTTGAGCGAATGTTAAATTTAACTTTGCTTTGTATTCTAATCCAGACTTCGGTATCCACATGATTGTCAATTATTGCTGTCTCGAGTTTAAGCATGCTCTGCTTAGGTAACAACTTTGAGACACGTAAGTAGTAGTAGAAGTAGAAGAGGCTTCAGGGCTCATGGCCCAAGGCTGTGAACCCCTCAGTTTTCAGCTGGCATGAGTCTTTGATATGGGTTGCACGATCCACAGGAGCACAATAGACGCCAGGTGCATGTGTCTAAATGAATGTAGCTGATTTTGAAGTAACGTTCTGTCAGTTGTTTCTTTGTCGGGTTGTCGCGGAAGTGATAGTGGTGTATGTTGAACAGTTTGGGGGCTCTTGTCCAAAGGTTTTCATCTGTTTTGTAAAAGCGGTTTTTGCTGAGTTCGAAATCGCTGCTTTGTCTCGTGGTGCTGTTCCTGAGAGATACTGGGATTGATTCGTCCTTAACGTTGTACTTGCCGTCAATCACTGACTGTAAGAATATTATGTCATGGAGTTCAAAGTACATCGAGAGTGGCAACATTTTTAAGGCTCGTAGTCTTTCTTTGTAAGTGGCGATTGAGACTACGTATCCCGTGTACGCATTTAACCATGTAGTCAGGAGTCCCTTCATGAATTCCGATAAACGCCTTCTTTTTACGCAGTGCGGCGGAAGAATTAAATTTAAATCTGAAAACGATGCGTGATAAAGCTCAGTTCACTTGTTTTTCTAGGGAAGTCTGAGGTTGCCTTTGTTTTCTGCGATTAAATTGCTGCCTAAACTAAAGAATTAATAACAACAATAAAGCTACGCAATAGATTGTTTTTAGGCAGTTTTTGTCCGGTTTCTTTTTTTTGTCCTAATTCTCTGAGCCATTTTTTAAAATTTTGCCTTGTCTAGTCAAACCCTGGTATTTGGGTTCATTCTGAAATTTTGCTACATCGCAGATAACGAAACGGACCGATTCTCCATTCATTGCAAAGACTTATGGACAAAAACCCATGCAAGCCGAGTTTGATGCGTTTCAGTTCAACTGATTCTCAGCAGAAAAAGAAAAAGGGTCGTAGAAAGGGCCGTAAAAAGAAAGATAGAGATGTGTAACAGTCGCCTACTTCAGTCACATATGAGGTTAAAGAAAATACGCCCTATAACCATTGGCTCAAGAGTCAGGGACACTATCTCTTGTGTTTTTCTACCTAGAACGGTCGGAGTCAATTCGGTTCACTTGCGACTTGAGACTAAAACCCCCCTTACAGCTTAAAGGCCACTACCAAAATACCCCCCCCCCCCCACTCTAGAAAATAAGAACGTCCCGATACTTAGGTCTCAAAATACCCAAAATACGCAAACGCCGTTAATAACATGGTCGGAACAGTCCGTATGGTTACTTTTTATTAGACAGTGGAACTTTGATCCATTTCAGATCGATCAACCTAAAACTCTCCTTATCTCAACATAAAAATTATAAAACACACTCAAGAAAACTAAATTGGGTACTCACATACCAGCATACTCGAGAATTGAGGTAACTAAATTAATCAATAACTCTAGCAATAGGTAATTAGTTTTAACTCAAGAAGTTTGTAATCAATGAATTCCAGCAAGGGAAATGAGTTTTGACTCGAGAATTAAGTTTTGGAACTGGACCATAGGGATACCTCAGCTGTCCACCTTTCAACTGAGGGTTCACTCTGGTTCACTTCTTATTTGTCTCTGCTCTGTTTACAATCGCTCTGCTTCCTATTCAGGATAGGACAGCTCTACTCGCGTTTGATTTATATCTGGAAATTGCGAATAGCAATTTCCCGCTGCTTTTTTCAACTACTTTCCCGCGATTGTAATTCGGTGGTTCTGATCTTGTATTTATGAGTTTTCAGTTTTCTCGAGAAAGTTGAGCATGACAGGCTCAATTCGAATTTTTGAAAAATTACATTTCACCGCAAAATAACGTTGTCCGTACTCCTCATGGTCAAACTTCCAAATATGACCGACTGGCACATACTCCCCGGACTCAAAATCGATGTCCTCATCGCGTGTTGCCGTCTGCCAGTGAGTCCCCAGAATGCTGAGTGTTGCTCAAGATACAAAGCCAGTGGTCATTTACAGAAGTTTGCAGCAAATTTTAACTTTATCTACACCCCAAAATTCACAACCATATAAAATTGAAACACTATCGCTAAACAGCAATCAAAATTTTCATACACCTGCACCTTAAATCTCCGGTATTGAAGCTAATGATTAAAAAAAAATGTCCTATCCAATCGGAAAAATGTCATGCAACATTTTGATTTATATAATAATTATAGCATATTAATAACAATACTTATGCTATTATGCCCCCTGCTCATTTCGTATTCCTAGCTTTTGAGGTGCTAGGTCCTGATGAGTTTGACACCGTGATCTGCCTTAGCAGCGCTTCCTCATCATCGCATCATCGGAGCTGATCACGATCTCTTTCCACGCTTTTAATTGCTCGAAGGATTGCATCCACTCCCTCTGCTCCTGCAACCTCTTTGCCTGATTCAGTAAACATTTTCTTTTTCGATTCCCTGTTCAAGCAAAAGGAATTGTGCAGGCTCAAGCTCACGTTCTTCGCCAAGTCCTCCTCCAATATCGATTCTCTCGCTTTGGATTTCGTGATCGCATTTCGATGGGTCAGCAAAGGTCTCTTGAAGGCTTCCGGTCCTATCTCTGCCGGGAACTGTCGATATTCTTTACTATGTTTTTTTATGTGGTCATTCGTCACCATACACAACCGAGACGTCAATGTCGCTCGAAACCACGGGAAGAATCTTATGCGGCTCCATACGTGCCTGATCTCCATAGGTGTGGCGAATACCTTGCACGCCTTCTCAAACAACTCAAGTCTTCTGCTATAATCGATAGCGTATATCGATTCCGCCGTTCCCGATTTTTCGTCACATTTTTTCGTATATTCCCGATTTTTCGTCACATTTTCCTCGATTCATCGCAACGCCAACATCGTGCTCACCACCAAGATGGTCACCTTCTGCCGATGATCGGGTAATCCAATTGACCGAATTTCTTTCACGTCCCACACTAAACAGAGGTTTGAGTGCTCCGGGTACCACACTGTCTGTGCCAAGCAATGGCATGGGCATTCCCCATGTGTAATGTCGATGCACCGGAGATTGCGTTCTCCCGAAGCCTCTAGCAAAGGTTCCAATTCTATCAACTTCTCATGTGTTGTATCGTTTTCCTCCTGCACTGGGACACTATTCGTCGGCTTCCCGATGGCATTTTGTCTCTCGAAGTCACTTGCGTTTTCGCCTTCTAAACTCAAGAGTTCTTCTCCCCAGATTTCACTCAAGTCATCTCTTTGTTCCCTTGGCACCGTTCCCAGGATCTTCCTCAACAGCTTATGTGAATGATGCGACATTCGAGCCAGTCTTACGCACTTGGGTACCGAGAAGGCCTTGTCTGCCAGTATCCTTTGGCTGGATACCTCCACCATCGCCATGTGCAATGGGTAGTGTTTCCCACATAGGTTGGCCATTACCGATCCCACCAGGGATTTTGCATTTACCGGCAGACCGTAAGCCTCGCTCACGCGAAATCCCATTTCCGCCTCAAGATCAATCTTCCACCCTCTGACGTGTTTCTGGGTGGTTTGCAACGCCCCCGGCCACGACTCCACGCTCAACGCTGTCACCAAATGGTGCTCAGACTCCAGCATCTCCAGTGATTGCAAACTGCACATCCTCGAGAAGAACCCCAGCGCCGTTGCTATATTTACTATATTCACTATCTGCACTTCGCTCTTCTCTCTTTCTGTTATGTCGCGAAACCAAGCGACTAGGTCTTCTCTCTGGAAAGATTGTATTCTGACACATGATCGTCCATCACATGTGTGCTCTCCCCCTCCGCACGTCAAGTCAAGACAGCTACCGTGCTCCAACTTCTTTACTGATCCTAGCTTGCTCATTGCCTCGCCCGGTACTTTACTTTGTGGTAGGATCAGTTTGTGTATCACATTCAAAAATCCCAAGTCTTAATCTTTTGTCGGTGTTAGCCTCTCTCGTTCCGTGACTTCTTCAATCAAGCTTGCGTGGGGATAAGGGCACCAGGAAGGTCTCAGCAACTTCCAAACCGTTCCCAAATTCGTAGTCATCATGCCATTTCCATTCCCCATTTTCAACTCCACTCTCTTGCTCGAGCGCGGTACGCTTATCACCTTGGGCGTCGCCTCAAGTAGCAGGCATAGGCTCGGTTTTTCCCTTTCCATCGAATTGATTACGATTATCTTCTCTGTCCAAAACTTCAATAGCTCCGTCACCTCGTGATTCCGTTGAGCACTCCCGGCCTCTAAATTCAAGAAAGTGTTGCATGCTATCCCATTACTCCATATACATATTGGTACTCTCCCCATTTGTTGGGTCTCCAGTAATCCTCAGCCAAGGCCAAAGTACAATGCACATCATGTCCCTCTTCAAATTTCTTGTGGTCAAATCTCCGTATTTCATCAAGTTTCCCATGATTCTCTAGGGACTGCCTCAAGTCATCTTCCTTTTCGAACCCCGTGCTCTGGTACACATTCAGTATGACGGTGGAGACTCTCCTCTCCATAGTTTCGCTCACGATGGCCTTCTGATGATACGCTTGGACGGTACTATTGATCATTACGGACATTATCCACCTCAAGAAACAAGTGGTATCTTTTTTTTCTCGCCAGACTCAAACCGGAATTATCTCTGGATACATGCTGTACCAGCATCTGGTAAACTTCTAGGCGTTTGTTGCCCAATTTCAATTTATCATGTGAAGTCAATACCTCCAATTCTATTCCCACCAGGCTCCACGCGAACATCAGCTGCCCCGCTGTTCTAACAAAGGGGTTTGCCATCAAAGGCAGTGCGGACGAAGGTGTTCTCATCGCCTCCTCAAAGTAATCCCGCAATAAGCTCTGCCAAGTTCGCTTCAGCTGGCTTCCCAATTCTAACTTGTTGACCTCGGCTTTTTGTTGAGTAGCCCAATTGCGACGCATGCGGGACACTCCACGATCGAGCTTCTTCAGACAGTCCTCCAGTTCCTTCATTGTCTCTAGGGCCACCCACCAAGGTCGAGCCGTATTCCTCGTCGCATTCCTCTCAAGAGGGTCGCTGGACACTTGTTTGCCAATAGCCTGATGCTCGCTCGAGATCCATTCTTTGCCAACATCCACTTCCCATGTATGTCCATTCGTCGAACCCTTTTTCGAGCTTGCCTTCTGAGGTTTGAAATCTTCTTCCGTTGCCAGACTTGTCGAGACCTCTATCTCTTTCACCACTTCGGCTAGCTTCCTTGATTCGGAGCTAATCTTGTAGGCCGCAGTATTCTATCGCGCTAGAATCATGGGGGCAGTCTCCCTCAAGTTCTTCTCAGAGGCAGCATCCGCCGACGGGCTGCTCAACTCCTCTACCTCCCGTTTCCTCTTTCGAGAATTCATACCTTTGCTTGGGGGCGTCGTCACTATCATCATTGATTCGACCTCTTTGTCCCGATCCAACCTTCCCGACTCTTGCCTCCCCCTTCTCGAGCCTTAAGGATATTAGTATCTTTAATCATATTACTAGTCTTAAGGTTATCCTCCCCTTTAACTTTAATCATTTTATCATCAGTTTTTTGTTTCAGAGTAGAGCTGTGTTTACATTCATCATTTCCGGTCTTCTGTCGCGTCTCCCTCAAATTGACCATCCTTGCTCAGTAACTCCTTTCTTGCTTTCTCGTCCAGCCCGGTGCCCATCAAGACAGGTTCCCCGAACTTCACCACTGTGTTCCACTGCTCTTCTTTGAAGTCATCTAGTGTGGTCTCACTTTCCGTCTCCTGATTAAATTCACTCAAGAATTCCCGCCATGCCTTCTCGTCCAGAGTCCCCAGAAACATGCTCTTGTTCCCTTCGAAAGTGTTCTTCTTACTCTCCTCTGTACTCAAGAGTATCATCCCCATGTTGGAAGTTTCGCTGGTCAAGGGTGTTTCCAGGTTCTTCCGAGGGGATGATGTCTGAGCGGTGAAATCCTCCTCCGCTGGTTTCAGCTCTGGCGTATCCCCCACTTCCATTTCCTCTCCTGCTTCACTGAGAGTCTCATCCATGCTTTCCGCTTCTGATTCGGCTCGCCTTTTCTCGCCTGTCCCTAAATCTGTTTTCTACAGGACCACTCTTCTTATCTCCAGGGGTGCCCACTGATAGCGGTGAAGGGTATTGCTGCTTCTTGTGTTCCGTAAGAGCTACATATAAGGAACCTGCCGCGTCCAGCTCTTTCTCCTCCTGTTTCATCTCCACTCGCTCTAATCCGTAGAGCGCCCGGTACTTTCGTGTGGCGAATTTCATTTCGTCCTTTAGCGGGATGTGTCCTTCTATTACGATCATTCTCCCGTCGTCCCATACCGGCAACATGTTCTATAGATTCGCTTGATCGAGCGTTCTCAAGATGTCCCGAACCTCAAATTTTGGAGGCATTGAGCCTCTCATCTTCTTCGCTTGAGTCGTCCACGAGTTTATTTTGATGTCGCACGTGTGGAAATAGACTGCGGCTATGTACCCTATAAACAAGGGGTCCCAACCGTCTGTGAACTCCTTCTGTTGCTTCTCCACAATGGATCTCGCGTATAGGGAAGTGACCAACAACGGGCTATTCATCCCCAGTGTCATTCTCCTGACTATCGGAAACTCTGGGACCACGGTTGGCAGACTCTCTCGCTCAAGTATCGTCTCTAGCTCTCTCTTCGCCAGATCAAAACTCCCCTTCCATGCCGGGATTCTCAAGTGGATCGGGAAAGGCATATGTCACAACCTCCTCAAGCCCCCTGATCATCCCTAGTGGGTCAGATCTCATAGCTAGACATAGATCCGTCAAGAGAGGCATGCCTCCATTCGTCCCTTTCCATTCCTTTCCCTTTCCTTGCATCAAGAGGTATTTCACCAACAGCGTCTTCAATCCGGCCGTGCATTTGTATGAGTAGGTCTCCGTGCTGGGCTGGGCTTTCCCCATCGACAGAGGCTCTCCATACTTCATAGTAGGCCGGACCCATGTTAAACAAATACCTGGGGTAGACCAAGTATAGGGCCAACAAGAGATTTATGGGCATGTGCAGCAATTCCTGCACGAACGCATGTAGGCCGGACCCATGTTAAACAAATACCTGGGGGGGGGGGTAGACAAAGTATAGGGCCAACAAGAGATTTATGGGCATGTGCAGCAATTCCTGCACGAATGCGTCGGAGATGGTATCTCTCGCGTAGAACACATTAGCCATGTACCTCTTCTCCCATAAAGGACTCAAGAATTTCAAGATCTCGTGATCCTTCCTCGTCTTCAGATCACCCCTCGCGTGTTCCCTCCAGAACCCCCCAATGGTAACTTCGTTTGCCGCCGTGACGAATCGTCCTGCTGTCATGTCCCTGTTCTCTGCCACTTCCAATTGTCTCTCGAGAAACTCCCATACCTGCTTGATGAGGAGTGGTGCACTCTCCCGCGTCTTGTCCATGGCATTTTCTAGCCTTGGTGTCAGGAACGACCACCTGCCTCTCTCTTGCGTCAGACGGTATGCCATTGCTTCCAACTGTTTCTCGGCCGCAGCTACATTCTTTCTCTCATTGTTCGGTTCCCTCGCCTTGCTGGTGGAGCTCGTAATAGTCATATCATGCTTCGAAACCATAGACTCGCTGTCAAATGGTTAATTGCCGCGTAGTCATCCCCAATTTCTGGATTGAATTTCAACTGTCGAGCCAGGTTCGAGATCTCAAGCAAGAGGACCTCGTCCAGTACCATGAGGATGTCTGCCAATTCATAAAATCCCCTCGAGGCATGAGACACATCAGCCCATGCCGCTGCCAGTTCGGACTTCAGCAGCCTCAAGTTTGTCGGCTCTAGCTCGCGATTAGGGGCAGCCATCAATACCCGCCACGCTTTCCCTTCCGCTATCAGGATCAACATGGCATACACAAATTGCAAAGCAGGTGGCATGCTCGCGTAGCCAGGAGACGTCGTAAACGCCACTCTCGTCTTGGGTCCGAATCTAGAAGCCACCGACTCCTGTACCTCGTTCATCGCAGCGAACAACGTTTGAATCGCCTCTCAGATCTTCTTGGGCGTTGGCGCCTCTCCTTTCAGGTGCTCTAGTAATCCTGCCGAATGCAAGTGATCTTTCATTCCTGCAAACAGCAGCAACTCCGGCTCACAAGGCATTTCTGATTTGATCGCTACCACCAGGGTTAGCATCTGATTTAGCTCGGCGCCATGCAGCAAATACACCAAGGTTTCCGGCCAAAACAATTTAGGAGACGTCCCTTCAAAATCCGAGCCCGCCACAATAATCACTCTTGCCGTTCCCGGGTCTGATTGATCATATAATGCCAACGTTTTCGCTAACTGTGAGTTCCCTCAGGGTCTGCCATATCTAGGATCATCGGCTAACCTAGAACCCTCGTACGCGGCATCCGGGAGCCCCATATCCCCCTTTCAAGCAGCTTCCCTACCACTCTTAATTGTGCGGGAGTTGCCACCCTGATTCGGGCTACACTTGTTATGTGCTTGGGAGGTTCCACTATAAGTCCCGGACTTCCCAACTGCTTGAGTGGTCTGTAGTTTATCGGTCCCACCACCGAATTCAGCGGGATCCCGGTCAAGTCGGCTGCCTCCATTGTCTTTGCTGTCGAGAAGTGCGGTTCATGGGCTTTTAACCAATCCACACAATGGTGTCGACTGAAGTCCTCGTGTGACACATCCTTGGGCCCCAAGACCTCCGCTAACTCCTCTCTGCATCCAGATCCAACTCTTTTATCCTCTCCGAATATAGCGTCTTGTTCTCTCCATCCTCTTGTCGTCCACCACCACTACCGATGAAACCAGCGAACTCTGGGGCGTAAAAGACTCCGCCTCCTCAGCCTCCATCGGTGTGGACCCTGATTGCATGGTCCGGCTACTCCTTGAACTATCTCTCGAACCAGGTCTCGCTCCCAGACGGCTGGATATGGATCGGGGGTGGACCAAAGGTGAACTGGGCCATTTCTATCAGGTCCGACTCTAGCTGGTGTATGTGTCTCTGGAAGACACCATATAGCCATTCCGTTCCCTTGGGCGTGTCGAAGTGAATGCCATCCGAGGATGCATCACGCGGGAGGGATTGTTCCATCAGGTCGGCCACATCCAGCAACCTCACGGGGAGCACGCTTCTCTGCTGAATCTGCCTGATTTCCCCATTAATATTTCGCACCTTCTCATTCATTTCCATCGCATGCTGGTCAAAGATCATGTTGTATGGGACCGTGCAGATGGTGAGTATTGCGGGATCAAACCAGCTCTTGAAGGATACAACTCATCTTCTCGTGTAACCTCACCACCTTCCTTGACTCCCTCTAGACACATCATTGGTCCCCATCATCAGAGTGACCGTATACATCTTGACCATATCCAAAATATCCAGGGATGCCAACATCTGCGGTGTCGCCGCTCCAGAAAAGCTCAAGACCCCAACCTGCCAGTGTGACTGGATCCGCGTCAGCACCGTATCAAGATGTCCCCTATGATCAGGTGAACTGCACCATCCCGTATCCTGGGTTGAGTGAAATATTCAGACCAGGCCGCGTCATGGAAGCAGTCCCTCCTGGCCCGCTGCGCTGTCGTCCAATCCATCCGGTTGTGCCTGTGGTATGCGCCATCTTTATTCTTCTTATAACTCGCGATTGTTACGCTCCTAACTGGATGGTCCCTCCAAGTAGGAGGTCGCTCTTCTTTCACTGAATCGTCACGGGTTCTCGACTGCAACCTCTCTTGTAGTGCATTGAGACGTGATGAACCCAACCCAGCTTGGCTACCTCTTGTGGTTGAACTAGGGGTATATCCTGGGAGCTTGACCTCCATCAACGGTCGCACCGACTGCGCATCCAGACTATGCACAGAGGGTAAATGTTCAGGTGGTATCCACACCTCCAGGCCCTCATTCATGAGCTCATGGGCCGCCCGGTCTAAGTTGAACTGGCGGCTGGGCCTAAGAGCCTCATCCACCTCCATTCGCGATTCAGGTCTCGATGCTGTGGCGGCTGGCTCTCTTGTCCGTGTCCTTTTTTCTTTCTGTCTCGCGAGCTCTCGTTGTCTTCTCTAGAGATTCTCCATTTCCGACTTCAGCTGCTCGCAGTTCGCCTCGTTCTCTCGGACCCTCTGTTCTTGCAGGTACTCCGCCCTGAGCATGCTGATATCACTCCACGCCTGATCTCTCTCGAGGACCGCCTGATCTCTTTACAGGTTTGCCTGGTCCCTCTCAAGCTTCGCACCATCCCTGTCAAGGTTCGCCTTGTCCCTCTCCCTCTGTGCCCTCTCTAGTTCCCTTTTCGCTGCTGAGGTCCGGGTATGCCTCCTCTGTCTGTTGAGATCGTATCATGGACGACGGCCTGCTCGTTGATTGGGCCGCGAGCCCTCCTGGCGGTCTGACGGGGAGTGGAAATTCTACCGCACCATATTCTGTGTTGTTACTCAAGCCAGGATTCCTCGCCAAGTCGAACCCCCTCACGCCTCCATCCACAGTCCAGGACAACCAACTAGTCTGTTCTTGATTGGATATTCCTTACGTCGTGTAGCCAACCATCAAAACAGCTTCTGTCGCTGATTCTCTGCATTCCCCCTGCGCCTCTAACTGTAGGATGGCATTCAACATCACCGCCATCCTCTCATCGATCTGGGTGTAGTCCAGATCCCTCAATTGAGCGTGGGTCTCTTGAGCGCCGCAGGCATAGATTTTCAAAAGCGATCTGCCATTGTCACGATCTTTAGATGATCTCAACTCGAGAGTTACCTTGTAAACCAACTTGAGAATTGCCTTACCAATCAACTTGAGAAATACCTTTTGAACCAACTTGAGAACTTGAGAAATGTCTCAATTCGAATTTTGTTAATCGTGAAC
Organism: Symsagittifera roscoffensis; assembly: GCF_963678635.1. Taxonomy (NCBI): domain Eukaryota; kingdom Metazoa; phylum Xenacoelomorpha; order Acoela; family Convolutidae; genus Symsagittifera; species Symsagittifera roscoffensis. Next base: position 58,859,396 of record NC_087064.1, read on the forward strand.
TTGTTCAAGACCTTCTCTTTCTTTTCAAATGAGTGCGGCTAGATCGTCAACTCAATTTTACAAATCAATCTGAAAATAAAAACCATTTTTAGACTAAGATGTTCTGTTCCTAACCTAAACCCCCCCCCATTATTGTGATTAAAACATCATCCCTCTATTTGTCTCACTAAAATAGTTCAATTGAAAATTTTTAAGAGCATGCAGATTCATTTAATCTTTTAGCACATCAACTCTTTTAAATTAAAATTGTCATGCCAACCACGTTAAAATCCATCTACGTGCTTCGAGATCCCCGTGTACCCTTACTCGAGATCCCCATGTACACCCAACTCAAGACATCCATTATCCACCCGTAGCTCAGGTGATACTCAAGTAGTATGTAGTATTTCTTGTGTAGGTGTACCATTATATCCGTTTCTGCGAAGATCACGTGTAGGATGGCATATAACTCCCTTGGGCTCAACTTGCCCCTGTTTGGGTCAAAAACAGGTATCGAGACCTCCACTATCCATCTTTCAATCATGAAGTCTCTCAGCCTCGTTAGTGCTGGCATCACGTGCTCAGGATCTATCGTGTTCCTTTCATTGACCCTTGTTACCAGAAAGCACAAGTATTTGCCCGGGACTTGTGAAACTGATGGGGAAGCGCAGCCATTCCTCCCAGCCCCGGTCTCTGTCTGAACAGAAACTCCATGTTCTGGTACTCTCTCTTGAAGTCCGCCTCTAGTCTCGATTTGAAGCTCATGTCCGCCATTATACAGATCGCACTAGTCCTGTCTGACAAAATGAAGTCGTTTCCGTTATCAGGATGTTCTCTGAGTGTTCATTGGGTATTTCAAATTTTGTTTTGAAGTTTCATCCTATGGTAAACACGGCCTCTTCCTCGTTCAGTTCTAGCCCGCTGGTCTCTCTCACTTCTCTGAGTTTCTTTATCATCAAATTTCCGGTGTGGGTAAGTCCCACCCCCACACCCCGGACAAAAATAATTATCGACGTCCCCGTCAATGATGCTGGTTCTAAATTGTCTGGCGGTATCTCGAGCGGCCTGTCGGTTGCTGTCCAACCGAAGAGGGGATCTTCCGTTTTTACGTGTTGTTCTGCTGACACGTCGACCTGCTGGATCCTTTGCTCTTCATCTCCTTTGCTCTTGACATCATGCATCCACTCTAGAATTCTCACGTTTGTGTTCTCCCTCCTTTCGATCTCGCTCTGCTCTGTTACCTGTTGTACCTCATGCCTGTCCGTTTGCGGTTACCACTCCTGGTTCCTGCTGTTATCGGCAAGTCTCGTTACGTCCAATTTGGCACCTCATCCTGCTACGGGTCGTTCCAGTCTTCCTCCGCAAAGTATTCCGCATCTGAGCCTGCTTCTATTTTTTCATTATCGTCCATGCTCACCTCTTCGTTGCCATCATTCTTTTCCCTGGTGCCTTTTTCGTTCACTTCGCATCCTGGCTCTACCAACAGGTACTCTAGTCCATCCATGTTCTGCGGTACGCACCAGTCCTCCGGAGATGGGACATGGGGCTTCAGGTTTTCATAATGGGCTGCTCGCCCCGTACTCATACGGTAGAACCGTCCCAGCTGGTGTTTTTCCGTGATCATGAATGGTCCTCTCCACTTCTTGAGTAGTTTTTTCGTCCCCTTGAGAGATATGACATTCTGGAACACCCAGACGTCTGACGGGGAGTGGAAATTCTACCGCACCAAATTCTGTGTTGTTACTCAAGCCAGGATTCCTCGCCAAGTCGAACCCCCTCACGCCTCCATCCACATTCCAGAACAACCAACTAGTCTGTTCTTGATTGGATATTCCTTACGTCGTGTAGCCAACCATCAAAACAGCTTCTGTCGCTGATTCTCTGCATTCCCCCTGCGCCTCTAACTGTAGGATGGCATTCAACATCACCGCCATCCTCTCATCGATCTGGGGTAGTCCAGATCCCTCAAGTGTTTGTACAGTTCATCGAGCGTGGGTCTCTTGAGCGCCGCAGGCATAGATTTCCAAAAGCGATCTGCCATTGTCACGATCTTTAGATGATCTCAACTCGAGAGTTACTTTGTAAACCAACTTGAGAATTGCCTTACCAATCAACTTGAGAAATACCTTGTGAACCAACTTGAGAACTTGAGAAATGTCTCACTTCGAATGATGTTAATCGTGAACTTGTTCAAGACCTTCTCTTTCTTTTCAATTGAGTGCGGCTAGATCGTCAACTCAATTTTACAAATCAATCTGAAAATAAAAACCATTTTTAGATTAAGATGTTCTGTTCCTAACCTAACCTCCCCCCCATTATTGTGGTTAAAACATCATCCCTCTATTTGTCTCACTAAAATAGTTCAATTGGAAGTTTTTAAGAGCATGCAGATTCATTTAATTTTTTAGCACATCAACTCTTTTAAATTATAATTGTCATGCCAACCACGTTAAAATCCATCTACCTGCTTCGAGATCCCCGTGTACCCTTACTCGAGATCCCCATGTACCCCCAACTCAAGACCTCCATTATCCACCCGTAGCTCAGGTGATACTCAAGTAGTATTTCTTGTGTAGGTGTACCATTATATCCGTTTCTGCGAAGATCACGTGTAGGATGGCATATAACTCCCTTGGGCTCAACTTGCCCCTGTTTGGGTCATAAACAGGTATCGAGACCTCCACTATCCATCTTTCAATCATGAAGTCTCTCAGCCTCGTTGGTGCTGGCATCACGTGCTCAGGATCTATCGTGTTCCTTTCATTGACCCTTGTTACCAGAAAGCACAGGTATTTGCCCGGGACTTGTGAAACTGATGGGGAAGCGCAGCCATTCCTCCCAGCCCCGGTCTCTGTCTGAACAGAAACTCCACGTTCTGGTACTCTTTCTTGAAGTCCGCCTCTAGGCTCGATTTGAAGCTCATGTCCGCCATTATACAGATCGCACTAGTCCTGTCTGAAAAAATGAAGTCGTTTCCGTTATCAGGATGTTCTCTGAGTGTTCATTGGGTATTTCAAATTTTGTTTTGAAGTTTCATCCTATGGTAGGCACGGCTTCTTCCTCGTTCAGTTCTAGCCCGCTGGTCTCTCTCACTTCTCTGAGTTTCTTTATCATCAAATTTCCGGTGTAGGTAAGTCCTACCCCCACACCCCGGACAAAAACATTTATCGAAGTCCCCGTCAATGATGCTGGTTCTAAATTGTCTGGCGGTATCTCGAGCGGCCTGTCGGTTGCTGTCCAACCGAAGAGGGGATATTCCGTTTTTACGTGTTGTTCTGCTGACACGTCGACCTGCTGGATCCTTTGCTCTTCATCTCCTTTGCTCTTGACATCATGCATCCACTCTAGAGTTCTCACGTTTGTGTTCTCCCTCCTTTCGATCTCGCTCTGCTCTGTTACCTGTTGTACCTCATGCCTGTCCGTTTGCGATTACCACTCCTGGTTCCTGCTGTTATCGGCAAGTCTCGTTACGTCCAATTTGGCACCTCATCCTGCTCCGGGTCGTTCCAGTCTTCCTCCGCAAAGGATTCCGCATCTGAGCCTGCTTCTATTTTTTCATTATCGTCCATGCTCACCTCTTCGTTGCCATCATTTTTTTCCCTGGTGCCTTTTTCGTTCACTTCGCATCCTGGCTCTACCAACAGGTACTCTAGTCCATCCATGTTCTGCGGTACGCACCAGTCCTCCGGAGATGGGACATAGGGCTTCAGGTTTTCATAATGGGCTGCTCGCCCCGAACTCATACGGTAGAACCGTCCCAGCTGGTGTACTTCCGTGATCATGAATAGTCCTCTCCACTTCTTGAGTAGTTTTTTCGTCCCCTTGGGAGATATGACATTCTGGAACACCCAGACGTATTGACCCACTGATTACGGTTTAGCCTGCTGTATCTTTTCATCATATTTCTTCCGCTGCCTTATTTGCGCTTGCGCCGAGTTCCTCCTGCAGAGCTCGTTTAGTTCCTGTTGTATCTTGACCGCCTCCTTCACATAAGCTTGAGGCGACGTCTTTTTCCCTTCGTATTCTGGGTAAAAAAACGTTAGGGGCATTGCTCTCTCCTTGCCCGTTAACATCATGAAGGGACTGATTCCTGTCGTCGAGTGTTGCATGCTGTTGTACGCCCCCACCACTTGCGGTAGATACTTATCCCAGTCTGTCATGTATCTCGAGCAAAATACCATCAGCATGTTCACCAACGTACTGTTCTGTCTGTCCACTAACCCGTTAGTCTGAGGATGGTAAGTCGTCGAGTGCGCTTGAGCATTGTGTGACCTCTTCATCAGTTCTTTTGTCAGGTCACCCACGAAGGCCTTGCCGTTGTCCGATTGAAATGTCATCGGAAAACCATATCGGGATATCCAAGGTATTATCAAGGAGTCACAATTCTCCTCCGCTGAGGCTGTTTGACAGAGCACTGCTTCCGCCAACTTGGTAAAGTGGTCTATTATGACCAGTATCTGGTTATATCCCGACTATGTCATGCAGATCTTCTGTTGGTCTATCTGCACCACCTCATTGAATTCCGAGCTCTCAAGGGACTTGAGTGGGAACTTCGTCTTCCGTGGGTCTTTCACTTGTAGACATGCCAGACATGCGTTCACCCATCTCTCGCAGGCTTTTCTTAATCCCGGCCAATCAAACCTTTGTAGTATTCTCTGTTGCACTTTGTCTATCCCCTGATGTCCCATTTGATCGTATGATCTGAATAACACCTCCGTCTGGTACAACTGTGGTAGTATGATGAGGTTATGCTTGTGTAGTATCTTCTCCTCATCCTTTCTCCTGCATGCTACCACCCCATAAGCTGTATGATAGAGCAAATGCTTACTTTTTTTGTAGAACTGGCTCAAAATCTTGTAGTTGTCTTCTACCAGGTCTCCTTTCTCCTTGGCTCTCGTCCGGATCCATTTGGAGAGATTGCTTGTCATCTTATCATTCTTTTGGGCTCTTATCAGATCCGACAGCCTATATCTCGCCTTGACGTGCTCCTTTAATGCCATTATTTGACCATTCATTTCTCCAGGACTGTGGATGTCATCTTTCAATTTGACGCAAACTATCCTCCTCGGGATCTTCCTGTCATCTTCTGACACCAGGTTTGTTCTGACGTTCGAGTTACATGATAGCTGCCTTAACGGTTTCCCTGACACTGCAATTCTTTCAAGTTCTTCACCTCCACGCACCTACTGCTGATCCAGGTTGTACGTTCCTGAGGAGGGACTCGTTTGTAGTTCTCTATCTCGGTGCCTCATCTTCTCTTCTGCCAGTATCATGCATAGACTATCTTGATCACCGCTGCTTTTCTCTGAGTCTTCATCCCATTCTTCACACTCCCCGGACAAATTTTCTTCCTCGGCACTGTCCCTCTCCCCGGACTCTTGACCCAGTCCCAGGTCCTCAGCCTCCTTCTTGAATGCTACCATCTTCTTACTGACCATAGTCCTCTCAAGTACGTCCTCAGGGATTCTATCAACCAATGACTGCACGACTTCTCTTCCATCAGGTTTCCTTTCTTTCGAGGAGCCCTCTTTACCATCCGCCTTTCTTCTCAATATCGTGACCTCTGGTTCTTCTGCACCCTTCTCTTGTATCACAGGTTTATCGCCTGCCAGTTTCTCGAGTAATCTCACCAAGTCTTCATTTATCTGTGCATCTCCCGTTTCGCCTTTCGCCTTGAGCGTCTCCCTCACAATTTTTGACTTGAGCATTATCCCTATCGGCATCCCTCGGGTCTTTTTCAAGATTGTTTTCTGTAGACGTTCCTTTGGTAGTTCCAGGTGATCTTCTATGGGTTTGCCAGACTTGCCGAGCCATCTCGTGAGTGGAAGGCTATCATACGTTTCCTTATCCATGAAGGAGAAGCCATCTTTGATTTCTGGCCTATCCGCCTCCCTCTGTTCCTGTCTCTCGTAGAACTCCGTCTTCTTACTCACGCTGTCGGCATTTTGATGTTTGTCTCTCGTCCTATGCTCAATTATCATGTTGTATCCATCCAAGCGAACTATTCATCTCCCTATGTAGCTTTGATCCATTGAGTACGTTTTCAACGAGCTGAGTGCCCTGTTGTCGACTCGTAACTTGAACGGCCCGCTGTGTGACATTCGACCAGAATGGACAAAATGCAATCTCTGCAGATTTCGAATTTTTAGCAGCGAGCCTTCCGAGTTGGTGATTTCGAAGGATTAAGAACGTTGTTCGAACGATTGAACAAAACGTGAAGGTTGAAGGATTCGGAAATTGCTAAATTTTAAATTTTCGAAGTGATTAGGTAACATTTCTGAGAAACGTCAGAAACGGCCATTTTGGCAGAAAAGCTGAAAAGCGACAGAATAACGATAGTCGCACTGACGAAAACAACAAAAATTGTGATAGAAAAACAACAGAGAAAAACAGAAGGACGTTCCGAGTTGCAACTATTGTGTCGCTACAATAGTTGCAAGGCCGTTGCAGACAACGGTGAAGGGTGGAAGATAGCCTTCCGGATTACGAAGAAGTAAAGATTAACGAGCTTGATTCAGTGGATTCAAGAATCCGGAAGGGTTTCGGAACTGAAACTTTTATTCTTTCATATAAACTTTTAGCTTCTTGTCATGTCCTGATTTGAATTTAATTAACAACTGGATCCGTTTTGATAAGGATGAGAAGCTAGGAGTTGGGGGAAAGGGTTGATCCATCTTCGATGGAGATGATGATTTTTATCTACTGAACAAAAACAATAATAATATAATAAGTAGTAGCTCTGTTTTTAGGAGTGACCTCGTGGTCTGGGGATACTGAGACCCAGCCATGAGCTCACTATTTCTGCATGTAATTAAGTTAATTTGAGTGTTTTGACCGAAGCCGAAAGCAGTAACGTTTTTGTCGACCCGATGTTAGAAAAGACCACCAAAAGTACTGGCTTGGTAGAGACGGTGAAAAGCATATAAAGCTCTGTTTAGACGTTAGCCAGTCGTCTTAGGACTTAGTTTTATTTTCCGTCGATATGTATCTTCCGGGCGAATGTTACATACATGTTTTTATGGCGCTCCTGGATGTTATTCTTTTTTAACATCATGACCGGCAGAACCGTTAACGAGCACTCCGCGCCGAGCAGATGCTCACATTAACGCCCTTAATAGGCCTAAACCGCCGGGGCGGAAGGGTAGTTCGGAACGCGGAAGCCTTCAGGATTACCGTGAATAGCTTTTTAACTTAGTTAAGACAGAAAATTCACAAATCAGGAAGGGTGGGGGGATCGGCCATTCCCTCGTTCCCTGAGAGGTTTGTGACCAAAAACACTTAAAGATATGTATAAAACCAAACAAAAAGTAGTATAGTACCCAAGAAAAACAAAAAATATAAAAAAATAACCGAAAAAACCAAAAACAGTAAAAAAAAAAAAAGTAAAAAATCAGTAGAAATCATCCCCCCAGACAAGATGTGATCCGACCCCCCCGTTTGTTGTTGATAGATATATTGTTGTTACAGGCATTTATATCAGTCAGGATTGTTACGATCAATTTTGTAGCCTGTTTGTGAGGCTTGTACTGTAGGGTTATTTGAGCATTTAAGCACGTTAATGATAAATTGCGCTCAATCCGGAAGGGTCAGCTGATTTGCGCTCAATTTGGAAGGGTCTTGGGAGAAGACTGATCCGGCAAGCAGTACAAGGAGCAACAAGAAGACGCTCGACGACAACAACAATCGACTGTTGGGTATCGTTAACAAGTTTTGTATCCCTTTTGATACAAAAAGTAAGATAGTAAACTGTGGGGGGCTGTGTAGTGACCCTTCACCGAACTGCGAATATCCGAGTTAAGCACCTTAATTCGGATATTAAACAAACCCGGAGGGGTATAGTATTACTAATATTATTACTAATATAGCCTATAATAATACTCTTATACCGTTTTTCAGTGAAAAACACAGAAAGTAGACCGGTTTTTAGGGTCAAAATAGCGATATTTTGATCACCCCACAAGTCGCGATTTTTGAGATATCGATATTTTTTGAAACGGAAAAAAGCGCTAAGGTAGTGTGTTACATTGTAACTGCACTACCATAATAGATAGAACCGGTTAAGTTTAGTTCGAAAGTGGTTGGAACTATTTTGGTACTGAAAACCGAAATTTCGTGATTTTTGAGAAAACGAAACACTATAAATTCAAAAAAAATTTTTTGAAATTTTTGAGTTACAACAGTAAAAACAGTTGTTCGGACAACGTCCACTAGTGAATCTACAAGTTTTAAAACCCGCTACCCGAAAGCCTTCCGGGTTACAGAGAAATCGAACTTAAATAAGATAGTTTTTCTAAAATTTTTTCAACTAAAGCGTTTTAGATCGGGTCTTTTGCATTGAACTAGAAGAGTATAGGCCTTCTGAGCTCGGATCAATAAATTTTAGGTCGAAAGGACCAGATTTGCGGAAAAAGTTAGGCAGAACCTATAATAGAGAAATTTCTTGACTTTAAGAAAAAAGACGTTTTGGCTAATAACTTTTCGACGACTGAACAGATCCAGTTGATCTTGGTACCAAGAGATCAAAAATTAGCTGGACTTACTGATAGCGACAAAAGTTTTTCGAAAAAGTATGCGTGAAAATTTTTTGAGGTTGTTTTTAGCAAATTCACCAATTTGGGAGGGTAGACCCTTCACGTTTTATAAATTTCTTTTAGAAAAGCCCTTATACCGCTACCAAAAGGTAATAGCGGTTGAATAAAGTAACTTTAGGCTGTGCTAGACGAAAAGGGAAGGCTAAAGGCACAGCAAAACCCTAATCGAGCCGAAGTTAGGCGAGCGATAAGACCCTTCACCGTTAGTGTGAATTGTCAATTAAGAGACTTAACTTCAATCCGGAGGGGACTAGGAAAGGATCATATACCCTTCCCAGTTAATTCAAACAGCATAATAGCATCGGAGAACGTATCCGGAGGGGTATAGGTTGAAAAAAGGAAATCTCCGAAAAGCTACTTTCACAAAACCGGAGGGCTCCCAATCCGGAGGGGTCAAAAAATTTTTTCCAAATAAGGAGGGGTCCAAATCCGGAGGGGTCTTATATTAACTAACTCAGAGGGGTCCCAATCCGGAAGGGTCTAGATTTTGTTAGTCCGGAAGGGTCCTATTTGTGCCAATCCGGAGGGGTATTATTTTATTAAAGGACTTAGGTAGGCGAAAGAAAGACTAAAGTGAGAGGTATTAGGTTATTAGCACACAGGCTAGGAATCAGTGACTGCACTGGTAACTTGCCTCTCAATAAGAACCAGACCAAAACAAAACAGGTCCGAACTCGGATATTCGCGACACTAAGTCTATATTAAAAAGAGGGTGATTCATTGGTGTGGATTGTAACATAATAAGTTTTTGTGAAAAGTGACTGCCCTGAGGATTTTAGTAGGTCTAGCTCGGGCAGTCCGAAGGCAGATAGGTAACACAGTACTCGGTGGGTGCAATAGACGCCCACTTGAGAAAATTACTGCCTTCAAAGTTTTGTCTGTTTGGTGCAGCACCGAGCGGGGAAAGCTTTTTCTTTAAAAGACAAGTTCGACTATTGTACTGTGACCGACTAAAAGTACAATACACATACGTTTTTTTTCATAGAGATATTGATACTCTGTCATTATATATATATTTTTGTTCTTGATTTTAAATCTACATAAACTGTGCTTGATTGGGTAGTGAGTACACTATCTTTTAGATTAACTGACAACAACATATTGTGCTAGTTTTCAAATCTTACGACCGATAATCGGTTAGTGTGAATAATTTTTATTCAAACTGTACTCTGATAACATACAGGGATTCGTGGTCACTATTTAATAGAATCTTGTGAAATTTATTGTGTTGTGTCATTATTATTGTTAATAAAACCATAAGGTCACTAGCAATCGAGTTAAGTGTATAGGCATTAAGAAGTGACAAATAGAGAATGAGTCTAGACAAGTCAAGGATACCAAAACGAGGTAATAGCTCTAGGAAATTCATACCTGAAAAGCAAGAAAAACGATGACCGATCCTTTTGTGGATTGGATCAAGCGATCCCGGTCCGACAAAGGGGAGACGGTTTCAGGCAGAATGGTTGAAACGAGAAGTCAGAAGACCTCAGAAGAGCGTAAAGAACTGTTAGAAGTGGATGTCAACACAGACCATGCCATGAACGACAACCAGGAAGTACATGGACTGGAAGGGAGAAGCAGAAGGCTGGCAAGTGAATCTACTCCGGTAGAACAAGGCCATGATTTTGCTACTTCCACCTGGACGTTGGATCGAGAAGAGATATCAGAACTGTCCGACATCTCAACTGAAATAGCGGCAACTAGAAGATCTCCATCAGACAACACTATGATGGCAGGCGGAGTTGAGAAACAAACAACGTCATCATCGTTCTCAGAGAGAATGAGGAACACCTTCGGAAACATCTTTCCATTCACCATGCGAGGAGGCGCAGGAAATGAAGGTGAATCCCAGGAGGAGGAGGACGAAGAAGAGCAAGTGGACTTTGGATCTCAAGTCAGCCTCAATAGTTCGACCCAGGAGAATGAGGCATACGTCGGAAGAGAGACTGGAACCATGGACAAATTTGGTGTGGTGAGAACGATAAGCAAAGAGGCAAACACACCGGGCCAGTCAAGAGACTTCGCGACTATGACAAATTCAAAGCTGCAAGCTGGGGAGAGTAGAAATAGAGAGCTGGGCAACGCATTGGCGGATCCTGAGGTAGATAATGAAAAGACGTCGAGGCAGAGAGTCAAGGCCCGGATCTCGACCAGCACGAAGCTACCTGGGACCGACAGGGTTGCACCGCCACTAGTAACGCCACTCGTGAATAACGGGGCAGCACTAGAAGAAGCCTTAAACAACATAGTGGACAGTTTAGGAGAACAAAATGAACAGATGTCAATAAGGATGAGTGAACTAGAAAGAGCAGTTCACATTGAAAGAGAAAGTATGCGGGAAGAAATAAACCGCAATAGACAAGAAGTTGGCAGGAGCGAAAAACGCTTGAAAGAAAGAACGGACGAGCATATGGCGAAGAACTTGTCGCGAATGACAAAAGAGGCGGAACAGCGAGAGTTACGTTTAAGAGACGAAATGGAGAAGTTAAGAATTCATCAAGAGCAGTCTCTTGGGACTCTTGACACAAAGATAGAAGCGATGATGGAGAGGCGAACTCAGGCTATCATGGATAGGTTGATCGGGCTACTAAGCAGCAAGAGTGGACCAAAAGAAGGAAAACCGAACTCGGGAGGTCCCAGCAGGGAGCCGAGGGTGAACTTCAATGAACATCAAAAGAGGAAGACGTATGGATCCACTAGAGGCAGGGGCAGTTCATCAGGCTATGCCACAAGGGGTAATGGAACATGGGGCCCGAACAGTAGAACAAGTTCAACAGGGAACAGACAAACCTCTAACGAACGACCAACGCAAGGCACACATGCGACTGGGAGAAGTGATTCCGGCAACAGGGGGCATGCGAGCCCGAGGAGGAGTCATGTGGACCAAGCGGGAAACACTCACGGCGATTCGGATTGCATGGATGCACCGCATACAGAGCCTCAGACGAGGTGTGAGGACACTCAGGCGGGACACTCAAGGGATGCTACGGCAATGGCCACAGCATTTGAACCCCTAAACAGGTCTTTGGAGACATTCCTTACAAGGTTATCCAGAACCAATGAACGCAGTGAGAAGTGCAGAAGAGTCTTTAAGAAACCAAGATGCTATAGAGATGAATCTGATGGCTGTATTGATACCTGGATAGAGGTAATGAAGCTGCATTTCGAGGAAGAGGACTTGTCGGAGAGACAGGAATGCAGTGCGCTCACCAGCAACTTGGAAGGGACAGCCCTGAACTGTGTCCTGGAGGTCTATGGGCCGTATCAAATAATGCTGAACGTGGATGGAATCAGTATTTACACCAGGAGTTATATAACAACAGATGATGACCAAATGGGGCAGATCTATTTGGGTGAGGAGGAGCTCAAAGTCCGCAGGATAGGCCATGACGCCATGATGGAACAAGACGCAGTACACATTGGATATGAAGCAGATGTGACCGCACATCTGCTCGACACCAACGGAACAAAAATCGGAGTGACAGGGCTTCTGGACACAGGATCGGTAGTGAGTGTGATGCCGATAAAAACTTGGGAAAGAATGGGCTTCACGCGGGAAGATCTAATTCCAACGAATCTCCGACTGGCCGCCGCCAATCGAGGAACTATCTACGTAGCCGGAAGAACACCAATAACGGTCCTCCACATGGGAAGACGGGATCTTTGGATGAGCTTCCTGGTGGTAGAGAATTTGGACGACGCCGACCAATTCATCTTGGGCAGAGATTTTGTCAGGAATTTTGACGTGATGATTGACTTGAACAACGGTCTGATACGGATTAGAAACCCGGACCGGAAGTATGTTAAGAGACCAATTAATAGGATAATAACAGACGAAAACAAGGTACCAATTTTTTGGATAGAAAAGTAAAACTACAACCAGGACAAGCTGTGGTAGCAATTTTTAGAATGAGAAATTTGAATTCGTTAAGTGACAGTAAACAGGTTTGCTTTGTACCGAATACAATAGTCAGAGTTCGGTGATTTTAGGCCGGAGCTTCTCGGTAACGCGAAACGGACTGTGTGTCAGTGTGTTGTTGAACACACTGGACACCACGGTTTCAATCCAGCGTGGAAAGAAGCTTGGCTACGCTTTGCCGATGAGGACAATCTATTGTGTCGCTACAATAGTTGCAAGGCCGTTGCAGACAACGGTGAAGGGTGGAAGATAGCCTTCCGGATTACGAAGAAGTAAAGATCAACGAGCGTGATTCAGTGGATTCAAGAATCCGGAAGGGTTTCGGAACTGAAACTTTTATTCTTTTATATAAACTTTTAGCTTCTTGTCATGTCCTGATTTGAATTTAATTTACAACTGGATCCATTTTGATAAGGATGAGAAGCTAGGAGTTGGGGGAAAGGGTTGATCCATCTTCGATGGAGATGATGATTTTTATCTACTGAACAAAAACAATAGTAATATAATAAGTAGTAGCCCTGTTTTTAGGAGTGACCTCGTGGTCCGGGGATACTGAGACCCAGCCATGAGCTCACTATTTCTGCATGTAATTAAGTTAATTTGAGTGTTTTGACCGAAGCCGAAAGCAGTAACATTTTTGTCGACCCGATGTTGGAAAAGAGCACCAAAAGTACTGGCTTTGGTAGAGACGGTGAAAAGCATATAAAGCTCTGTTTAGACGTTAGCAGTCGTCTTAGGACTTAGTTTTATTTTCCGTCGATATGTATCTTCCGGGCGAATGTTACACTGCCTAGGTTTCTCGACAAAGGTAGCCACCGCGAACATTTCTGCTTTGCGCGCCCCGTACTTCATCTCCGAATCACTCAAGACTTTACTCCCAAAAGCTATTGGTCTCAAGACTGTCTTCCCACTCCACTCCTGCTCTTGATGGAGAATGCCAAAAATCGCTACTACCGATGCATCCGTGTCCAGCACGTACATTCCCTTTTCCGTTGGCATCCCTAGCACCGGTGTTTCACACAACTCCTTCTTTATTCTCTGGAATGATTCTTCCGCTGCGTTGTTCCACGTGAACTTCTTGCCTTTGTGCCTCATCAGTTGCTGCATCGGGTACACTTTTACCGCATAGCCCTTGATGAACTCCCTGTAGTAATTCGCAAAACCCAGGAAGCTCATCAATTGATGTTCCGTTTTAGGCGATTTCCACGTCAGAACCGCTTCTACTGCATCTGGGTCTGGTCTGATGCCATGTCTATCCACCATTCTCCCCAGGTATTTTATCGAGTCCTTGAGTATTTCACTTTTTGATAGTTTGCATTTTAGTCCCGATCTCTTCATGTAGGCAAACACCTCGTCCAGTCGTTTGATATGATCCTCTAGTGTCGGTGTTGCAATTACCACGTCATCCACCTAGCATATTACCAGTTACACCGGTCAATGTGTGTGCCATCAGTCGTTGAAATGTGGCCGTGGCGTTGCAAATACCAAAAGGCATCCGTTTCCATTGAAACAGCCCCAGCTCGCAGGCAAACCCTGTCTTGTCCCTGTCCTGCTTCGTCAGTGGTACCTGCCAAAAAGCTGATCCTAAATCAAGAGTCGTAAAAAAAATTTCGTCCCCCATTTTTGAGAGGCTCTCATCTATTCTGGGTATGGGATAGGCATCCTTCACCGTGACGGAGTTCAGATATCGAAAGTCGCAGTAAAATTTAATTAGTCGCCCTTCTTTTTAGCCATCACTACTCCACTCGCCCACGGTGATTTGGATGGTTCTATCATATCATACTCTAGTAAGGTCTCTATCTCCTTTCTACATGCATCCGATTTGTGTGAGGTCATTCGCCTCGCCCCCTCCCTATGCGGCACCGCCGTCTCCTCAAGCTCTATTTCATGTTCAACAAAATTACAACATCCAATATCTGCTTTATGTCTCGAAAAAACATCCTCATTCCTCTCTAGTACACCCTGATGGCTTCGAGCTGTTCATCCGTTACCTTGCCCCTCAAGTGCTCTTTTTCAGGTAAAATTGGTTTATCCATTTCCATTTCCTCTAGTGTGGGTCTTTCTGGGAAATTGGAACAGCTCGAAATTGGACTTAAGTGACTTCACAAGACCTGATGAATCTTTTATTTTCTTCAATCGTCTCAAGATAAAAATCTTGTCCCTGTGATTGGGACACTCAAGTACTTTATTCTCTTTTACATTTTCAGTCATTTCAAATCGAGTTTTCACAGGTAAAGCATATCCCAGCTTCCTCCCCCTCTGGATTGTGATGGGTATGTCAAGAGTATTCAACAAGACACTGACGCTGAGGCCGCTCTTGGTTATCGAGAGGGATCTTCCTAAAACAGCAACACTTTGACTGTTTGGATATAGAACTATGCATACTTGCTTGTTATCACTTAGTTCATTATAATTTTTCATCTGTAAGCTCACAATTACCGCTTCGTTTGCTTTCAGCCTTACCCTCCTACTCGAGAATACCCGCGCTTTATTCTCATTTGCCATTATCAGATTTACCGGTTTAATTACGTACTTCCTATCAGGGTTCCGTATTCTGAACATGGCATTGTTCAAATCAATTGTTACGTCGAAGTTCCTGATGAAGGCCCTGCCTAAACTGAACTGGTCAGACTCATCTAGGTTCTCCACCACAAGAAAGCTCATCCACAGGTTGCGTTCCCCTAGGTTTAGGGCTATTATTGGTGTTCTGTCTAGTGCCCGCAGCGCTCCCTTGTTTGCAGCCGAAAGCCGTATTCTCGAGTCTATCAAACCATTTTTGTTGAAACCCATCCGCTCCCAAGTTTCGATCGGTATAACACTCAAGACTGCTCCCGTATCAAGTAGCCCGCGTAACTGAGTCTTCTTGCCACTTATGTCGAGCACGTGTACTGATACGTCTGCCTCCGTCCCGATGTGCCTTGCATTCTCTTCTAACTTGGCGCAGTGTCCAATCGATCCTACTTTCAGTTCTTCTTTGCCCACATAGATTTGTCCGGCTAGGTCCTCATCACATGTTATCATGGTTTTCGTGTAGATGTTTATCCCATCTATCTTTAACATCACCTATTCTCGACGCGAACTGACTTGCTGCCACTTCTCGTGAGTAGTGCCCTCCAGGCTCTAGAAGTTGTCTGCGGACTTATTGCACTTAAGTAATCTGCGTACACCTCGATGCGCATTATTGTCTTGTCACTGGGTTCACTCAGGTTTCTCGTTACTTCATGGCCGCCCACAGTGATTATTGACATAATTCTGGCTCCGATCTTTGTTATGCCGAATGGCTTTCCCGTCACCATTTTTAGAGTGTTGCAATTTCCACCCCTTGTCGCTCCCATATCGGTATCGAGATACTTAACGTCTAACTCAACTTCTGCCTTTCAATTTCCTGCTTTCCGGAGGATTCTTGTTCTCAGCTTCTATGGCATTCTTAACTTGCACTACAGCCTTCATCGTTTTTGTCGGTAGTTCCGCACTCGGTGCCTCCGTGTTTTTGTGTCAAACTCGGCTGGCCTGTTTCTCGTGTTCTGCACCGCCGCTAACGCTAACTTATGTTTGGGATGACTTTGGTTTTTTACTGCTTCCCAAAATAATGGACAGTCCATCCTGAAGTATCCCTCTTGATTGCAGAAGAAGCATCTCGCACCTATCTTGATGATCAAGCCACTATAGAACTCGTTTTCTTCCATCTGGCTCATGTCTTCCTCATCCGGTGCATATCCCAGACCCTTCATGCCTTGGTTATACGTCGTGCAGTCCGCCACATGATGATCCGCTGATCCACAGTTTGCGCATGACCAACGTTTATCCATATCATCTCTAGGCTTATACCATGACGACCTCTGTGGTTGACTCCCCCCTTGCATGTTTCTGTTATCCGAGTATGAGTATTTCTTAGGTTTCATCAGCATGTACTCTCTTGACTTCTGTCTCATTTCTTCTGGAGTCGGTGCTTTATCTTTCGACAGTGTATAGTACGTTGCTAACCTTGTTCTCAAGTCGTCACTTTTACCCCATCGATAAATTTCGAGGCAATGCTGAAGTTCCTTCTATTCGTTGATTCAAGCTCTCAAGATTGTCCAGGAACCGATCAATCGATTCGTCGTCCCTCTGTCTTCTCTTTTCAAATCTCATCATCACTTGGTGACCCTTCATACCCGACCCGAATCGGCTCAATAATATCTCGAAGATTGTGTCTGCAGTATCACGTTCCTCGTCCTTCTTTGCAACTACACATTTTAACGCCGTGCCTTCTAAATTGCTGAGTATCGCTATGCAGGCTTGTCTCTCGTCGTTCAAGTTGTCTTGTTCCAAATGTAGTCTCATGACTTCCACACATGTGTCAATGCAGCCATCCGAGTCGTCTTTGAACTCTTTGGGTTTCTTGAAGGTCTTCCTGGATTTACCACTTCCTCTTTCACTCGAGTCAGTGTTCCTTGTCGCGAATGCTTCAAGTGTCCTGTTCATCATTGACAAGATGCTTGCCCATATCATGGAGTCAGGTGCTACATTAATGTTCGTACTCGAGCCCTCTGGTGTATTCGTAGTGTTTGATGTTCCACCCGTCATGATGGTCTTGGACCTCCCTGTCCCTACGCTCGTTGCAATCCGGGGTAACGGTGTAGAATCCCGTTTTTTCCGTTGCGGTTCTATGAAGTCAACTCTGGTGCCTTGCGGTCTACCTGCTACCAGTTTGTCTTACGCTGTTGAGTTTCTCAAGATGGCATCCAGTTTGGCCTGTATGGCACAAGAACTCTTAGTGTGGTCTCTGCTCATTTGTCCATTCTCGTCTCCAAACTCCCTAGCTTACTGTTCACAGTGTCATACCGTTGCTTCATTACTTGCATGTCTTTTTTGATATTCTTCTCGCGGTCTTTGTCAGTGGCCTCTACCTTGTCTGACACCTGCTGAAGCTTTTCCTCCGTCGCCCTCGCCAGGTTGAAGTAGTTGTCCAGGTATTCGTTTTTGTTGCATCTTAATTCCTTCTTTATTACTTCTCGATCTTCCTCACTGCACTTCAGTTTTTTGTCGATTTGTTACAGTTTTGCCATCAAGTCACCCAGTTCAAGAAGAGGTGTTTTCTCTTGGTTTGCTGTTGTCCCAGTTTCAACCGTTTCCTCGTGGCTAGCTGTTGCCACAAGATCGCCACGATAAACGTCTCGATAATCATCTGTTGCCACTGCAGAAACGGTTCCAAATGTCTTGCCTTTCTCGGTCGTAGGTGTTATTTCATCCTTCTCTCTTGGTTTCCTTCCGACCATCATTGCAATCCTCTCTGTGAACGACGTTCTTTTTGTTTGAGAGTCCTCTTTTATAGTTTCTGGCGTGTTGCTCCTTGTATCGTCTACAATGTCAATCGGCGAGAATTCTATCGTCTTCTTATCTTGTTCCTTCACGTTCGGCATCGGTGTTGACTCTAATCTCCTTTTCTTTCCACCTCATCAACACTCTAATCTGGTGTCTCTAGATCGATTTCTGTAGCAGGTACCGTTCGTTCCTCTTCAGCGCTTACTCTCGTCTTGCTTTCCTTTGCGCTTCTTGTGTTTGACCATGCTCACTGAAAAGTTCTTTCTTATTACTTTTTGGTCCGACGGCATCGCTTTTCGTTGCGACGAGTTGTGTTTTGTCTTTGACTCTAGAACTCTTTTTTCTGCTATCGGTACCCTACTTCGCCTCATGATTCTTATTTACAATTTTTTCTATCTACAATATTAAAAATTATAAATTTCTATTCTAAGGATAAAAATTCTAAAAAGTTTTCCTAATTTTCTTAAGTAAAAAGTTTTTCAGTTCGGGATCTTATTAGAGCAAATTTTTCTTGATTTTAATCGTTCTGACCGGTCTTTTGAACTCTCCACTTAAGTATTTGGATGTTTCACACCGTCCCAATGCCTACCGCTTCAGTGTTTGGGTACCTCGTACTGTCCCGAGACCCTTTTTGCTCAGATGTCGGAACACTTCGCACGTCCCAGGACCTCTTGGTACTGTCCCAAGACTCTGCGCTAGTGTCCCAAGACTTTTCTGTACTGTCCCAAGATTTTTGGCACTGTCTCAAGACTTTTCTGTAGTGTCCCAAGACTTTTCTGTACTGTCCCAAGACTTTTTTGTACTGTCCCAAGACTTTTCGGCACTGTCCCAAGGTTTTTCTGTACTGTCCCAAGACTTTTCGGCACTGTTCCAAGACTTTTCTGTACTGTCCCAAGACTTCATGGTGCTGTCCCAAGACTTTTTTGTACTGTCCCAAGACTTTTCGGCACTGTCCCAAGACTTTTCTGTACTGTTCCAAGTTTTTTTGGCACTGTCCCAAGACTTTTCTGTACTGTCGCAAGACTTTTCGGCACTGTCCCAAGACTTTTTGTACTGTCCCAAGACTTCTTGGTGCTGTCCCAAGACTTTTATGTACTGTCCCAAGACTTTTCGGTACTGTTCGAAGACTTTTCTGTACTGTCCCAAGACTTCTTGGTGCTGTCCCAAGACTTTTTCGCTCTGTCCCAAGACCTTTTCACTCTGTCCCAAGACATCCTGGTACTGTCCCAAGACTTTTCCGCTCTGTCCCAAGACTTCCTGGTACTGTCCCAAGACTTTTCCGCTCTGTCCCAAGACTTCCTGGTACTGTACCAAGACTTTTCCGCTCTGTCCCAAGACTTCCTGGTACTGTCCCAAGACTTTTCCGCTCTGTCCCAAGACTTCCTGACTTCAGTGTTGGGACATACACACTGTCCCAAGACCCCTTCTTCCTTAGTGTTGGGACAAACTGATTTCTTCTTCTTCGTTGTTGTGACTCTTGAACCACTATCCCTGGTACCACCACTTGAGCTCTAGTATAAAAACTTCCCCAAAACCCAACCTTACTGGCCAAAAGTTTCAAATGCTAATCCCCTGAACTATCTCCCTTTATTAATCTGACGCAAGTTGAAATTCAACTTGTTCTCTGATGTGTTGTGATCACCTATTCGTTCAAAAAACCGATAAAATTAGTACCGAAAACGTAAAAACACAAACGATAAAAAATTATACAAACAGAAACATGAACCCACCTAAAATTGGAGGTGACCAATATCGCCCTCTCGTAGAAAAAATTCTGGTACCTGATTGTCACGCGTTTTCCTCTACCCTCTTAACGTTCTTATGGGGTATTGTCCTTCCGGGGTTAAAAAACTGTCTATCTCCGTTCCCCCCACCCTATCCTACCAGAGTACCTACCTTAATTTGATCTTAAATTTGGATATCCTCTCACTATAATTCACATGTGTAAGATTATAATGTAACTAAATCGACGATATCGATTGAGTAGTTACTATAACGTGTCCCCCTTTTTTATAATTTGCAACCGCCAACCTCTAACCTAACCAGCCCCCCTTCTAACCTCCCCCCTGTTTAGCCCTCCTCTTAAGCCGAAAATTACCTTAAGTGCTGGGTGCTAAACCTCTCAAGAGAAAACCGTAGAACCTGTTTCCAAGCTCTGCTCAAGTAAAAACGTTCCTCAAAACAGTGGGATTCCGCTTATCCAATTTGACACTTATCTCTTATATTGTAATGTCGATTCTAACGATACCCGATTGACCAACCAACCAGAACACCTCTGAGTGTCCCCCTCTGGTTGTTCTGATTCCGTGCTGGTTGTCTCCTTGGCTCGTCCAGGACCTCTCTCCAGCACCTCCTTGGCTGGTCACCTGTTCCAGTCCAGTCTCCCAGTGGTTCGTAGATTCACCAAACAAAACACCTCTGTGTGCCTTCTCTTTTCGGTCCCGTCGGTGCTGGATGTCCCCTTGTCGTATCCAGTACTTGTCAGGTTCCCTTATTGTGAACCACTTTCCTGCTTGGCTGGTCACTTTTTCCAGTCAAGTCTCCTAGTGGTCCAGCTAAGCTGCAAGCTATCTGAAAACCCTTGACAACGCCCCACACTCGGGCACCTTTTTAACTTGCCGAAATGATCGAAAATATCGGTCTCATGAAAACAGTATGGGTATACTATTTAATTAATATAAAGGTTTGATCCAACTAATCTGGTGTCAAAGTCACTGTCATTTTTTGTTTCATGGTTTTTGTTCCTTTATCTATTCTTTTTCGGTTTTTGATTCGCTTTTTGTCTTTTTGCTCGTTTTTTAGTCCCCCTAGTTACCTCCCATTACTCGGTTAGCTGGCCTCGTTCGGAATGCGTACTAGGAAATTTTCTCGAGTTTTCTTAAAAAGCTATCACGGTACGACCGGAAGGTTTACACGTTCCCGCCGAACCGTACCAGCGGTACTCTAGAATGGGCATGTAGCCCGGAGCTGTGTCAAGTGGGTTCGACTCCGTAGTCATGATGTCGTGGAAACACCCAGGAGCGCCATAAAAACACTATGTAACAGTCGCCTACTTCAGTCACATATTAGGTTAAAGAAAAATAGGCCCTATAAACATTGGCTCAAGAGTCAGGGACACTATCTCTTGTGTTTTTCTACCTCGAACAGTCGGAGCCAATTCGGTTCACTTGCGACATGAGACTAAAACCCCCTTACAGCTTAAAGGCCACTACCAAAATACCCCCCCCCACTCTAGAAAATAAGAAAGTCCCCATACATAGGTCTCAAAATACCCAAAATACGCGAACGCCGTTAAAAACATGGTCGGAACAGTCCGTATGGTTACGTTTTATTGGACAGTGGAACTTTGATCCATTTCAGATCGATCAACCTAAAACTCTCCTTATCTCAACATAAAAATTATAAAACACACTCAAGAAAACTAAATTGGGTACTCACATACCAGCATACTCGAGAATTGAGGTAACTAAATTAATCAGTAATTCTAGCATTAGGTAATTAAGTTTTAACTCAAGAAGTTTGTAATCAATGAATTCCAGCAAGGGAAATGAGTTTTGACTCGAGAATTAAGTTTTGGAACTGGACCATTGGGATACCCCAGCTGTCCACCTTACCACTGAGGGTTCACTCTGGTTCACTTCTTATTTGCTCTGCTCTGTTTACAATCGCTCTGCTTCCTATTCAGGATAGGACAGCTCTACTCGCGTTTGATTTATATCTGGAAATTGCGAATAGCAATTTCCCGCTGCTTTTTTCAACTACTTTCCCGCGATTGTTATTCGGTGGTTCTGATCTTGTATTTCTGAGATTTTCAGTTTTCTCGAGAAAGTTGAGCATGACAAGCTCAATTCGAATTTTTGAAAAATTACATTTCACCCCAAAATTACGTTGTCTGTATTCCTCGATGTCAAACTTCCAAATATGACCGACTGGCACAATGACGCTTACACCATACAGTCTTCTGTATACTATACTGCAGTGCAACTATCGCAGTTACATTGTTGAATATCATTGACATAAAAATTGAACAAAAACGGACATTGTACTGATTCTTGCAACACATGTTATTTTCAATCCATTTCGAAAATTATTTTAACACCCACGCGATGCTCGTTCTTATTCAAAACTTTTTCTTAATGCATTTGCTTATAATTAGCAATATCTCCATGTGTTTGGCGAAGTGAATTGTGCTTGCAACTACTGCAAAAACTCAAACTAGACAGCTAAATAGTGTTCAAAACTGGGAACTCTCTAAAGCCGTTGGACCATATTCAACGTTCTTCACGTTTTTCTTGACCTCTTTGTCCTATATTTTACTTCAAAAAAATGCTGCAGTATGAAAAATTCAAATGAAGGCCGAGTTTTTCAAGCGGTCATGTAAAGATCTGTGCCAGTCGGTCATGTCTGGAAGTTTGACCTTGAGAGACACGAAAATACGTAATTTTCGAGTGGAATTTTAATTTTCAAAATTTCGAATGGAGCCTGTCATGCTCAGTTTTCTCGTACCAACTGAAAACAGAAAGTGAAAAATCAGAACATCCGAATTTGCAATTGCGGGAAATTACTCAAGAAAAACAGCGGGAAATTACCCAAGAAAAACAGCGGGAAATTGCTATTCGCAATTTCCAGATATAGAATAGGACACGAGTAGAGCTGTCTTATCCCGAAATAGGAGGAGAGACGATAAATAGAAGAAAGAACGACTATTCGGAACGAACTAGAGTGAACCTTCAATGGAAAGGTGGACAGCTTGAGTGTCCCAATGGTTCAAACAAAAACTCAAATTCTAGAGTCGGAATTTACTTCCATTACCAAAACTGACCAGTATTAAACTTATCTAGTTATATTACCTAATTCTTGGGTTGCTTACCAATTTAATTACTCCTTGTGCTCGAGTACAACGACATGTGAGTTCCCAATTTAAATTTCTCGAGTGTGTTTTATGATTGTTATGTTGAGATAAGGCAAGTTTTAGGTTGATCCATCTGAAATGGATCAAAGTTCCACTGTCCAATAAAAAGTAACTTAACGGATTGTTCCGACCCTGTTTTTAACGGCGTTCGCGTATTTTGGGTATCTTGAGACCTAAGTATGGGGACGTTCTTATTTTCTAGAGTGGGGGGATATTTTGGTAGTAGCCTTCAAGCTGTAGCGAGTTCTAGTCTCATGTCGCAAGCGAACCGAACTGGCTCCGACCGTTCTTGAGGTAGAAAAACACAAGAGATAGTGTCCCTGATCCTTGAGCCAGTGGTTATAGGGCCTATTTTTCTTAAGCCTCATATGTGACTGCAGTAGGCGACTGTTACAATCATTTCAATCCAAAGCTATCAAAGGTTTAAAATGCCTAGATTCATTTTCTTCAAAAATAGTTTTTCATAAGTATTAGGTGTTTGTAACAGTCGTTCACTTTTGTCACATTTGAGATCAAGACGGATAGGCTCTATAGCCTTTGGCCTAAGGGCCAGAGAAACTATATCCCGTGCTTTTCTATCTCATTCGGTCGGAGCCAATTTACGGTTCAACTAGACAAGGAACTCAAGATTGTGTTACTGCTTAAAGACCCTTGCCAAAATAACTCCCCTCTTAAAACTATATCGAACGCCTCCATGACCAGGTCTCTAAACAATTGAAACACGCGAATGGTTGATCAACCTAGAAAGTCATCTCGTCTCAGCATTATCGCATAAAACAGTCTCTATTGATTTAAATCAGCAACTCAGGGTCATAAAAAACTCAATTGTAATTCAATCAAGATCAAGAGAACTAGTTAACTCAAAAAGTGTTGTTAAATTTTTCGAGCTTGGACCACCAGATCAGTTCAATGGCAAGGTTCCCGAGTCAAGTTGTACTCTGGATCTAGATAACGCATTGCTCTTCGCAATCGCCTGTCGCAGCAACTCTCGATGTTTTCTGTCACTAATCAGACAATTCTACTCTCGAAAAAATGTATGATTATATGTGCCATTTGCGATTAGCAATTTGTCAGGGGTGATTTCTAGCACAACTTTCCCCTATTGGTATTTTGGCTGTTCTGTTTTTGACTTCTGATTTTGAGTTGTTGCGAGAAAATCAGGTATGACTAGATCGAGTCGAATTTTTGAAAAATTTAACTCAAAACGAAAAATTCCATTATCATGACCGACTGGCACATGTAACATTCGCCCAAATATCACACAGCGACGGAGCGTAGAAAAAGTACCTATTAACGACTGGCAGGCGTCAGTTACCTTAATCCTACTCGTTTTTCACCGTCTCGACCTTGCCAGTTGATTTTCTGGTCTGTTTAGGGCAAAGTAAAAAGTTACCATTTTTAGGCCATCAGTCAAACGACTTTTGATCAGCTTTCGTTTGCATGCGAACACAACCACATAGCTGAGTCTCGGATCCTCAGACTACGTGATTGTCATTAAAAACACGGCTCGAACAACCTATTTTATTATGTTTTTGTGTGACAGTTCTACATTAAATCCATTAGAAATGGATTGACCCTTTCCTTTTTCTAGCTACTCATGTTCTGAAATATCAAACAATAACGGTGTTAATTAAGATCTATGACATTCCAGCAGCTATAAAGTTAGTTTATACAGTCCCTTCACATAGACAGTCTTTGGGGGACCAAGCCTCCGCTCCCGTAATATTCCTGAGATAACGCTCTTATCTCTTATAATTCGTGTCCCGGGAGGGTTCCGTGGTATATTTCTTCCCCCACTGAAGCCTCCTTCTCCACCAATATCTGTTGACAAGTGTCTTATCGTGCGTTGTTGCCACGATAAGAGGCTTCGTATTTTCCGTCTCTGGTACGACTGTTTTTCACAATATCCGTCGTTGTTCTTCTTTTTCAGTCAAAATGGCCGACTTTTTCTATTTCTCAGAAATGTTCACTCTTCAATCGAAATTTTGAAAATAAAATTCTAGAACATTCTGACCCTCCTTTGCAACACTTTTTCGTTCATAAGGCCTTTAGCCGTCCTTTTTTATGTCGCCGGAAGGTTGTGCTGTGTCATCTGGCAGAATGGCACATACTCCCCGGACAAGTCTCCATCAATGTCCCTATTGATCGCATAACACCGGGTTATCATCAAGTAGTTAACCAGTTTTCTGTAATCAATCTTACAAATTGCATAAGAAAATGAAATTTATCTACTCCACCTCAACTCACTACGTGTTCACAAATGGCATCGTACTACATCTCACTGCCTTTCAACATTTTCACAAAATTTGCACCATGAGGAGTATCCTAGATAAAATTTCTTTTCTGACTACTTACGTCGTTTTGCCATGAAACTTCTTTTCGCTTCTGATTAAAAAGTGGGACGTGGCACGGCCACGCACCCGTTAAAATTAACTTAACATTACTCACCAAGTATCATCAGTTATTTATGCGGTCCTTTCAATATTAAAACTAAGAAACTCTGTGGCTAGGAAAGTTATTGAGTTACCCACCCTTCTCGAGCGAGTTTACTCAAACTTACCATGTCGCCACACAGTGAAGTTGTGTCTTAGACAGGTTAAAAACTTCAGTCGTGAATAAATAGGTAAATATACTCACCTATGCTCCTTATATACATACATAAATAGCCATAACTAAAATCAACAATTTCAACAATTTTAACAATTGCAACAATTTTCAAAGTTTGGTCTGACCAAACTAGATCAAAACAAAAAGTTTAACAGGTTCAATAATCAAAACTTGGTTGATTTGTTCAAGTTTTTACACACAAATACAATCAAGTTTTCTCTCCTTCTCTTCTCTTCTTTGGTCATCTTCACTCCATCACTTCTCCATCCTGATCTTCGCTGTCTTCCAACACTTTCTCCAGCATGTCCATTGAGTTGCGGACCGTGACTCAACTCTCCTGTTCCAACAGCCTCGGTTTGCAGCAAGGTAGCAAGTCCACATTCACCTTCTGCTCCCGGTTCCTGCAAAAGCTGTTGTGAAGTCATAGGCTCACGTTTCGTTCTAGGTCAGCTCTTAAGACCTCTTTCTTCTCATCTTCAGTAACACAAGGCGCTCCAGCTACCCGCTTCACCGCTGTGGTGACCGCGTTTCTGTGCGTCAGGAATGCTCGTTTATAGGCTCCTGGTCCTATATCTAGCTGGAAAGATTGATAGGCTTCCGTGTTCCTTGACATGTGACGCTTCGCGCGTTCATACATCCATGATGTCATCACTGCACGGAACCAAGGCATCAATCTTTGCCTTGACCATATTCTTTCAATGGCTTTAGGTATCCTCAGAACCTTGCAGGTGGTTCTGAAAAGATCCAATTCACGACTCATCTTCACGTTGCTCAGCTGCTCAGGAGTCGGCACGGCCGTCTCCTGCTGACTTGTGTCTGCGTTAGCCTCCAGCCATCTCACTGCTAGCATGGCGCTAACCACCACGATTGACACTTGTTGATTCTGATCGGGCAACCCCGTGGAGTAAAACTCCTCCACGTCCCATACTAGCATCAGATTCCCGCGTTTGGGGTACCACAACGTCTGCGCCAAGCAGTGGCAAGGATACTCCCCATGGGTCCTCACTATGTTCCTTCGGGTCCGATACCCTGAGGCTCCCAGCAACGGTTCCACTTCCATCAGGATTCTATGTAAATCGTCTTTCTCTTCTATGGTGGGGAATTCAGTGGGTAACGCTCCACTCGCTTTCTGTTTCTGGAACTCACTCACGTTACCTTCGTTCAGTCTCATGAACTCTTCACCCACAACGTCTTGCAACTCGCCTTCAGATCTTTTCGGGACTGCCCGAAAGATCTTTGCCAACAAGTCATATGACCTTTCTGACATTCTGGCCAACCTCACGCACTTTGGCACAGAGAAATGTTGGTCAACCAACACTTGTTGCGTCCTAGCATCCATCACTACCATGTGCGTAGGATACTTGCTATTACAATATGGCGCGGAGCTTGAACCCACCATATATTTTGAACCAGTAGGTCTGTGATAGGCTTCACTATCCTTCAGATTCATTTCGTTTTCTAGAGCTTCTCGCCAGCCTCCAATCTTCTGCTCTGTCTGTAATGCTCCAGGGAATATTTCCACGCTGAGGGACGTCACTAGCTCATGGGCACGCTCCAGGCGCTCGAGTGATTCTATCGAACTTGTCATGCTACAAAATCCCAAGGCTGTGATCAGGTTCACGTCCGTCACCCCATGGCAGTCTGCAACCAACTCCATGGCACTCTTATCTGACATGCTCAATCTTCCGTACAATCGTGCCAGTTGTCGATGCTGCTCGCTCAGCGTAATCAGGCAGTGTCCCAAGTTGCAAACATGCCCTTCCATCCTACTTTGTTGAGCCAAGCATGTGCCTTGCTTCAACCAATCGCTCGATGGACTTTCCTCAGGCAGATCCGTGGATGGATTGCTCTTCCGCTTCGTCGACTTCATGGCCAGCAGATGGTGTATCATGGCCAGATCATGTAAACTCGCGTCATCATCTAGGTATAACGTGATATCCGCCGTCATGTCCCAGATTAAACCGGCATTAGGATGAGGGCACCAAGAAGGCTTCATGAGTTCCCACATCGTCACTAGACTGGTTTTCAAGGGACCTTCCCAAGAACCACAATCAAAACTCACTTGCCCCTTTAGCTCGGGAACCGAGGGTTCGACCACTCGTTCTTCCAAAATAATTCCCAGCTTGGGTTGTTCCATCATCAGCATCCCAGTTTCTTTAATACGTTCGACCCAGAAATTGAGTACTATGACTTGCTCATAGTCGAAGTACGCTTCCCTGGCTTCTTCATTCACGAAGGGATTATACGCCATCCCCGGTATGCCAGACACATATTGGAACGACTTCAGTTTCCCTAGTGTTGCAAACTCTTTTTGTCCTCTGACCGCTTCAATCAACTCTCGGCTCAATTTCAATTCTTTGTTGGAATATCTTCTCACCTCTTCCAACTTGCGATAGCTTTCCATATCATTCGACTCCTTGCTTGGCACAGTCGATGGCATGTCCTGATATAGTTCCAGGAGTGCCCTAAGGAAGCTCCTTTCACAATCAACTCCCTTTTGCCGAATGATCTTTATGCATTCTCCCAAAACAGGAGTGGGGATACGATCCACCACGAACCTGACAAAGCAAAGGGCATCCTTACGCTTAGCCCATGCTATCGCAGAATCGTCTTTCGAAATCAACGCTCGCAGAGCTTCCATCAACTCCGGTTCCTGTTCCCGTGATTTCGAATCACTACTGGCTTCATACTCCGCTCTCTTGATGCCCATCAAGCACCAAGCCAACCGTACTTGCAGATCAGTTCTCACGCAAGGATGAGCCAGGTATGCCGCCACCGTAGCAGGTGCATGCATCGCCTCGTCGTAGTATCTCTGGAGGGCCGCCCTCCAGGAGATTTCTAGCAATTTTTCCAATCCGACTTCGTTCGCTTCAGAGGACATTACCGTTCCGTATTCTTTTCGATTCAAGTTCGAATTCTCTGTGAGCTCTTTCAGATATTCCTCCATGACTCGCTTCTAGCTCCAAGCCATCAGGTGCCCTCTCGCGGAGTTCCTCGCTTTCAACATCTCCAGATAACCCCCTGCCGGATCTCCCATGTGGACCGATTCCGGCACAGTTATTCGACTGTACTCGACCACGTCGTGTTGTCCTTCCAGTTTCAACTTGGCCATGTTGATTCGCGAGGGCCTATAATCTTCAAGTCCTCCAGATCCACATTGACTGAGGATTTCCATTTCTAACTTAGTGTCTGCCAGGGTTCGCGCCATCTTCTTCGATCTCGTGGCGGTTATGGTCAGACCTGCCAAGAGCATAGGGGGTATCAGGTTTTCTTTTTCTCCCCCGGCTGGTGTCGCACCATCTCCTTGCCCGCTCTCGCCTGACCGACCCGTACTAATCAGAGAGGTCACCACGGTCTTGGCTTTTGACTTCACCACCCTCTGGTTCACGACTTGACTCCCTGTCTTTCCTTTCAGTCTCTTCAGCCCTTTTTTGGCTCGTCTAACAAGTAACTTCTTTGTGCCCTGCTGATCATCGGCACTGTCTTCTGTAACTGACTCGGTCAGAACATCCGACTCCATGGAGTTCACTATTTTCTCCAGGACCTCACGCATGATGGGTTGATTCAATCCCACCTTCATTATGGATTGTGTCCCATATCGTCGTATCACGTCCCATGATTTTTCCATGAAGTTCACTCGGCTCCAGGTTGCTCCTGTCTTGCCTTCCAGTTCCATTTGATATCTTTCCCATTCCTCTTCTGGTAACGTACTGAGGAATGATATCTTCATCGACTCTTCGATTTTCCTCCTCCTTGGTGATTCATGAAGCAGTCTCTGCGGATCCCTGCTTCGGCACTCTCTAGCCTGGCTTATTGGGTCCATCGGAGATAGATCGGCCGACGCCTCCTTTGTAGGAGACATGAAGGACGATGGTGCCATCAGCAATAAACTCCCATCGACTTCCCCATCGTCGTCTTCACTGAACCGGTATTCTAGCAAGTCCCTCTCCAACGCTCCTAGATCGGTCTCTCCCGGTTTTTCAGTCTTACTTCCGGTCTCGTCATCATTATCGTCCTGATCCATCAATTCATCGTAATCCGCATCAGGCTTCGGCTTGGGTCCCGAGGGTCCTTGTCGTGCGTCTGTGCCCGAATCCGGCCGAGCCGGTACGGTCATGTCTCCTGCGTGATAAAACAATTCACCATCCACCAGGAATTCTACTAACTCCTCGCCATGTGGAGCCAGGTCTTCTATCGTTATATATGAGCCCCCTCTGCTCTCCTTTGCCACTTCCATCATCACTACCTTCACTTCTCCTGATCACTTCAGTCTTGATAAGTCATCCGTGGGAGAGTACACTTCGTTCCACATTTCGGCCGAGACCTCTGGTCTCCTGGAAGGTAATGCCTTGATCTTCTTCCTACTCCAAGCATCAGGAAATGAGAAGTCGAATGTGTGCGCGGCTGCCACATTCCAGCCGATGAAGCGCGGCTCCATCCCTTCACTCCACTTCAACATTCTCTTTTCTGCATCACGAGCTGCTCCAATGCGAGGGGCAATGATGGGAGATGTGACTCCCAACAACATCCTCCTTATCGGTGGATATCGAGGGCATTGGTCCGGCAGCGGCCTGGACCCAGGAAGCCATGTTTGCTGATTCTCTTTCGCGTGTGTGCAGGCTCCTGGCAATTGAGGTACTCCCACAGCCTCTCCTGTATCTTTCACCACGGGTCTCAAATTCCAAAGTTTTGGGTTAAACTGGATGTGGGACAGATCCTCACGGCCCATTCGGCACTTGAAGTGGTTGTTGAAGTCCATCAACACCCAGCCTGGCTCTGCTATTCTTCCGAACAGCCTATCGTCGCTAGCCAGCCTTCTCAGTTCACTCTGCTCTACCCAATTCAGCACGGAACAATCCACGACTGAGACCAGGTTGACGTACAACACCGAATTCCTGTACGCTTTAACTTGCACATCCGGGAACGCAAAAGACATCACCGGTCCATACACCACTGTGACGAATTCCCTCAGCCCGTGGACCAGAGCCAACGGATCAATCCGCATCATGACAGCCAAGTCCGTCAGTAAGGGCATGCCACAATACTGCTTACATTCGCCTGCGTTCGTCGCCACCTTGTCTTCTCCCGTGACGCTTCTGTTCTGTTGCAAGAGGTATTGAAGCAGGAGAGTCCTCCAGTCTTTCATCTTCTTGAGCGAGGCGGTTTCCAACTGTGCATTGAACTCACGACTGGGTCCCTGTAGTTGTTCAGGGTAACGCAACAGCACAAGCAAGTCACCCAGTCGACCGTAGATCATGGCAATCAGAGTCAGGAGTCCATCCAATCTCAAATCTGCCAACGCTTGGGTAAAGAGGTTTGCCGGTCCTTTCACAAAGTTTTCATGACCAAATGTCACGTATAAGGCTAGCACCAGGCCAATCGACAACTTCCTGATGTCCTTGACGAAACTCGCGATCAGGTTCCTAGATGCCTTCGGATAGCACGTCGATAGGAAAGATGGCGTCCATCCCACTCCCATTCCACCCAAGATAGCATCTGATCGTTCATACTGTGCCTTAGTGGCCAGCACGTCAGCTTGGAACTTGTCCAGCGACATCGTGTTAACGTCCTGCATCAGTTTCAACATCTTGCCTCCAGCTAACTCCCGGGCGTCAAATAGATTCTCTAGATACACGTGTATCTCTTTAATTATTGCCGGCGCATGCTCGAACGCGTCCTCACCCAAGGTGCACAGCCTCGGTGACAAATACAACCATACGTTGTTGTGCGGCTTCGTACGCAAAGCCATTGCCATGAGGTCCTCCTCCGCTGATGTCATGTTCTTTCTGATCATCCTTCCCTGCTCATTCTCTGCATGATCCATCTGTCTGAACCAGAGATCATCAGCCACCTGTTGTACTAACAGATGATCGTCATCTACCCCTGGTCTTAACTTCAGTAATCTGGCGAAGTTGGACAGCTCCAACCCCAGAATTTCATCTAGCACCAACCGAGTTGTGCTACAATCTCTGAGCCCTTGTATGGCATTGGAAATGTCAGCCCAAACAGCGGGAAGCTCAGATCGGGATGGGTAGTAATTATCTGGGTCTACTACTCTGTTCGGGGCAGGAATTATCACGTTGAATATCCCCTCTGCTATCGTTGCGACCATTGTGTACACAAATTGAAGGGGTTCTGGCAACGCAGCGTAGCCTGGTGACAATACAAAGATCACCTTCACCACATTCATGGTGAAGCGTTGTCTTGCTGCTGCCTCTACCTCGGCCATCGCCGAGAGCAGGGTCATTATCGCCTCCCCTATAACCTCGTTACTCGGGATCGACCCATCCGTCAGACGTGACAATAAGCCCCTGCTTTGCAGATGATCATTTGAGCCTGCAACCACTATTACCTGTGGCTCCATACTGACCACCCTTCGCACACTTATCATCATACCGATTGCTTGTCCCCAGTCCAATTAAGGTGCCGTCAAGAAAATATCATCGGGCCAGAATAGAGAACGGGGCGTGTAGAGATAATCGGAGCCGGCCACAATCAG
The DNA here is from genome assembly GCF_963678635.1 of Symsagittifera roscoffensis. Classification (NCBI taxonomy): domain Eukaryota; kingdom Metazoa; phylum Xenacoelomorpha; order Acoela; family Convolutidae; genus Symsagittifera; species Symsagittifera roscoffensis. The sequence continues at coordinate 58,891,207 of NC_087064.1, forward strand.
ATACTTGGCAGCCTTCATATCCAAGGGATCATAAGCTGCAAAAAGGCCATCGCCTATTGGGGCCTTCAGTTTCCCATATCTCTTATCGTCTCCAACCACCGTTGTCGTTCGGGGGTAGTCCCTTGAATACTCGCCAGGCGTCTGACCGGGTGGTTTCGCAAACTGCCTGTACATCTTGTGATGCTTGTTATTGGGCTTGTTCTCTGTCTGGAATTTGCCCTTGCGAGCAGGTGGTGTCCTTTCCCGGGTCCTATCTCGAACATCGGTGAGCGACCGGGTGTTCAAAGGTCCAAAGGTATTGTCATGAGGTAATCCATTCAAGTCTACATGTCGGAGTGAGGTCGAGGAGCTGAATTTCTCCTGCTCTGCTAGCAGCCAATCCACGCCCGGTATCCGATAGAGTCGCGATACTGTAGGACTTTCTCCTCCAGTCATTCTCATCACGTCCTCCCGACACGTCAAGGTGTTCATGTTCAACTTCGCCGACATGTCCGTCTTATACTGACCCCAATGACTAGGATCTGATCTATTCCAAAGCAGCCTGCTGCCTGATTCGATTCCCTCCGCTGGCACGGTACTTGTAGACGGTCCTGTTGTCGAAGCAGGATTTGTCGTGGCAGGCGGATCGTTCCTCCTAGACGCGGTCTGGGAGTTATTCATGTTGTTCTGTTCCACCGATCTGCCGAGTCGGCTTCCAATCGATTGCGGCCTGGGAGGAGGAGCAGTCCCTAGCCTGTCTCTCACGTTTGAACTTGGAGCAACGGTTGCGGCTCCAACCGTCTCCGTTGCCAAGGGCCCTAGACGGTTGGCAAGGGATCCGGGCACGGTTGCCCTTATTCTACTCCCTCCGGTCGAATTGGTCCGGGCCAAAGAACCGGTCGCCCTCGACTCTTGCTCCGCTTCCCTCAATTGCGTCTGAAACACATCATTAATCCAATGCCTCCCTCGTTGGGTATTGAAGTGCACTCCATCTTTAGTGAGCGCGATGTGGTCAGTCATGCGCAGCATGTTCTCGAGATCCAGGAGTCGCAACTCGCCAGGGTTGTTTCTCACCAGACTGCGGGTCATTTCATTCCACCGCGTCACGTTGCCATTCATGAAATCTGCAGCTATGGTGCCCACCAAAGGATTTGGTGGTATCGTGCACAAGATCACGAGCTTGGGTCTGTACTTTTCTTTCAGTTCGTTCAAGAGACACACCAATAGAGGTTCCCACTTGTTCTCCGGAGTCACGCGGGCTCTCGAGACGTCATTGGTCCCCAGCATTATTATTAATGTATCCAGATGATCCTCGCTCTGGAATTCCATCATTTTGATGACCTGAGCCACTGAGGCTCCTCCAAAGGACAGAATGATAGTCTGACCATAGACGAAGATCTCATTCAGATCTCTCACCAAACTGTCTCCAATGATCAAATGGCGACTCCCTGGGGGAATTACCTGGTCGTTCGTGGCGGGGTTCCAGCTCATGTCATTCAGGCAGGCTCGAGGATGCTCGGCTGGCACTTGCATGAACTGATGACGTGCCATCAGATTCTTCCTGATGTCTACCACGCGAGACTTCTCAAAGACTCCACCAGGCGCAGAACACGCTATCGTGCGGGTTACTCGCTCCGAGCTATTTGATGACTGATCACGACGCTGGGAAGGAACGATCCTACCCAATGTCCGTCCAGTGGTCCGGTTGATCTCCTCCATTGTCGCTCGGGCCACTTGGTTGAACGATTCTTGGAACTGAGGGGCGAGGTAAGTGTCAGAAGGATCTGGTATCGTGAACCTTTGACTAGAAGCAGACGGTCGTGTCTGCTGAGGAGCCTCGGGCTCTCTCGATGCACGCAAATCCAGAATCTCGGTCCCCCTCGATACACACAGCTCCTGAGCTGTTGTCCCGGGGCGTGTGTCGTTGGATCCCTCCGAGGATCTCATGCTCGCCAGGACCTCCGGTGACACTTGGCTCACCTTCGCCGTATACAACTCCTTCAGGTGCTTTATTTCATCCTCCTTATGAGCCACCTGTAGATCTTCGTATTTCTTCTTCCATTCGTCCCTTTCTCGAGCTATTGCCCTATACTCCTGGAGTTTGGCACACAGCTCGCTCTGATCTTTCTCCTTCTTTTCCAGCGTCTCGATCGTCTCCGACGTCTGGATCTCTATCTCACTCACCCTCACTTTCTTCAAAGGAGGAGCGGCTGTAGGAGAGTCGACCGAATGTGACGGGCCTGGCCCATCACGTTGTCTCTTCGCTCCGATGAGTGGCTGCGCAGGTTGGACGGGTAAGGGCATCTCACCTAGCCGGTGGTCCCTTTGCTCACCTAGTCCCGGCTCACGAGCCAGGTCGTGGCCAGACATTTCTCCACGCCTCCATCTCATCAATCGGTTTCGGCCTCTCTCGGCGGTCCCGGACTCACCGAAGGCCAACATCAACACGACTTCTGTAGGGCGATTCCCTCGACCCTCTCGTCCTAGTGCATTGAGGAGTGCGACCACAAACATCGCCAACCCCGGGTCTTCCCGTGTGAAATCACAATCGATCAGCCGCTGATAGATCTCGTCTAGAGTCGCTCCTAGACTCGCTGAGAGGAATTCCATGAGTTCGTTCGTGTCACCCATTTCTTATCGTGTTGATTCTTCTTGTCGTGTCGTGTAATTTCTTCGTTTGATTCAATGAATTCAATAAACAATTTCTGATCAATCAAGATCTAAAAAACAAGTCGCGACTTAGAACCATCATTTTTGGATACAACATCAATCAATTCTTTAAAACTTTCCATTGAAATTCTTTTCACAATTCTGATTTAAAATTTTAGCACCAAGGTGGATCGTCCACCTTTACCTTTGTCAGAGTAGCACGAATGTGCGCTGTCACCTTGATGACCTGGAGTGCCCCAGGTCTTTTATGACACAAACATAAAACCTATCATAACAATAGCATAACATAGACACATAAACATCACACACCTATACTATCATATAAAAACCTAATCCCTAATAAAAACTTAATCCTAATCTAAACTTAATCCTAATCTCTGTCAAGTTAACTTAATAAAAACCACTTACCGCCGAGCGCAACTCTTAGCATATGCTCAGATAGTATTTTTTATGTAAGTAAACTTCTATGTCAGTCTCTGAAAATATCACATGTACAAGTGCGTACAACTCTCTCGGATGTAGCTTTCCCCTATTAGGATCGTATACTGGCAACGAGAGAGAGGTCACACCTCTCTCAACCAGGAAATCCCTAAGTCGAGTCAAGGCCAATACCAAGCTCTCCGGATTCACGTGTTGCCTATCAGTAGCTTTCGTAACCAAAAAACACAAATATTTCCCTGGTATCTGTGATGCGACAGGGGGCAGCGCTATCATCCCTCCCACACCAGGCCTCTGCTTCCACAAAAACTCGATATTTTTATACTCTCTCTTGAAGTCAGCCGCTAGTGCTGTTTTGAAGCTTACGTCCGCGGTTATCGCTATGGCGCACGTGCGTTCCGTGAGTATGAAATTGCTGTCCGTTATGACGATATTGTTCGAATAATGGTTCGGTAGATCAAAATGCGATTCAAAGATTCGCCCAAAAGGCGGTGTTTTAGCGTTCTCACCCTCTGTCTCTAGTTCTCCGGTTTCTCTTGCCGATTTCAACTTTTTTATTATCAGATTTTCGGTGTGGGTGAGTCCTTCCCCCACTCCCCTGACAAAAATATCCATCGACGTCCCCGTCGATCGCCCAAAGTCTAGGAGATCGAGGTTGGATTGTGGAACATGTAGAGGACCATCTGGGGCGACCCAGTTGGACTCGGTATTGTCATGACTGATGTATTTGGCGCCGTCTCTATCGACGTCCTGAATCGTCAGGATCGTCTCTTTTGGATCTGTCGGCAGATCATGGAGCCATTCGAGCACGTGCAAGTTTGTTAGTTCTTGCTCATGAGTCTGTTCTGCTTCTGGTTCGAACTCCACTTCCGGTTCTGATCGATCGTCGATCCAATCTTGATCCATATCGTTCACAAGGTCGATTTCTTCTAGCATCGCCACTTCGTCCAGTCCCACCAGCGAGTCCATGACATCACTTACTACTATCCTGTCTACAACGAAGTCCTCGCCGTACGGATTGTATTTCTTCTGGTTTTTTCCTCTCTTGCTTTGGCGTGTTTCCATAGTGAGAGGAAAGTCAGGCTGTATTCCTTTGTCAATTTCGGTTTGTTCCGGGCAGTCCCAGTCTTCTTCGGCATAAGGTAGAGTTTCATCGTCCACCTCTACTCGCTCGGTCAACTCGAGATCCAGTGGTAGATCGCAATTGTCCACCACCTCATTCCCGTCGTTCTTGTCGCGAGTACCCCTTTCATTCACTTCACAAGCAGGATCCACTATCAAATAGTCTCCCTCTTGCATGTCCGCTGGGATGCACCAATCCTCTGACGAGGCATTGTGTGGTTTGATGTTCTCGTAATGAGCTGCTCTTCCAGTGCTCAATCGATAAAAACGACCTCCTTGGTGCACCTCTGTTATCTGAAATGGACCACGCCATTTCTTTAATAATTTCTTGGTTCCTTTTGGTGGATTCACTTCCTGGAACACCCAGACGTAGTCGCCAACTGAGTAGGCCTTCGCATCAGCTGTCCTTTTGTCAAACCTCCTTTTTTGTCTAATCTGCGCCTGTTGCGTATTCCTCCTGCATAAGTCATTGAGGTCCTGCTGTCTTCTAATAACATCCCGCACGTACGTTTGCGGTGCTGTCCTCTTCCCCTCATATTCAGGGTAGAAAAACGTCAACGGGAGCGCTTTTTCATGACCCGTTAACATCATGTGCGGACTTATTCCCGTGGTGGAATGCTCCGTGCTGTTGTAAGCACCCATCACTTGCGGCAGGTGCTTGTCCCAATCATCCATGTAACGCGAGCAATAGACTCTCAGCATGGATACCAGTGTGCGATTTTGCCTCTCAACTAGGCCATTCGTTTGCGGGTGATAAGTGGTCGAGTGGGCCTGCGCTACCTGCGACCTTTTCATCAACTCCTTCGTAAGATCGCCCACGAATGCTTTGCCATTTTCCGATTGGAACGTGATGGGGCAGCCATGCCTCGCTATCCACACATTTATCAAATGATCGCATGTTTCTTCCGCCGATGCTGTCATGCAGGGTGCTGCCTCCGCATACTTCGTAAAATGGTCGATCATTACCAGCACCTGATTATAGCCCGTTGCTGTCATACAGATTTTCTGATGATCAATTTGCACCACTTCGTTGAAACCTGACGACTCTATTGACTGTAGGGGGAACCTTAGCTTCCTGGGATCCTTCGCCTGCTGACATGACAGGCATGCTGCGATCCACTTCTCACAAGCCTTCTTCAATCTCGGCCATTCGAATCGTTTCTGTATCCTGTTATACACTTTGTCCACGCCTTGATGGCCCATCTGATCATGTGAGCGAAAGAGCAATTCGGTCTGGTACAGCTGTGGTAACACTATTGAATTGTATTTATAGAGGACCTTGTCCTCCTCTTTCCGTTTGCAGGCTACAATTCCGTCCTTGTTCAGGTACAACAAGTCGTTTCGCTTCAGGTAGAATTGCTTCAGGATTTTGTAGCTGTCTTCTTCCAAATCTCCCTTGTCAGGTGCTCCATTCTCGATCCATCTCTTCAGACTGCTCGTCATTCTATCATTTCGTTGAGCCCTTAGGAGATCCGACAGCCTGTACCTGTCTTTCAAATACGTCTTCACCACGTTCATTTGCCCACTCATTATTTCCGGAGCATGAGCATCGTCCATCAGCTTGACACACCATATCTTTTTCAAAGGCGTGGCTTCCTGCACAGATGGTTCCAGATTGGTACGGACGACCGTACCATGTGGCAGCAATCTGGTTGGGCGTTTCGGAACTGCTATCAGCTCGAGCTCGTCCGCGGCATTATCTACCACAGTGCCCTCTTCATCTGAGGTGTATCTGTCCCTGTCTGGATCCTGATGTGTTTCTCGGTCCAGCCCACGCTGCTTCCAGTCTACCAATAAGGAGTGGATTGCGATCTCTGACATATCGGAATTGGAAGTTGTTTCAGACGTGTTGTCCAGGACTGGGGCCTCGAGTCAACACTTGAGTCGACTGATTTCCCAACATCATATTCCAAGTTGTCTGAGATGTTTCTCGACTCCCCGGACAAAACTCTGTCCATCGGTCGCTTTGAACCCGACTCCCCGGACAAAATTCTGCCCCTAGGTGGTCTAGTCCACCTCTCCCCGGTCAAGTCGTCCTGCACGGGCTCAAAGGTGTCTGACTCCTCAGACGAGTCGTCCTTGACTGGCTCGAAGGTATCAGACTCCCCGGACATTGTCTCGTCCACGGACGAACAATCTGGGCTCGGCTCGTATTCCTCTTTTGCATCCGTGAAGTGCACTCTCCTCGTGAAGCTAGATTTCGACCTGATCCTGACTTCCTCAGCAGTTTGGTTCTGCTTCAGTGTTCCATATTCAGTGAACGAAGTTCTCAACAAGACTTCCTTCGGCATCGAGCTCACCAGCTGGTTGACAATCGACCTGCAGTCCCGTTCAACGCCTCGGCTGCGGATGGACACTGGCCTCTTCTCTGTTCTCTCGGTGACAGTCAACCGCTGCATGGTCTCCATCCATTCACGATCATGCCTATCCACTTCCCTGTCCAACAAGTCACGGAGTTTTCCCATGACGTCCGGCGCCACGTTAACCGTCCTGTTCAATAGAGCCACACTGTTTATACCCAGCCTGGTTAGTTCTTGCTGTACCAAGTTGGATCGGACTAGCAGATCCAACGGAACGGGCTCGCCTCTGGCTAAAAGCTTTATTTCCGCGGCTGTCTCCACTGGAAGGTCAGGGTGTCCAGGTATAGGATGTCCTGATTTGTCTAACCACCTAGTAAGTGGCAGCTTGTCGTAGGTTTCTTTGTCCAGAAAGGAAAACCCGTCTTTGATCTCTGATTGGTTAGCCTGCTTCTCCTCGAGTCGCTCATAAAATTCTGTCTTTTTACTGTGACTATCTGCGTTCTGGTGCTTGTTACGAGTACGGTGCTCTATGATCATGTGGTATCCATCCAGGCGCACGATCCAACGACCAATATAGCTTTGGTCCATCGAATAGGTTTTCAGCCAGGCAAGGGCACGGTTATCCACACGTAACTTGAAGGGAGCACTCCCCAGGTAGGCCCTGTATTTTTCCACGAACGTGATCACAGCAAACATCTCCGCTTTTGGTGCGCCGTACTTCATCTCAGTATCACTCAGGACTTTACTTCCATAAGCTATCGGACGAAGAACCGTTCTCCCGTTCCACTCCTGCTCTTGGTGAAGTATGCCCGATATCGCAACCACTGATGCATCCGTGTCCAGCACGAACATCCCCTTCTCTGTTGGCATGCCGAGGACCGGCGCCTCGCAAAGTTCACGCTTGATGTTTTCAAATGAAACTTGTGCCTCATCAGTCCAGGTGAACTTTTTGCCCTTGTTTCTCATCAACCTCTGCATGGGGTATATCTTGTCAGCATACCCCTTGATGAACTCTCGATAATAATTTGCGAATCCCAGAAAACTCATCAGCTGTGTATCTGTTTTAGGTGCCTTCCAGGTCAGCACCGCTTCAACCGCTTCGGGATCTGGTCTCACTCCATGTTTGTCAACCAGGCGGCCCAGATACTTTATGGAATCCCTGAGGATTTCACACTTAGAGGGTTTACATTTCAGACCAGCCTGCTTCATGCAAGAAAACACCTCCTCCAACCTCTCTATGTGGTCTTCCAAGGTTGGTGTTGCAATCACGACATCATCGACATAACACATGATGAGATTCCCGTATTTCTTAGTGACGCTCGTGAGTGCCTGGGCCATCAGTCGCTGGAATGTGGCCGTCGCGTTACACAATCCGAATGGCATCCTCTTCCACTGGAACAGTCCCAGCTCACACGCGAAGCCTGTTTTCTCTCGATCTTGCTTTCTGAGTGGCACTTGCCAGAATGCAGAGCCCAAATCCAACGTCGTGAAGAACTTCGCGTCTCCCAGCTTGGATAGGCTCTCATCGATGCGGGGAATCGGGTATGCGTCCTTTATAGTCACTGCGTTCAGATAACGGAAATCACAACAAAATCTGAGTTGTCCCCCTTTCTTTTTCGCCATGACCACGCCACAAGCCCATGGGGACTTCGACGGCTCGATCATGTCGTACTCCATTTACATCTCGATTTCCTTCCTACACGCTTCTGACTTGTTTGGGGTCATTCTTCTCGCCCCTTCCCTATGAGGTACCGAGCCCTCTTCTATCTCAATCTCGTGCTCTACAAAATTGCAACAACCTATGTCAGCCTTATGCTTCGAAAAAACGTCTGCGTTCCGATTTAGCACCGCCCTGGTCGAATCTAGTTCCTTGTCTGATATTTTACCCTTCAGATGTTCTATTTCAGGTAGGACTGGTTTATTTACTGCTAACTCTGCCTCCGTCGGTCTCTCAAGGAAGTTGGAACAACTAGACAGCCCATCATCTGTTTCCGACTTCATTGAAAACAATTTCCTCGAAGATTTCAATTCATTCACTCTTTTCATTATACATTCTTGGTTCGCATGCAATGGACATTTAGTTACATCAAACTTTTTCAAGTTCTCCACACTCTGAAAGTCTGTGTTCAGAGGCAAAGCGTAGCCAAGTTTCTTTCCCTTCTGTATTGTCACTGTTGTTGCTTCTGTGTTCAATAACACACTCACACACAGTCCGCTCTGAGTGAGTGAGAAGCTTCTTCCTAAAATAGCCGAGCTTTTACTGTTTGGATTTGGTACCAGACACACCTGTCTGTCATTGCTGAGTTCATTCAAGCTCCTCATCCTGAACGTCGCTACTACGGCTTGGTTTGGTTTTAATCTAACTTTTCGATCCAGAAAAATCGGCACCTTGGCCTGGTTAATTAAGATCTTATTAAGGGGTTTTTTCTCATACTTTCTCTCAGGATCCTTGATCCTAATCAATCCGTCATTGAGATCGATCGTGACGTCAAAGTTGCGAACGAAATCCCTTCCTAAGATGAACTGATCGGATTCGTCCAAATTCTCTACTACTAGGAAGCTCATCCAAAGATGTCTTCCTCCGAGCTGCAGTGAAATGATCGGGGTTCGTCCGGTGACATAGATCGCTCCCTGATTGGCAGCTGCCAGCCTGATGTTGGTCGGTATGAGATCCGACCTTTCGAAACCCATATCAGTCCAAGTTTTGACTGGCATGACACTAACCACTGCTCCCGTGTCTAACAATCCCTTTACTGAAAGTTGTCTGCCTTGCACGTCCAGAACGTGTGCGGCCAGATCGGCCTCACAACCAATATGCACCGCATCTTGTTCGAGCATCGCGTTGTGTCCGATTCGTCTAACCTTCAGCTCCTCTTGACCAATGTATATCCGGCCAATCTGATCGTTCGCATCAGTTATGTGAGCTTTCGTGTAGATATTGATGCCATCTACATTCATCAGGATCGGGTAAGGGCCATGGACATCGATATAATGTCCGCCCACTTTCATCAGCCTCGGACCTCCCGTTGTGAGCAGCGCTCGCACTGCCCTGGAGTCCAGTTTGGGATCCCTCTCCTTCAGGTAGTCGGCATAGATGTCCAGGTGGACTAGTGTAATCTCGGATGGTTCACTCAAGTTCTTGACCACCTGGTGCCCTGCGACTGAGATGATGGACATTATTTTGGTCCCCGCCTTCGTCATGCCGAAAGTCTTACCAGATATAACGTTAAGTTTTAGTCCCTGTTTCTTGGGTTCCTCTTTGTCTTCTACTTTTGTCGTTTTACACAGGACATTAAGATTTTCCCGAAGATCTGTGCTCTCCAGCTCCGACCTTACCCATTGCTCCACTTCTTTCGTGGCTAGGTCCTGTTTGACATTCTGCAGCGCTGTCCTTGCCGACAGGCCGTAATCCACCTTCAGTGGGCTAGTCGACTCTGCTTCGAGGTTCGAGGCTACCACCTCGTCAGGCCATGTCTTAACCTTTTTGGTCGTGAGGGTGCTCGGTGTCGTCTCCTTTCGCCGAGATTCAGCCTCGTTCATCAGACGTGCTCGACTGGCCTTGACACCCGAAAGCGCCTCTTCGTGGCGGGGATGTTTCGCGTCCGCTACTGCGTCCCAAAATTGAGTACAATCCGACTTGAAGTGTCCCTCCAAATTACAGAAGAAACACCTCGGACCATATTTCATGATGAGCCCTCTGACGTACTCTTCATGATCCTCGTCGGTCGCGTCGGCGTCCTCGAGAAAGTAGCCTATGGCCTTCATGTTCTGTTTGTATGCAGAACACGCGGAAACGTGATGGTCCATCGAACCACAATTCGCACACGACCTCCTCTTGTCCATGTCATCGCGAGGTTTGTACCAACTGGAATTCGCACCAGTGTTTGTCCCGCTATAGTTGCCATAATTGCTGTAACGGTTTTGCGCCCTTGGTTTTATGAGTAAATACTCGCGTGACTTCATACGCAAGTCGTCAGGCGTGGGTACCTGGTCAAGCGACAGGGTGAAGTGAGTGGCCAGCATCGTCTTCAATTCCTCACTCCTTACTCCATCCATGAACTTCGAAGCAATCACCAAGTTTCGCTCGGATATTCTCTCATCCGGGTTGCTTCTCCTCCTGAGCAATTCAAGGTCATCCAAGAATTTATCTTTTGATTCTTCATCTCTCTGACGCCTCTTCTCGAACTTCACCATAGCCTGGTGCCCTTGTACTCCAGAGCCGAAACGATTCAGCAGGATGTCGAATATCTTGCGAGCGCTGTCTCTCTCATTGGCTCTTTTCGCCATTACACAATTTAATGCAGTACCCTCCAGGTTGCTCGTCAGCGCGCTGCACTCTTGTTTCTTTGAGAGATTCTCTTCCTCAAAGTGTAACTTCATCACCTCTATCCAAGTATCAATGCAGCCGTCCGACTCGTCTTTATATGACTTCGGCTTTTTCAGTGTTCTTCTTGACCTCTCTCCTCTCTCGGTTGACTTCGAGAGCTTGGTGATGAATGTTTCAAGAGATCTGTTTAGAGGCTCAAACATCGAGGCATACATCGTTGTGTCTTGTGAGACTGTAGTCAGATCTGGTACTGAACTGACTTGTGGCACGGTTGGCAATCTTGTCTCCGGGGTGGCATCTGCCTCTGGCGGGACTGGATTCGTCCAGCCAGGCCTCTGCGGGGCTGCCCTTGGCCGCTCCTTGTTTCTATGCTCGTAGTTCGTTCTCGAGCCTTGCTGGGCTCTGGCACTGTTGCCCGTACCATCTCCAACATTCGCATGGCGTGAGCGCTCCCTTGAGTTGGAATGCTCCTGCCAACTACTCCCATTCAGGATCGCGTCAAGCTTCCGCATCATTAAGTCAGACTTTGCATCTAACCTTTTCTCCAGGCTAGTCATCGTGTGGGCGTAGGTACTATCATGATCGTTCAACAATCGTTCGATCTCCCTGGTCATCCTAGCCTCTCTTTCGTATGACTCCTTATTTGCCTGTGCCAGGCTCTCCGCCAGGCATTGATCGGTGTTGCGAATCAACTGAGCCTGATCAACCCTCGCCTGCGACTTCACGTGCGTTAGTTCATCTCTCAGATTCTCTTGACCCTTGTGGGCTCTCTCATCAACCTGATCTATTCTTTTAGTCATGTCCCGTCTCAGTTCATCCAGACCATTCATTACGCCAGCGAACATGTCACTTATGTCACCAGTGGCCCCAAATGACGGGGTTAGTCCCAGAGTAGATGAGGTCAACTGCGGCTGCAGCCTGGTGCTTGATGACGCACCGCCATTTTGCTTGCTCATGGACGTCATTAATCTGTCGAAGGTCGATGACGCTCCCATCGTTATCCCATCTGACATGGGCCTGGTCGGCGAGGCTGATAACGCCTTCCCGTTCTTATCGTTCCTTGGGCACGGTGTGAAGTTCACATCCGGATGGGATGTCTCCGGGTAGTCATAACTGGAAGTTAAACCTACAGTTGGTAGTGACGCCATGCGCTCGTCGTACAATGACTTCCAACTCTTCTTGGCCTTCGAACCCGGTTGTTCTTCACTCGGGCTTATACTCGACATCATTGCATTGTTGCTCTGCTTGGCCAGGGATGAGTGGGTACTAGCCGAATGTGAGTATTCTCCCCTCCACCTGTGACTCTTGGTCTCCGATTTGGACATTCCTTTGAATAAGACTTCCTCTCGCGGCTCGACCTCGGAACGCTCCGAGGTCTCCTCCGTCCTCTCGACTTCCTCCCGCTCGAGGTCCTCGCTCGGCTCAAAGTCGGGTCGAATGAGCGTCTGTTCTCCCTCGTCAAAGGGGTCCACAAGCGTTTCGCTCGCGGTTCCGGTTTCGGCGCTCCGCCTTTGATCGCCATCGATGTTTTTCTCGCTCCTCAATCTCATTTCGCTCACTGAAAGATCAGGTTGACCTTTAGTCGATTCGTTTTCGGCAAACACGTCAGAGGCGCTGCTAAATGAGGACTGGCTACGCCTAGTTTTAAATTTTCGCGTGCTGCCTTTACTCAGCCTGGGAATCTTAGTAGTCGATCCTAACGAGTCCCTGCGCTGCATGCTTTGTTACAAAAACAATTTTCGTATGATTTAATGGCGATGCACACGTACCGCAAACAAATTCAAGTTGAATTACTTAACGCTGCCTCCTCGATCTCGTAAGTATCAAGAGTGTCTCTTAGATTTCTCAATGACAATATTAGTGACTCCGTTAGAGTTACACACACACAGGGCCTGCTCAGTATTGATATAATGCTAGCTCAACCCTGTCGTATATTATAACAGTATCACAAAATTTTCACAAGATATAATCAACACACCAAACACAATAGATAATCAGATAAGAATATCCTACAGGTGACAGCGACCTTTTGTCAGTATCAATTTATCGCCACACAATTTATCAAGTCACTGCTTTGTTAAAATTAAACAATCTTTGATAAAAAGCAGTGATGACTCAGAAACAGATCAATAAAACTTAGTCTTAAAGAAAAAGACTTCCCTCAATCGGAACGATCCGAAAGAACAAAGCCCAGGACACAGTCTTCTCAAGTGGGTGTGTATTTGCCTAATACACCCACCGAGGTCTTCTTTTAGGTGCCCTGCGATTGCCCGAGCTGTCCTATTGAGTAGCTCAAGGCAACCTCTGATCGAAAATTTCTAAAGTCTATGAAAAAGCTCTCCCACACCCGGACTGCTCCAAGTGCACGAGAGCAGGGAACAACTTTTCTTCTCAAGTGAGTGTGTATTTGCCTAATACACTCACCGAGGTCTTCCTTTATTTGTTCCCGGATTGCCCGAACTTTTCTATTAAGTAGCTCAAGGCAACCACACGACCAAAATCACAATCAAAAATTTTTCTTTGTTCGGGTACTTCTGATACACCCAATGTAGAATCCAAAGTTGATCACGAATTTCCGGGTCAAAATGGGTCCCTATGATCCTGATAAGCACGCCTAATATCCTAATATGATCCTAATTAAATGGATATTTTCCGTTTCCCAAATTGCCACAGAAAGTTTACTCAAGTCTCTAACAAGGAAGATCTTTAGAAGGTTTAAGACACTCCGGAGGGTCACCTCGGAGGGTACCTTGATCACCCGAGCTACTTCGGAGGGTACCCTAATCACCCAAGTTACTTCGGAGGGTCCCCCTAAATTTACTAAGGAGGGTCAATAAGATGCTTAATATGCTCCGGAGGGTTACTTCGGAGGGTACCTCCAAAATTTTCAAATTTTTTGATCTCGCTTAGAAGGTTCTCCCACTAGCTTCAAAAAGCGTCAAAACAAGCTAGGAGCTCTAAGGGGAGCTGTTTTAACTTCTTTGGGTGATCTCGTGGAAATTTTCCACTAAGGAGGGTTGCTAAGGGGCTTAGCTGACTCCGGAGGGTCACTTCGAAGGGTTCCTCCAAAATCAAGAAAAAGGGTTATATCACCGCAGTAAAGCCTCTGAAAGCGGTCTACCTGACTTAAAACTAGGTTGGCTGACACGGTCAACCTTCCCAGTTGAATAAAAAGATGTTTTGATAAAATTTTCTGCCGCTCGGAAGGTTACCTGTAATTTGGACCCTCCGAACCAACAAATTCTAAAAAATTTTTCTTTTCCGAGATTGTCAATCCCAAACACGGTTAAGATTCGGAAAAGTGATCAAAAACGTCGACTTATGGTACCAAAATTATCCCGATTGGATAACTAATCTTTGAGAAATCGCCAAAAACGCGTTCGTCAAAATGGCCTTTTTCACCACCTGTATAGGATCTGAAAGACTTTTTTCGCAATTCCGGTCGAAAGTGCCTAAAAATACTTGAAATGAGCGTAGTAGCGCTGTACGGCACTGGAATAATGCAAAAAACCGGACCAAAATTGGTTTAGAAACAAAAATTTGGCCAAAAACTATCAAATTTGGACCCTCCGATTCCTTCCTTTTCCAAACCTTAAGTCGTTAGCTCTATCCACGGAGCTACTCGGAGGGTTACCCAAAATTTTCTCTAGTAACCGAGCACGTTATGCTAGCACGCTCCTAACGCAAAAAATTTTATTGCTCTAACTCTAAAAACTCAAAAACTCGATCCCCAAAACAGATTGACAAAATACAGAAAATTATCAAAATTTTGATCAAAAAATTTCCGTTTTTCTAACTTCTACTGAGTCTTTGCTCACGCGGTTTCTTTAGTGAAGGGGATCGAACTACGTAGCTACTCTCTGTATAAAAGCTTTTTGCCTATCGGAAAAGCTCGGATATCCGGAAATTTGGGGGTCTGCAGTTTTGGTCGAAAATTGGTAATTTTCGACAAAAATAGCTGTTTCTTGGGTCTAAATAGGAGATAAGTAATATATAATAAGGATAATGATCTATTAATAGTCGTTAATGAATGGTACTATACCCTCCTTTGCACCAAAATACCCGAATTAAGACCCTTAACTCGGAAATTTGTAATCGATGGAGGGTACAATCGGACCGCGCCAATCGTGCCCCCCACCACTTAAGTTTTAATGAAATAGTACCCGAACGATACTAAAATTGCTTCAACGATACCCAACAGTCGTTGCAGATGTTGCCCTTGATGTCCCTGTTGAGCGTGGAACACGTCGGTCAGCTTGCCACTCTACCCTCCGGTCACCGGCAAAATCACCATTAACGTGCTTAAACACTCAAATTACACTCGAGGTTGTCAAAACACACAACCTTTCTATCAGAAACGATATAAATCAATCTGAAACAACAACAAATAGGAAGGTCAGATCACATCTCGTCCGGAAATAACATATAAACTGTCACTTTATGTTTTTTACTGTTTTTGGTCTTTCTTGGATTTTTTTACTGTTTTTTGTACTTTTTTGTTTTTAAATAAATTTGTTTTTGGCTTTTTCTTGGTTATACACTATTTTTGTTTGGTTTTACGCTTTCTCTTTAGTTGTTTTTGGTCCCGGGACCTCGGGACAAGCGGGTTCATGACTTCCCACCTAACCCCCCGGCCCGCGGAATTTTCGGTGTTAACTGAGTTAAAAAGCTAAATTGTACTAGACGGAGGGTACGCACCTTCCTCCTAGTACAACAACGGTCATTAAGTTCTCTAACTCGGGCATACGCCCGGAGCGGAGGGTTCGTCGCTGAAACGCTTGCTGATCATGATGGTTGCATGCCTTTAACAGGCCCACCCAGGAGCGCCATAAAAACGTCTATGTAACATTCGCCCAAATATCACACAGCGACGGAGCGTAGAAAAAGTACCTATTAACGACTGGTAGGCGTCAGTTACCTTAATCCTACTCGTTTTTCACCGTCTCGACCTTGTCAGTTGATTTTCTGGTCTGTTTAGGGCAAAGTAAAAAGTTACCATTTTTAGGCCATCAGTCAAACGACTTTTGATCAGCTTTCGTTTGCATGCGAACACAACCACATAGCTGAGTCTCGGATCCTCAGACTACGTGATTGTCATTAAAAACACGGCTCGAACAACCTATTTTATTATGTTTTTGTGTGACAGTTCTACATTAAATCCATTAGAAATGGATTGACCCTTTCCTTTTTCTAGCTACTCATGTTCTGAAATATCAAACAATAACGGTGTTAATTAAGATCTATGACATTCCAGCAGCTATAAAGTTAGTTTATACAGTCCCTTCACATAGACAGTCTTTGGGGGACCAAGCCTCCGCTCCCGTAATATTCCTGAGATAACGCTCTTATCTCTTATAATTCGTGTCCCGGGAGGGTTCCGTGGTATATTTCTTCCCCCACTGAAGCCTCCTTCTCCACCAATATCTGTTGACAAGTGTCTTATCGTGCGTTGTTGCCACGATAAGAGGCTTCGTATTTTCCGTCTCTGGTACGACTGTTTTTCACAATATCCGTCGTTGTTCTTCTTTTTCAGTCAAAATGGCCGACTTTTTCTATTTCTCAGAAATGTTCACTCTTCAATCGAAATTTTGAAAATAAAATTCTAGAACATTCTGACCCTCCTTCGCAACACTTTTTCGTTCATAAGGCCTTTAGCCGTCCTTTTTTATGTCGCCGGAAGGTTGTGCTGTGTCATCTGGCAGAATGGCACAACACTTCTTAGTTTGCTTCCTTGCTAGTTTGAATTAGATTTTGGGAGAGCAAGTATCCTTTAATCAGCAACTAGATTTTTTTTCGCGTAAGCAAATTTCCTTACAAGAAATTCATCTGACTTTACAATTGAGGCTTAGCAATTTCCAGGTTCCTTACCACTTGGCCTGGAAATATCGCGATTGCATTTTCATCCTTAGGTCTGGGGCTCGAGTCCAACTAGTACCCTGTATTTTCAGTATACATAAAATTGACAATGTTATACGGTTAAATTTGAAATGTCTGATTTTTGTTTGTCTGCTCAAATTTTGTCAGCTTAGATGGCACTTCACGGATCTTTCTTGTGCTGTAAACATTTATCATGGTAGTTGGAAGTGTTTTTCCTTCTACTTTCTACATAAAATCAATGTTTTTTTTTCGGCACAACTGGTGTCTGCTCAAAGATTGTCGGTTCTGTCTCCGCTTTGTAAGTTTTGTTCGGTTGCTAATTTAAAATCGAAATGTCTTGCTTTGCGTATTTCTCAAAAAGGAGAAAATAGGTATTCGGAGCAAAAACAGGTATTATGGAAATGTATGGGATTGATAGTTTTTGATACGCTTTGAAAGTTATGGCAATCGGAATAAAAAATATTTGGTTTTTTGATGTTCTTTTTTGAGTTTTTTTAACTTCTCTTGAAAATTATCTTGTCAGATTATTTTGGTTTCAATCCGAAGAACGGGTTTTGGAATACTCTCTGCATTAGCAGCTACGCTCATATTTACACAAAAAGTAACGGCTATCGGAAAAGTCAGATTTTTGATTTGTTGAAACTTTTGATTAGCTGATTACTTTTTTGAAACCCTCTCAAATCTCAGATTTTGGATTCAATCGAACTAAAAGTTTGCGGAAAGCTTCTGTGCATAATTTATGACGCTTATTTTTGATACGCAAAAAGTTATGGTCCTTGAAAAGCAAATTTTTTCTTACCGTTTTTTTTAAAACTAACTGACTTTTCTCAAAAACTAACCGCCCATATTCGAGTTTTTGGGCTCAATCGAAATTACAGTTTGTGTGAATCTCTTCTGTATAGGCGGCTACTTTTCAAGTTTCTTGAACAAAGAGCTAGGATTCTCAGAAAAGTCAGATATTTGAGCTGTTTTCAGTTATTTTGGATAATTATCCTGCTAAATCTGATATCTAGAGTTTAATCGAAACATCAGGTCATTAAAGCCTACTTGCATAAGTGGATATGCCCAATTTAAAAAAAAAGGTTTTGACCTTCAAAAAAGTCGTAGTTTTGAAACTTTGACCGTTTTTTTGGAAACTTTTTGGTTTCTTCGAAACTACCCTGTCAAAATTGAGATGAAGTGCTCAATGGAAAAGACCAACTGCGAGAGTTTTTCCTGCATAAGCTGTGACTCCTTATTTTTTTGTTAAAAAAAATATTGTCCTCGCCAAACAGTTATATTCAGTTTTAATTGGGTTACCCTAGTTTTCTTTCATCGATACATCACCTCTGTGTTAAAGTTTGCTCTTTTGTCATTTCAGACTAAATAATATGGCTCACCTCAGTGGAAGGCGCGTTAATTTACAATTACTACGACAACTTGGTAGAAAAGAGTTTTCCAGTTGCTTTGAAGAAATAAATGGAACAATATGTATCGGCTGGTGCGATGATGCATTGCGTGACGCTTTAAACTTGATTGTAGACATGCCATATCTGCAAGAAATCAACGTTATCAAAATGTTCGTTGCAGAGAAAGGCGCAATTGTTCCAAATATTGCACCAAATGTAGTGTTTATAACAAAACCAAATCTCGATTCTATCCAATTAATCTGTGAAGTAATTTTACGAACGAAAGAGAACGATCGTTCCAGCGATCATGTGAAATACCATTTGATGTTTGTACCAAGAAGATGTTTTTTGTGCGAAGAGAGGTTGAAGGAGATGGGAGTGTTTGAAACGGTCAAAGATCGAATCTATGAATGTGCCATCGATTTCTACCCATTAGGTAGTTTTTTTTTTCAATTTTGAGTTTGTACGAAGCTACATTATTAGTTGACAAGTCTCTGTCCAAAAGGATGTTGTGATGAAAAAGGCATTCAGGTGGTCTCAAAAACTCGGGTTTGTCTCCTGTCACTTGGTTTACAATTTCAATTTTTTTTATTGCCCATGATGGCAAACCTGCCTTAAATGTTTTACAAAATTCTTTTTTTGACCGGAACGTAGAAAATAAGCCTGGATTCAAACAAAAAATCAGCAGTTATGTTTTGTTGCTAGGAAGATCGATAAGATGATTATTCCGGACAATTTTGATGATTATTCAGAACAACCGTAAAATAGTGGTCAAAAAGAAAGTCTAAAAATTTTGTATTTGAAAATTTGGATATAAAAATCTCTGAGCAAAGTGTTGAATCCTACCCCTGGAAAAAATTAGAGCCTCTGTTTTTCAATTACAATGCCTTTTGTTTGACAAACTTTTCTTTATTTTAGATAATGACTTCTTTTCGATGGAGCTTCCCGAATGTTTTAGAGAATACTGCTTAGAAGATGATACTTCATCCCTTTTTGTCGCAGCGAGAGGATTGAATTGTCTTCAGAATATGTTTGGAACAATTCCGCGTGTTTACGGAAAGGGAAAGGCAGCTGAACTGGTATTCCAGTATATGGCTAGAATGAGGGGCGAAACCTCGACAGGAAATGCTGCGATATCAGAAGTGACTCCAGTTTTCGACAATCTCCTTCTAATTGACAGATCTGTAGATCTGCTCTCTCTTCTACCAACTCAACTAACTTATGAAGGTATTGAAGGATAGTTATTTCATTGTTTATAATACATTTACGCTTTTCAAGTTAATAACTCATCTAACAAAATCGCTGAATCATTTGATAAATTCAAGCTAAGCATCTTATTCTGGGCGTGTGGCGCAGAGGTAACGTCCATACCTGGAACGACGAAGGTTCGGATTCGACCAGTCTATTTTTATTCGCAATCTGAAAATCATGCAAAAAAATAGTTGACGACCTACAGTTTGTCTGCGCTAGTGTGGAATTTTCTTTTGGGACAATTTTTGTGATTTGTTTTGTCTATTAATTTTCTTTTTAGCCACAAAAGAGCAAGGAATGGGACCTCCTTTTTACACAAGCAAAGCTTGTGTGATAGTAAGAACTATCTTTTTTTTCCAACCTAAGTCGCAAATATTGTTGCGACAAAATATGTTCATTTTGAAAGTGTTCAATTTGATCTACAACCAGCTATAAAGTACAGCCAATGCTAAGGATATTAACACAGACTATTATATTACAAAAAGCACTTTAGCTTCAAGGTATCATGGATCTGTAGGTCAGAGGTAGACAAGGAGACCCGCAACAAAATAAGAGGGTTCGAACATGCGCAAGGTCAGGGAATTTTAACTTTTTCGTATGTTGTTCGGATGTTTTGAACTTCTTCGCATATTTTATAAAATTCGTCCGCTCTATAAATTGAGGCATGCTAGTTGGTAAATTTCTTTTTTTTTTTCAAATTGACTTGTACTGCTAATGCGTCATCATTGGCTTGGGTCACTTAGTTAATAAGTAGACTCATAATTGGCGTGCGTCACTTCAGAAAATTTGTAGGCTCAAAATTTTACTCACTAAGTTTTTCCCAGTAGCGTTATTGGTCATATTTTTGCTTGTGTATGCAAAGTACAACTTCGCCTCTGTGTTAGTTTTAACATTAACCGTAACCAAATCGATTTGGTCAAATTGGTCCCATAAAAAACAGACAGAAATAACCAATACAAAACATTCCGAATAATTATCCGAACAAATAGTTGAATACAAAACAGTCCGAAAGCATTTGAATTTTTTGGCCGGGATCTTATGGCACCAACAGAAATGTTTTACGCTTTGAAAAATCTGACATGAGCGTAATTAACAATCAAAGAACTGCAAATCGAACAATAAGACTGATCGTATGTCAGGGTAAAACCTTGAATGTTCCGACTGCGACTTAATCCATTTCGACTATTTTTGGGAAGCTTTTTTTAAAAAAGTTTGCAACGTTTTGAGAGTATAAAAATTACCAATAAGGCCATGCTCTGAACGATTTTACGCACGCTTTGTATATTTTATTCATAATCCTGGACTGTTCTAAACCCTGAATCGTTCCAAATTGAATTGAGTCTAGCTTATTGGTCATTTAAATTTTGTACGACTCAAATTTTCACACTCGATCTTTGATAATGTCCGAAATTTCGGACATTATCAAAGATCGAGTGTGAAAATTTGAGTCGTACTAAATTTAAATGACCAATAAGCTAGACTCAATTCAATTTGGAACGATTCAGGGTTTAGAACAGTCCAGGATTATGAATAAAATATACAAAGCGTGCGTAAAATCGTTCAGAGCATGGCCTTATTGGTAATTTTATACTCTCAAAACGTTGCAAACTTTTTTAAAAATTTTTTCGGAGATGAAATTTTTTTTGAACTTAATTTTGGAAAGTCGAGCTCTTCAATGGGGCTCATGTTTTTGTTGAAACATTTCGATCGGTCGAAAATTGACAAAAAACACCCCAAGCCTAAGTATTCCGTTTTCTTTGAAAGTCGGAACAACAAAGGAAATGCCTCGTGGCATAGTTGTTACATTGGACTGAAATTCAGAAGATTAAAAAGTTGAATCCCCTTCGGCATCATCATGGAATCTCCGAAAGTTAAAAATAAAACAAATAAGTGTACATGTTGACATTATACTTGCATCCTCTTAAAAATCCAATGATATCGTTAGGTCATCAAGACCTCATCATTTTGTATAAGTTATTGTCGAGTTATTCGTTTTTAGTTTCCTGGATCGGGCTACTTTTTTTCTGCGCTAATTGTTTTTATAAATTTCGGCCATCTTTGTTAGTCATTTTGTACTTGTTGATTGCAATTTTATTGCTCTGTCAAACCTGTGTGTCTGACGTCCTTGAGAAGTAAGTCTAGCAATGTTGAGTACCAATTAGTTTTCTTCAGATGCTATACATAGGAGAAGCTGAAACACAGCGGTGACTTCTTGTACGGGTTGAAATGACTTTCAGGTTGATGTCGAAATAAACGCACTTAAGAGCATGTTGTAACTGCTAGTGTCGCCTGACAACTGAATTTGTCTCTAGACGCTTTGACTCATTAAAACCAAGCATTCTGATAGGTAGCTGTTTTTAAGTTTCGCATAGCCGCTTTAAAATCAACAGAAATGCACTTCGGGGAATCAGTTTTTAGGTCAAAACGGCGAAAATAAGTTGATTCTTTTTCTGCCCAGAAATAGCGTAAACAGAAGGTATAAGGCATCCGTTAACTTAAATTTTTGTAGTATAAATTTGGTTGAATACATCGGGAGTTGCCAAAAACATGCCATCCCAAAAACAAGCATCTGATAATGTAGGTAGCTCTAGCCCTGGTGACGTTGCGAGCTCGAAGGCGTTTTACATCTTGAAGACAATCGTTTGCTTGCTGTATGGCCAGATATAAGTTAAAAACAGTTAGCGAAGTATGTGCCGCAATGATTTCTGTTCACAGCTTACTGAACAGCCGTTTAATTTGGTAGATGACCAGCTGTTTCTTGGTTCACATCATGCTGGGCTGCAAAAATAGTCTGTCGTGGTGATAGATCTGAAAAGTTTGCTCGGCCTTTTTTGCGCTTCGTTTTTCATATCAGCCTGATTGTGGAAGTGGTAGTGATGTTTTACCACTTAAACGGTGTCCTCTTTGGTCCGCGTACTTCTCTTGCAATTGCTTTGCGCGCAGCGTCACGAAAGGGAGCTATTCGACAGATTTTGATGTTTAGTATCAGCAAATCTTTCAAGAATTAGTTGCTTAAATTTTTAGTGGTAAGACTATATTAATCCATGGTAAGTGAATTGTGTTCTATTTCAGTGTTGGGAAGTGTTCGCAATTGACACAACTTGAGCGACCTGACCATTTTTGACTGGATTAAGTAAATGGTTTTTTAAATTGTCAATTTAGTTGTTCGCGTTTTTTGCTTTTTTGAGTGGACGGTGCTGTTATCTAGATAGTTCTAAATTCTCTGCTATAGTTAGGTATCATCATTCGGATCAATTTGAATCAAACTATTATTAATGCGAGATAGTTTTTCTTATCAACTTTCGGAACAATGATCACTTCGATCAATGGGTCTGTTTTTCGGTTTGACCTATATGGAACTGTTTTTTGCACTTTGATGTTTTTTTTGTACTGGACTGTTTTGTACATACGCGGGATATTTTATGTAATTGAAATGTTCTTCGCAGGTTTACTGGATGAAACTGTTAGAATCAGAAGCACGGCTGCCAAATTCCCTGCAACTATTTTTAAAAGCGAAGACAGACAAACGCAGCAGCCGTTATCTGAAACAATAGAGATGAAGAAAATTTTTCTCTCTTCTGCTGATCCCATGTATATCGAAGTGAGTAGACATCAAGGTACTTGAAAGGTACTTAAAAATGGACTGTAGTTCAATAGCATACTTGGGTATGCGGAAGATATAAGGACAATTAACAAGGTACCTACGGAATTTGAGGATATTGAAAATGATATTGAACAGTTTAGACGTAGGAACTTGATAGCGATATGGATCGAATAGGGTCTGTAGAATATGAAATATTGAGGAATTCATTGAAAATTTGAATTATGTAGACTCGCGACAAGGATTATCGACTTGTTGGGCCTCACTTGGTGAAGAAGTTGGACACAATCAAAGAGACATATCAGAAGCACAAGCAGAAAGATACCTCCATGGCCGAACTGAAGCTATTCACGAGCAACTTGCCCCACCTAATTGTAGGTTCAACTTATTTATCAAAGTTATGATGAAATGAAGATAATATGTTAGTAGCCCTGTAAGACGTCAACCCTTAAGGACACAGTCAACTCTAAATCGCCTGAGGTACCGAACTTGAAGTCAATTATTCTGTCAACGGTGAACCTCAATTAGCTAGCAATTAGAGGGAACTGAACCTCCCAAAGCAACGTAGCAATCAGCGTTACGCCGGCAGATACAAGTTCTCTTACGTTGATAAATATTAATTTGGCGTCAGTATTCTTTCACTGATTTTTTGTCTAGGCTGAGAAGGAGAATGTGAGTAAGCATACAGCCATTGCAACTCTGCTGAAAGATAAGTCACAAACTATGGACTTCAAGGAGCAGATCAGACAGGAACAGAACCTTCTCTTCATGGACAGTAGCATCATCGGATCTTCTGGACCAGTAGATTTGGACAAGAGCAACCCTTTTGTGGAAACCTCGATTGCTAAACAGGAACCAATCACTAAGGTATATCATATCAATTTTCCGTGCCATCTTTTTTTGATCAATCTTACTCGCCAATCAGATCACTAATTGACAATCTATTGGCTATTGCTAATTGATCGGCATAACTTTATTTACGCAATAGATCCGTTATCAAATACGGTGGATATATGCATTGTAAATATACGATTCAAGGTAATTTGAAATGTGTCATATATTGCGGTAATGTAGGATCGCATCGATGTGTTTAGGAAAACGGATTTCTGTTATAGGTTCTGCGATTAATATGTTTGCAAAGCGTACTCAACAATGGACTGAAGCAGAAAGTACTGGACTTTTACAAGCGTGAAATTATTCAAACATACGGATATCAATATCTAACCACACTTCTCAATCTGGAGAAAGCGGGCTTAATAGGCAGCCCAACTGCTCGCACGATGCCCTCTATTAAGAAAACCCTGAAGTTGATAGACATGGAGTTTGACTTCAGGAGTCCGAATGACATCATCTTCAGTGTGTTTGATGGATACGCGCCTTTATCAGTTCGACTGGGCCAGTTTATCCGCACTCCCGGATGGAGGAGCATCGAAGAGATTCTGAAGGTGTGGTTCTTCCCCTAACCGAGCAAAATTATTCTATAGTGGTTTTTTATGTAACAAACTCCTCGGACATGTAACATCATGAATCTGGATGAACTTCCTAGCCTGAAAATTTTCTATTCAACGAGAAAAAAGATGGGCACAGGAATAGTCAAATAACTCGATAATTAATTGTGGCTTGTGAATTGAATGTAAAATAAAAAGAACTGCTCCGTCTGTCTGGGTGAAAAGGAAAGTTTTACCATAGGTGCTGCCGGGTCCGAAGATCGACGAGAGACAGGAAGTGCCAACTGCTCTTCGCAAGAAGCTTGAGGATCCAACTGTTGCCTCCACTTTCATGAATGCAGACAACCCCCAGTTGACTCTGGTGTTCTTCATTGGGGGAGTCACATTTGCAGAAGTATCCGCGTTCAGGTGAACCGATGAATTATTTACGGCACTATCGGAGCTTTTTGTAATGACACTTCCCAGCGAACCACTTTTTTTACAGAAGTCCAAAATATGATTGTACTGCCATTGACCAGTATCTATTTCACGATTTAAGCAGCATAAGCTAGATAAGCGGAATGAAAGGAGATTTTGTCTATTCTTCATGTATGAACATGAGCTTCGTCAAGTAGCCTAGTAAGTTGCTTAAGACTAGTAGTGACTCGCTTTAAGAAGGTCGGGTTGGATTGCGGTGGGCAAGGTGTTTTTTCAATCACACCATCTTGAAATGAACTGTGATCAGAAAATTGTCAAAAACCGTTTAAGGCAATGCAGTTTGTTCTCTGAAAATGATGTCGCGGAAAAAATTGGTCAACGGGTTCGTTAAAGCTTTTCCAACCCTACATTTAAATGTCAAGTAGCGTCAGTAGAAGATGTAGCCCCTTTGTACTTTTTTTTGAAAAATCCATTTTTGATGATGGAACCTAAAATTTTTCTAAAGGCACCTTTGGCGCCAATATATACTAATTTTTGAAGGGGGGATAGCGCGCGCCGAAAAATGCAATTTTTTGGTCAGAATGATCCAAAAAGTGCCTTAAAACGCCTTTTTTGGCCTTTTTCAAAATTTTACCTGCGGCGTTAAAATTGGGTCTTTATAGTGATTTAGGAGAGCTCCGAAAATCAATTTAGTCGACCTAAACAAAAAAGGCGTCAAAATTTTTTTGAAAATTAAAACCCCCCTCCCTTCCCTCAAGGAAAATCCTAGATCCGCGCCTGAGTAGCGTAGTGAATTTTTTTTTCAGGATTTAATTTTTGTTGCGGTTTGACTTTTGACCTACTTTCGATTAAGTTAATTAATTTCTATTGTGAAAAGGAAAGCAAACTTAACTATCGAAAAGCAAAAATATAAAGGTCACGAAAAAATGAACGATTTCTAATTTTGAAATTGGATTCTAATCTCCCAGCAGAATAAAAAAAATCAGTCGATCCAAATTTTTCAAACTGGGTTAGTTTTATTAATCATCATTGTCTCTTGAAATTTGAAGAAGCTTCAGGGCGTATGTTTTTTATAGTTCGAAAATTCAAGTTTTTCAAAAAAAAACAAGTCAGAATTTTTTAAGAGTCGATGAACGTAGTTCAGACTCCTATAGAAGTCGCGATTATTTTTTTAATTTTGTTTTTAGGATTAGTCTTCAATTTGCTTTGGCTCAAGTTTTTTCGCGGTTTGACTTGATTAAGAGTAATGAACGTAGTGAGTACTCTTATATATATGCCTTGGTGATTTTTTTTCAGGAAAAAGTTTATTCGTGCTCAATAAGAGTGATTACTCTAATATAGATCTTGCTGACTTTTTTGTTTGTTTTTTTTCAGGAAAAAGTCATAAAATTTGTTCACGCTCAATTTTGATTTTCGCGGTTTGACTTGTGATTTCTTTTTAAGTTCAGTGCATTTTCATTGTTAAAAGGAAAGCAGACTTCACTATCGGACAGCAAAAGTGTAAGGGTCACCTAAAACGTGATCGACTCCTGATTTCGAAAATGGAAATTAATTATCAGATTTCCCAGCGAAATAAAAGTTTAACCTATTGATCAATTTTTCTCAAATTGGGTTAATTTTATCCAAAAAAATGTCCATCATAAATTGATCTACAAATTCAAAGAGCTTCAAGGCCATCTATTTGTTCTTCGAAATTCAAAAGTTGAACGCTCTTGAAAGAACAAGTCAGTTTTTTTTCAGTTTCCTTGCGTTCATTATTTTTCCAACTATCAGTTGTCTATCAGTTGTTAAAAAAATTTTAATTGGGTAAGTTTTGCTCTGGAGCTATGTACATTAAGTTTAATTCGAAATGGACCCTAAAAATGTTGGTTGTCGTTGTGATTTTCTAGTCTATTCTTATAGCATGTCCAGATGATTACACTTGCGGAAGTTAGTACGAACTTTTTTTTGGCCTAAATCGCAAGTAAAAGTGTTCATTAAAAGTGTTCACTTATTTGGTGGCACTTTTGCTATAATCACGATCTGTAGCATTGGAAATTTCATAGAGTTTGTTCTCTGCTTTTTTGTAGCTAGTGTCTGTGACTTATTACACAAGCATAGCCTGTGTTATAGTATGAAATCTCTTTTTTTCCAACCTCAGACGCAAATATTGTTGCGATAAAATGTGTTCATTTTGAAAGTGTTCATTTTGATCAATAACCAGCGATTAAGTACAGCCAATGCTAAGGATATTAACACCGACTATTAAGAGTAAAGACTCTCATATAGAAGACTCTCATATAGGTCTTGCTGAAGACTCATAGTGAAGACTCTCATATAGGTCTTGCTGATTTTTTTAGTTTTTTTTTCAGGAATATTAAAATAATATATTGATGCACCAATATCTAAAATATTGACGCACTTAGGCATATATGCAACTTTTGAGTTCAATTGAAATTCATCTGTTGAAAGTGGAGAAAATAGCATTCTCCAAATACGAACGTGGAAATGGCGCAAATATACGTGAGCGATTTCTAGTTTCAAAAATGGAATTTACTTTTTAGATTTCCAGCGGAATAAAAACTATCTGTTGATCCAGTTTTCTCAAGTTGGTTTAATATTATCAAAAAGAGCCAATCTTAAATCGTTCTAGAATTTCAAAGAGCTTAAAGGGCATCTATTTTTTTAAAATTCGAAAATTGAGATTTTTTTTTAAACAAAGTCAGTTTTTTTAATGTTTACTTGCGTTCATTACTCTATGAATATGTAGCGTAGAGGTAGGGAAGGAGACCAGCAACGAAATAAAAGGGTTCGAACCTGGGCAGGGTCGAAAGTTTTTAATTAACTCTTTGGTAACACTTAAGAAATTATGTAGACTCAAAGTTTTTTTCATTCAGTTTTTCGCAGTAGCGTCATCGGTCATATATTTGCTTTTGTATGCAAAGTGCAAATTCGCTTCTGTGTTAAGCTTCCGTTGCTAATTGGTTAGTGCGTGAGACTCATATTCTCTAGGTCACTGATCGAATCCGAGAGGTAGCCGAGTTTTTACTGGTTCGAGACTTATTTCTACATTTTCTTATTACACTTTATAGAGCTGCTTTTTGCCGTGTTCTCGCTAGAGTTTTTAAAGCGCCGCTTCACCTCTGTGTTTTTAGCAGTTGTTTTTTGGGGGATGTTTTTTTTCAGGATTTGGTTTTAGTGTAATCGAAATTTTGCGAGTATTGTTTTCATTTGATTTTCTAATCAAAGTAAAATCAACAAACAAAGTAAAAGCAACAAATCAAAGTAAAAGCAACAAACCACCTGACAATTTTAATTTTTGCTTAGTAAACATATTTGCTGAAAGTGTAAGCAATCTGAATCTTCAAGCTCGTTTAAATAATTTTTTTACTTTAAATTGAAACATATTGACACAAGCTGACTTTGTGCAATAAGATAAGTCCGCTTTTATCCAACCTCACTCGCAACTTTCCTTGTTCAGTTTGTGTGTTCAATATCCGCAGCGATGTCCATTTTAAACCAAAATTTAAATTAATTAAAATTTTCCGTAAACAATTGTCCACATGATAACTTCTAGAGGATCTCCGCCTCTAGAGAATCTTCACTGCTTAAGTAGGATCTTCACTTCTGCCACTTCAGTAGTAATTAGTTTCTTAGCCCGTTTCAGATTGTAGTTATCTTTCCAAAAACTTTCTCAATTTATTTCGGGTGCGTGGTTTTCGTCCTAGTTTCTGTCGGTTCATTTTCCGTTTTTTTAAGCGCCATTCTCTAAAATCTGGCAAGATTTTTTATTGATTTACTTTTTAAAGCATGGGTTAAAGCAAGTCTGACTTTGAGTTTTTTCATTTCCGTTATTTTTTAAATATTCAAACGGTTTTAGTTTATGTTATAATCTGAACAACTTAATCAACTTATTTTGCGTAATTTTGAGGTCAAAAAAATATTTTTTTAGGATTGTGTTTTAGTTTGGATGGGTCTTAAACACTTTTAAATTTTATGAAACTTTTCATGACAACAGTTTTGTTTTCGTCTCAACAGGTTTCTACCCTAAGTGTGTCGCCTTTGTTGTTGCTCGGTAAATGATTTACATTTTTAAGGGCTGTTTATGAACCTCATCAGATACAAATATGAAGTTATGGTAGCTGTATTTTTTGAATTTTTGTCATGTTATTTTCTCAAATTATTTCGAACAGATTTTTTCAGAAATTTTTTTTGACTGTCTTTTTTTTTCATTCGCTTTTTCTAGCGCAATTTATTTTGCATCGCATGTGTAGCTATGCAATGCTTCGCCTCTGTGTTTAAATGTGAAACTATGTGCCCAATCAATTTGAATTTAAATCGAGCGATTCAAGTTGAAAAAGTTGCTCGGGCGGGATTCGATCAAACGCCAAAATAAATAGTCTACTTATGTCAATTATTTTCAATTTTCGCAGTTCCGCGGAAAAAGCAAACTAAGTTTTCACGATCAAAGTTATAGTTTTTTGTTGCAGGTAGATATACCCGATAAAAATGCTTCCGGTTTCTTTTTTAAAATTGCAAAAAGTACCCAACATTTTCCCCGAGAAACAGTTTTAAGACAAATTGTCTAAGAAAAATTTAAATTGATGCAATAATTTTTCATAATTTTTTTGAACAATTTGATTTTAAATTAAATTTTTTTTAAATGGACATCACTGAATGTCCGTATCTTCTGTATACAGCTCAAATTCTCTGGCGATTCAGTAGCTTGTGTTTTCTGCACTTATTAAAGCACATTCAAAACTACTGGTATTTATTAGTAATGAATGCGAAAGAGCAATAGTTATAAGTGCCCTTCGACGTGCGCGGTAGACTGAGACAGGATTCCGGTAGGTATTTTTCATCTTTCAAAGGCGTCTTTTCTTTAGGGATTATTTCATTATTTTCTTTCTTTTTTCTTTAGTTTTCCAAGGACGGCTTTTGAGTAATCCGATTTTGTTGTTGTATTTCGATATTGCTAGCTCTATTTTGTTGTTGAAATGTTTATATTTTCAGGTGTCTGTCGGCCAATGATGAGAATGGAGCTGAGTTTGTGGTAGGCACAACAGCTGTAGTGAATGGCAACTCCTTCATCGAAGCCCTAATGGACGACTATTCACACGCATTCGACACCACCGAACTCACTAGCTACAGCCAGAAGAGTCAGAGGAAACGGTGATATTATGTTCACTAGTGGTTATAACTTTTATAAGTGTCTATAGAATACCCATGGAAGCAACATTATTTCACAAATTCTGTGGTATTGCAATGTGATTAACTTATGTATTTATCTGTCACCATTTAAGTTTTGTCCAACATGATGTTGGGACGTTAATCATATGTTTCTGTCAAAAATTGTAGTCTAGATTGAATTATATATTTGTTACGCTTTAATGTCGATATTTAGAAAAAAAATTCTTTTTGAAAAATGTTGCTATGAAATCGTTCATTTTGAAAGCAAAGCTTAATTCCAGTTTTGTCTCAAGGGTCTTTTTTTGAAAATTAAGTACTTGAATTTCTGTCAGTGATATTTTGTTAATGAAGGAAATGACGTTTGACATATTAATGTGGCATTTTTTTTAGAGAAATGTTCACGCTCAATTTTTTTCCACGGTTTGATATATGATTTTTGTTAATTTCACTTCAAATTCGTTAACCAAATCTGTATAAAGAAACACACCTTGCTCCATTATGGCACCTCAATATTTTAGGCCCCTTCCAACCTGTTCCAGAGGTAAAGCGCGCGCATTCGTATCCTAGGGCGTTGTGTCCGAGTACCGGCTGGACGTTTTTTTCTCGAGATGTATGGAAAACGTTATTCTCTGGGTAAACTGTTTGTCTGTTTTATTTGTGTCGGCATATAATTCCAAGCATGGACTTATCTTCTGACGTAAACAATGCTCTATTGTAATTGAAAGGCGTTCTGTATTTATAAATTTTAAGTGCTCTGATTTTGTATCATTTCCTTTTTAAGTAATGAACGTAGTGAGTACTCTTATATAGGTCTTCGTTATTTTTTTATTTTTTTTCAGGGAAAAGTCTTGTAATTTGCTCGCGCTCAATTTTGGTTTGACTTTCAATTTTTTAAAATTCAGTTAATTTCCTTTGTTTAAGGAAATCTCCACTGTCGAACAAGAAACATCTAAAGTTCACAAAAAACGTGTTCGACTCCTGATTTCGAAAATGGAATTTAATTTTCAGATTTCGCAGCGAAATAGAAGTATTACCTATCAATCCAGTTTTCTCAAATTGCGTTAATTTTAACAAATAAGTGTCCAACATAAATTGTTCTACAAATTCAAAGAGCTTTAAGGCCGTCTATTTTTTTCTTCGAAATTCAAAAAATGAAGGTTTTTGAAGAAAAAAAACAAGTCAGTTTTTTTTCAGTTTCCTTGCGTTCATTTCTCTTTTCCAACTGTCGGTTGGCATGGTTTTTTAATCAGATCTTTTTATCACATCACGCAAAAAAACGGCACTAGTTTGAAAAAAATTTCTTGTTTCCTTTTAGGAAAATGGTCAGAACATTCGGTGCTCCTTGCACAGTAACCGGCCATCCTTATTTTAATTTTTGCTTTTTCTCCATCTTAAATGGTTTCGATTTCTGTTGTAATCGGCTTACTAACATTATATTGCGTCGTTCCAAGCTCAAAAATTTTATGACACTTTTGTTTATGACACAACGGACATCTACCCAAGTAGTGTCAGCCGATCTGCTGCTCGTTCAAAAATTTTTGAAAGCTGGTAATTGTTACTCGGCCAGATTTTCCCTTATTGGTTTTTCGACATTTTTCAACTTGAAGTAATTTTCTACTCATTTTGCGTTTGATTTTCTATTTGCTCGCTTGCGATCTATGTTAGTGTTGTTAAGTGTTTCAAAGCTTCTGTCTAATTTCCAAGATCATTATTTTCTCAAGTCGGTTCACATTGTTCAGACTAACTTTTGAGTAGAAGCAAGAACCTTGATTAGTGAGTGAAATCGAATTTTTACAGAATTTATGTACAAATGATTTGATCGTGCCGGGACTGCACTAGGATGTCAGGTGGAGCAGAACTTCTTCAGCAAGAGACTTTGCCCAAAATCCAGGAGACACCTTGTGTGGATGAGAACGGAGTGGCGAGTGAACAGAACGTGACCTTCACAATCAACGAAGAGGACCACACTCTGGGCAATGTGCTGAGATTTGTACTGGCAAAATATCCCGAGACTGATTTCGTAGGGTGAGCGAAGTTGAGATCCACCGCGTACATATAGAATTTAGCAAGTATATTCAGCTTCGTTTTTAAGTTTTTGTTGGAGTTGCTCAAATGTTTTTTGACAAATATTTATAAAATTTAAACCAGAGGGCCTCAATGTCAAGGCACACATTTATCGAGTGTCTGCATTTGAGTTAATTTCTCTAATATTGATTTTGTAAAAAGAAGTTCATGGGCATTTCAAATGTTGGAATCAGCTATTTTGCAACACTTATCATGAATTTGGTCAGTTTTTTGATCTACGCTCCCACAGAAAAGTTGCTGTGAAATAAATAAATTTACCGGGACAGTCTCTTTTAAACTCAATAAGTTTTTGTTCAGACTTTCCAAATCAGGTGATTCAAATCTTTGCAAAGAAATTATTCAAAAAAGCTCAGCCTACGTTATGTTAACAGTAAAGTCGAAAGTTATTAGTGGAGTATTTAAACTGTGTCTTTTATATGAGATACTTATTGAGAGTTATGAACGTAGTGAAGACTGTTATAGAAATCTTGGTGATTTTTTTTTCAAATTTTTTTCAGGAAAGTCTTGAAATGATCTAATTACTACAGATGTGCATTCATACATATTAACGCATTTATGAATGCACTTGTTGAGGAATATATACCATTTGTGAGTTCAATTGAAATTTATCTGCAAAAAGTTACGTAGTTAATACTTTTTAAATACGAACGGAAATGGTGCGAAAAACGAACGACTTAGTTTCGAAAGTGGAACTTAATGTTAAAGATTTCTCAGCGGAAAAAACTTTACCTATTGATCTTGTGCATCAACCGTACAATCCCTCCTTAAATGACTGACCTACCGTAGAAAAATTCTGTATAAAGTATGTATTTCATACAAACGCGCAAATAAAATTGTTTAATACATTTTTTGCGGGGATTGCATTTGTATGCTGTTAATTACCTAGATTAATTTTTTAATTCAAGTTTCTTGTTTAATACGGATAGTTACGAATCTAGGTTATACTCAAAGTTAGCTTAAAAAAATTGATTTTTTTCAAAGTCATTTTTTGTCTGTTTTCTTGCGTTCATTACTCTTTTGCAACTGTAACTTGGCTATGTTTTAGCTTGTGGTTTATTCGGAAAGAGCTATAAAAGTTGCTGGCAATCCTTTTTAATATTTTTCAGTTTGCCTTTTGATGGCTTGTTAAGTTGGCGCTATATAATTTAGCTAATTTTAATGCAATTTACGCTCTGTTATACGGGAAATGATACGAATAAGTGAATAAAATATGGGCTTTGAAAATTTGAGTCTAATTATTGGATATCCCCGTGGAATAAAAAAAAATTGATCCAGTTCTTAGTTTGAATTAGTTTTGTTTCAACAGTCAATCATAAATATTCTTGAAGATCAGAGAGCTTTAATTTCCTTGCTGTCTGTAGACTTGTTTCAGATAACTGTCCGCTCTTGTGTTTCAGATACACCGTACCTCACCCCACGCAGTACAGAATAATCCTGAGGATACAAGCTAAAAAGGGGCACAAGGCACATGATCTACTTGTGAGAGCACTGAAGGATTCCAGACTCATCTTCCAGACTATGAAGGGCACTTTTTCAGATGCTTACAAACGCCATTCTGAACTGAACAATAAATGAGCAAAAGAAATGAAACTAATCATTTGTTGTTAAGTTATAAATTGTTTTGGAAATTTGATTGATCAATTAATATCTAGGCCCTAAACAGCCAGACTGATTTTGTCAAAAAAATATATCAGATTTGAGAACAATTTCGCTGATTTAGCTGAAAAAATTGCAGGAAAACATTACAGGAAAACGTTGAACTGCGTATAGTGAATACATGCAGGTGATAAAAGTAGCCGGGTCTTCTCGGGTGTAGCCTAGAAATGATTGTAGTTTTACGTAGAAAAGAAATGAACGCAACTTTTGGTAGCATTGTTATGGTAACAATTTATTTAG
Source organism: Symsagittifera roscoffensis (assembly GCF_963678635.1). NCBI lineage: Eukaryota > Metazoa > Xenacoelomorpha > Acoela > Convolutidae > Symsagittifera > Symsagittifera roscoffensis. Next base: position 58,925,175 of record NC_087064.1, read on the forward strand.
GGGAGAGTTATACATATACAATAAGTTTATGAGACTGCTTAACCAGAAGAACTCACCAAGGATCATGCAAAGCGCTGTACAGCTTATCGAGGCATACACCTGATAAACTTAAGACAGGTTGCGAGATAATATCGGACTTGAACATTGCGAATAAAAAGTCTATTACATCGGTGGTATCTTTAAGATTTTGTAGTTGATGCTCAGTTAACTGTTTACGCTTGCGATAAGCAAGCGTTATCAAACTGGAATATAGACTTTTTTTGGGTTAACTAGTTGAACAAAATCAGCTGAATCACTTGCTGAGGAGGATACTTCTTTTCTATGAAGCTGACTTCTTTTCAATTATAAACTCTTCTGTTAGTGTTTCAGGTTGCTTCCCCTTGACCTGGAGGTAAATCAGTTGCCGTTGTACCCTAAGGTCCGGGGTTCCAGTCGTGGCCGGACCTTATTTTTTTCAGTATCAAGGAAATTGAAAAAAAAATCCGAGAAAAATGAGCTGGTTTTCCCTTAGTTCGCTCAAGTTTTGGCTAAATTGACACATCGGGTTTTGCTTGTGCTCTAGGCAATTTTCATTTTAGCTGCAAGTGAAAGTGTTGTTTATTTTATTTTAAGGGGGGACTTGAAATATATTAGAAATATTTTAATAAAATCTTTTTTTTTTCGGTTCAATCGGTGTCTGTTCCGATTGAAAGTTGTCACATAACTGATTTTTGCTTACTGTAAGCAACTTTTATTGCATTTGCAAATGCTGTTCTTTCAAGGGGGACTTGACAGATTTTTTTTTCTAATCAAAATAGCGTTTTTTTTCGGCTCAGGTGGTTTCAGCTCAAAGATAGTTGACTTAGTTGCCAAATCACTGATTTTTCTTGTGCTGTAAACAACTTTCATTATAGTTGCAAGTTTAAGTGTTGTCGATTTTTGTTTAAGGTGGGACTTCAAACTTTTTTTATAGAATCATTTTTTTTTCGGCTCAACTAGTGTCTGCTCAAAGATTGTCGGCGTTTCTTTTCGTAAATTTTGTTCCATTGTTGCTGTTTTGAAATTCAAGTGTCTGGCATGTTAACCTCTAATGAACTTCTATCGAGACATGAAAGTTTATATGACGTATTTTTCATCAGATTTCGTTTATCGGCTTTTAACGTTTATTTTATGTTTGTTGTATCGCAAGTGGTGCGAAGCTTAGCTTCGTCTGTTCAAACTATCTGGTATCATATCGTTTAATTGCAAACAAATAAAGAATTTAAGAGAAATAATTTTCATTGTTGTCCGAATTAGTTCTTAAATCATTAATTTTGCCTGGAAAGGGACAAAAAAGCTCATAAAATACCATTCGTGGTCTCTTCCCAACGGCCAAAGCGGAAATTTTTTCTTACATTTTTATGGTGTACCAAATGATGCAGCAGGGTTTAAACTCATCGCTCTTGCAATTTTAGAGTTTAAACGGCTCGTAGATGTCTCTGTGACGACTTGTTAAACTCAAGAATTTTTCATGTCCAACGAACTTTATGCTTGAGGTTAGCAAGGTTTATCGAGTCAGGTTAACAACTTGTTGAACAATCACTTGCGTCATGCTGTTTTTCAGGTTAGCAACTTGCTTAATACAATTACGAGCATCATGCTGTTTCAATTCTATACTGTCGTTGTAGAAAATCGTGCTGGTGATTTTTAAGGCCTATTGTTGTTTTATTTTTTTCAATAAAATTTAAAGAGTAATGAACGCAGTGAAGACTTTTTCATAGGTCTTGCTGATTTTTTGATGTTTTTATCACGAGAAAGTCAGGAAATGCTCTCATAACTACAGATGTGCATTCTTGCATATTAATACATTTATGAATGCACTTAGGTATATATGCATTTTTTGAGCTCAATTGAAATTCATTTGCTGAAAGTTACGGAAATAGCACCTCGCTTGAAACGACAAAGGCTTAGTGTTCGATCCAAGTGGGGACCTGTGTTTTTCCGCAGAACTGAAAATTTAGAGGCTATATTAGACTACTGTCTGTCTGTTTATTTTTGTTGGCTAAGTTTCCACAGAACCGATATTTTAAGAATTTTAAATTTTTTAAACAATTTTTTGAACGCTTTTTGTGAAATTTCCAAGGTTGCAGATAAATTTTCAATTTTTTTATTTGTAGATTCAGTTTTTACGTAATGACGTTTACTCCATTTCTTATCGCGAGCGATGCGAAGCTATGCTTTGCCTCTGTGTGCCAATATGCGCGTAACAAAGATTTCAGGTTTCAAACCTGAAAGCTTGAAAAAAAATTGCATCATCTTCAACAAAATTTCCAATTTTTCATGTTGGTTTAAATGGCTGTCAACTCTAATACCTAATCAAAAGTTCAATTTTTCTTTGTTTGTTAATTTTAGCCATTGGGACTAAAATCTTGAAAAAAGGAACTTCAAGCGACAATGAATAATTTGCATAAAATTCAGAATATTTTGCATTAATTTGAAAAGCAACTGGTCAGAAATTTAAGTTTTTTTATGTCAATTTTTGTCGATTTGATTTCAAATAGCACCTGCGTTTCATTAATACCACTTCGGCGTTGTTTCGTGGCTTCAGCATGCTCTTTCAGTTGATTACTTTCTGTCTTGTATTTAAAAGCTTCCTTTTGTCACTTTCTTTGTGCTTGCCTATTGCAGCTTTGCCTTTGTAGTCAATCTACAATCAAACCCTGGTTAAAAATGAAACACCGTCAAACAGACCCTAGTGTTTTTTAGAAAATTTTTTGGTAAAGGTAGAGATCAACCTTGGTATCAGTTTGAGTGCTCTGGAAAGTTTCACAAGAATGAACTTTTATGGTTTTTAACAAATTTGTAGGGAAAAAAATCATTTGGTCAAAATAGGTGCACTGGCAATGGAATAGTTTTGCAAACAAACATTTTTAAACTCTTATTATCTTTTTCGCATTCTTTCCCTATAATTGTTTTTATGCAAAGAAAAATGTTCAAGCAAGCAATATGCACGCAACAGTTATGAAATAAAATACAAAAGTAATTTGGTCTTACCAACAAGCAGCTTTTTTTCCATTAGCCTTTTCTTTCAAAAAGAATTCAACAAGAGATACTTCATAATCTTTTCAATTTGAGTTTGCTAGAAGTAAGTTTATAATCTGACACCCGCGTGTATTATAAGCTAGAAATGTGTGTCAGGTGATGAATTTTTTTCGCAACCTCAGTCGCAAATAGAAGTGCTCTTATTTTTGATGGCACCTTTGCAGCATTAACATTCTTTTTGTTTTTGCCGCATAGCATGGTATCTTTGTATGCTGCTAATTGTACCGATGTTTGTGGAATTTGAGATCGTTTTAAACTATTTCGAACGCTCTTTGTAAAAATTTGAATGTTGGAGGTAAATTTTCGTTTTTTCATTTGCGATTTTGTGTTTACCTAATGAAATTTTTTCCATTCGGTATCGCGAGCAATGCAAAGCTCTGCTTCGCCTTTGTGTGCCAATATGCGCGTAAAAAATTCAGGTTTTAAACCTGAAAGCTTGAAGAGAAGTTGCTTCATTGTTAACAAAATTTCTTTTTTTCCATGTTATTTCAAATGATTGTTTTTCAACTAGAATACTTAATGAAAAGTTCAATTTTTCTTTTTTGTTTTTTAAACTAATAGGACTAAGTTCTTGAAAGAATAAAACTCTTCTAAGGTCAATGAATATTTTACCGAAAATTCAGCCAATTTCGAAAGTTTTTAAAAGCTACATTTTGTCATTTTCTTAGTGCTTGCCCATTGCAGCTTTGCCTTTTTAGTCAATCTGCATATTAACCCTCGTTAATTAGGAAACACTGACAAAAAACTCTTGTTTTTATTGGCACATATTTTAGCAAGGTAGAGAGATAGAGTTCAACCTTGGTATCAGTTAAATGTAAACTTTTAGGGATCTTAACTCATTGAAAAGTATGCTCATTTTTCATTATAGGCACACTGGCAATGGAATAGTACTGCAAACAAGCATAACTAAACGCTGATTATCTTTTTCGCGCTCTTTTGCTATATCTTTTTTATAAAATGGAAAATTTTTAAGAAAGGCAATCTGCATGATACAATTATGAAATGGAATACAAAAGTAATTTGGTCTGATCACCAAACAGCTTAGACTTTCTATAGAGACCAAGAGACTTAGACCTTCTGTAGAAAACCTTCTATAGCTTTAACATTTTTGAACCATAAGGTTTTCATTATGATTGACATTTTTGATCCATCTTGCATCAAAAACAGTTCGATGTGAATAAAAAATCTGCTAATTTAGTACGTAGTAAGGTTTTATAAATCGCTCGTGGGGGGGGGGGGGGGGGGGGGTTAGGGTTGGGGTGGACAAAAAACGGGTAAGAGCAGAGAGTAAACTTTTAAAATTTATGGAATTGAGCAGGTGCGGATCTAGGAATTTCTCGAGGGGGCGGATTTTAGAAATTTTGTCGACCTTTTTTTTTAGGTCGGACCAAATAGATTTTCTGAGCTCTCCTAAATCACTATAGAGACTGTATTTTGATCAAATTGTCTGCGCCGCAGGCAAATTTTTGAAAAAAAGGCCAAAAAAGGAAAAGTTCTTCTGGCGACTTTAGAAAAATTTCAAAGTCAGTCAACCAAAAATGGATATCTCAGGGTCGGCAGGGGGTTGAATCGCTGAAGAAAGGACGTCCGCCCCCCCCCCCCCGTAAATCCGCTACTGGAATTGAGCCATAGTTTTATAGAATTTCAGTAGCACCAGACGAATATTTAGAAAAGCTACCTGTGGTTATTGAATAGTTTTCGTTTGAACGGAACAAACTAAATTGCTAAAATTTTATCAAAATCATGTTCACTGAATCCCCGGGGCTGAATTATTCTGAGTGTTCGTATTAAACAACCCGTAGCAGACATAAAACAAAATAATTTTTGCATTGAAAATAGAAAATCTAAGTGGCATGTAATTCAGCTTGAAGCCGGGAATGTTTCAGTTCTGATTGAAAGGCTACTGAAGGACTGTGCAGATCCACACACTCTTACTTCAACTTCAATTCTTGAAATTGAAGTGGCTTTTTTTCGTGATTACTATTTCCAAAAAAAACCTGATGCTTCTACCAACACAGTTACTTATTTAAAAATTTCTGTTCTGGTTTACAATTGAATTATTTACAGCAAATAACCACCATTTTTTTCCACATGCAACGTTTTGTTTTCAAAAACTCAGATTTTGTATATTTTAACAATTTGTCGTCATTTTTTGGCATCATAAATGATATTACGGGGTTATACAAAACAAAATTGTGTTTCAAAACTGACCCCACTGAAGATCCTAGTGTCAGTAAAATGTCTGATCTCGATTTTGATTCAAAAACAAAAAAAGTAGAGAGAAGGTAAGAAAATTGGGAACAGTTAAGGATCATTTTTCTGGGCTTTCTATGATATAAAATGTTTTAATATTTTAAAAAAGTTTTAAACAATCTCGAACAAAGTTTAAAAGTACTTAGTGTAGTTGTTTGATCAATTTCCGCTAAAAATTTTGAAAAGTTATTCGAAATAACTTTTTTTATGATAGAACAATTTTTTTCGTTTTTCTAGTCATTTTTCTACAAAACTGTTTTCCAATTGGCCTATTTTGCTATTTGCTATTACTGTCGAATATGTACGAACATATGTATATATGTATGAACATCTATTTTTTTGTTCGGATCTTTTTTATTACACCACGCAGAAAAAAAACGACGCTAATTTTTAAAAAAATGAGATTTTTTCGTTCAAATCTGTTTCGTTCAGATCTTTTCATCACTAAGCAGAAAAAAAACGGCGCTATTTTGAATAAATGAAAAACGACGCTCAGTAAACGGCGATCCTTGTTTCCAATAAGATCGTTTTATTTTTCTAGGTCAACTGCTTTGCGAGCACCGCATCACGCCAGTCCACCCGTAATACTCAGAGCACCTCAGAAACCAATCAGAGGTGTTCCCAATTAATCTAGCGCCAATACCTTCTAATCAATTTTAACCTTTTTTCAGTTTTTTTTTCAACAAAGCATCTCAGTATAAATTTAGTTGAGACAAGCACTGTCTCGATATCACAATTTAATTGGACAAAAAATTTGGGACCTGTTTTTTTTGACGAAGTATTGTAACTCATAAAAAATTGCTCATTTTTAAAAGAAGTCGAAGACGTTGATGTTTCCGTGCTCAGCTGTGAAAACTGGAAAATAATTGATGAGAAAATCAAGTTTACGTGAGACAATACTTTTCAAACTTTTTGAGATCACACTACAATTAACTTTTTTCGAACACAGACCGTCACCAATCAGAAATGAACGAAAAACTGCAATATCAAAGTGCAGCAAGTAACAGTGAGATTTAGAAACTCATTTCACTATACGCCGGCCCGAGAGTTCCAGCACTAATGACAAGTACAAAACACAATTTTTCCATTTGCTAGAAGACATGCCAAAAAATTGAAAGCAAAAAGCGAGCCCAGTATGCAGTCAAACCGCGTTATGTGAATTTGAAAACCCCAATATTCAGAAGTAGCCCAATATTCGGGATAATCCTGAAAACGAGCGTGCACACCAAAAATGCATCTTCATTCACCTTCTTGAAGATGATCCGTCAATTTTGGATAATAATAATGATACTAATAATGTGACTTCTTGGCCCAAGCTAAAAGCTGGAACCGAAGGGCGCGTTGCCCAAAACAAAGATAATACATAGCCACATGTCACGATCCAGAAACAAACAAACATCCCCAATTTTAAGATCTCCATTTCCAATCTCGCACGTCAGAACAAGTATGCCAAGTTGAATTACTAGCAGCTGGTTTTGAGCTACTGGAGCAATCCTGGGTCTGCAGTTGAAACTTGTTGAAAAATAAGTTGATTTTTTGTCGGTTATATTGATTTCATCCCAATATTTGTCGACTTACTAGCTGGGTGTTATTTTTTTTTTACTTTCGGTTGTTTCATTCAGTACTGTTTTTCCTAGTTTTCAGGTGGGTAATTATAGTTTTTGATTTCTGTGTATATACACGACAAACTTACTGTTAGAAAATGAAAAAAAAATTGAAATGAAAAAAGTTCCATAATTTTTTTTCGAATGCATGGCTTCTGGTAATTTTTTATCTTAAAGTGCGTAGAATCAGTTTCTTTTTCGTTATCGGGTTGAGCAAGATTATTTAAAATCAATTCAAACTGATGGGATGGCATTTGTTTAACTTTGTGAAAAACATTGATAAAATTTATTATGTTTCCGGAAGATAAGGTTTTTTTTCAATTTTCTATTGACTGCTTTTGTCACAAAAGAACGCGGCGAGTTTTTTCTTTCTCCATTTCTTTCTTTGTTTCTCTCTTTCTTTTTTTACGTTAGTCGTTTTTTATATGCGTTGGTGTATTGTAGCTATCTTAACGTTGCGTACTATTCGCATATTTCTGCCAGTTCTTTTTTGGGGCAATACAAGTTGTGTTTTTTTTTTGTGGCATTTCAAGGGTTTTCTATTGGAATTTTTTGAAATATTTGCATTGGTTGGTAAATTTTTGCAGTTTTTTCTTTCAGTATGATCATTTTTTTCTTCCAGCATGTCCATTTGTTCCTGTAAGATATGCAGATTGGTTGGGTGCAAAAATTTAAGCAATGTCTCTGAGTGCATTTGGATATCTATTTTTTGACCAATTTTTTTTCTTATCGTTTCCATCTACTGGTTTTGTGAAAAAAAGAAATGGATTTCGTCTAGCCCGAATCTTTTTTCTGTAATAGGTTTTGCGATCAGTCTGGCAAGAAAATTTTCATTGAACTTTGTTAGCCTACAACAGTTCATTCAATTTGTTTTGTACTTTTCTTTTGAGACATTAATTTGATTTTTGGCTTTTTGATGTATCGTAAGTGGTGCGTAGCTCTGATTCACCTCTGTGTTGATTTTGTAAGGTTTAGTTGTTGACGTTGAGATTCTGACGTTTTCAGGGTTGTTTATGCACAGACGTCGAAGCTTCTTGGTAACACTGTTTGCGGTATAAAAAAAACAACACAGCAAAATTTTACAACACCCTTTCAGCTGCAACTTAAAATATAAATTCAATAAAATTTTTTGCTAAAACATCCCCCACATGCCATATTTAGTACAAAGTAATAGATTTTGCTCCTTTTAAGAAATCAATTATGGCATTGAAGCTTCCTTAAACCAATTTGGAACGATTTCTAAGACGGATTAAATCTCCGCTTACGCTTTAATAGCGCGCGAAATATATCGCGCGTTAATTGTCCCAAATTGGCCAAAATGGCCAAAATGGCAATGCTCAAACCCCCATAATTTATTGAAAAACAATCACAGGTGAAATGTTTTTTCAAATTTAAGCTCAAGACAAAAATAGCTTTCCAGTGATAGAAAAAAATTCTGTCAAAAATGGCTAGTCAGAAAGTCAAAATTTGTCTGAAGAAAAAAAAACCCAGCCGAGCACAAAGACTCCGTTACTTTCGTTACAAAAGTCGGAACAAAAAAAGCAACCATTTTTCGCTATTGGAAACCGCATGTGTCTGATCAGAAGTTCATGTCTGCTTTTGGGAAAACTTCACGCGATTATCAAAGTAAACTTGAGCAACCTTTTGTCAGTTATAGTCCTAGCTCTTTTTTTGAAGTATTTACAGTAAGCGTTTTAAGCGTATCATACAAGGTCCTATTTTATAACTCAGTCGCTACTCTTATCTCTCAATTTACGAGTGAGTTTCTTGGGAATACAGTGCTGATTTAAATTATCCGGACAAAACGAACAAAACTTGAGTTTTCAAACGCGTTTTTCTCTAATTGGGTTAAGATTAGACAAAAAGTGGAGAAAACAAAAGTTGCTTAGAATTTCACCAGAACTAATATGGTGCCATTTGTGTCCGAAATTCTCAACAAAAATTTTACCCCAAAAATGGGTCATTTTTTTTTTCTTCAATTTATCAAGAATTACGCTGAAACTACTTTTTAAATTGATAAAAAAATATATATCACAGGAAGCCTCTTTTGCAGTTCAACAAAGTTTAAGAAGGGTTAAATCTCCAAAAACCAGGATAAGAGAAAAAAATTTTATTTTGATAATCAATGAATGTGATTTTTACTATATAAAAAACAGAATCTCTGTTTATAAAAAAATGTTTAAAAAATTTGCGCAAATTTTTGGAGATTTGACCCCTCTTAAACTTTGTTGAACTGAGCAAGAGGCTTCCTGTGAATTTGAAAAAAAAAAGAAAATGAAATAACAAAAAAAAACAAAGGGAGCGTCCTTGTTGCGGAATCCGCTTACAATTCACAAAAAGCACAGTTTGGCCTCGTAATGGAAGATTTAAAAAATATGATATGTTGCATATTAGTTACTCGAGCAATTGAAGAAGAGTAATAAGAGTTTTAGCACGGCCAAAGAGGAGTGCTGAGGTGATATAAGTAGGAAACTGTTGGATGCAAAGATAAAAAAAGAGAAACTTAAGAAGAATTGTGTTCAAACAACGCATAGCTCTTCAAACATAACTTTTTACGCTGGGCAGTTTCCAGCTTCAGGTTTATTGATGAAAAAGCTTTTTGAATTTTGTTTTTTGCTCTTACATTCCCTAACTTAGCAATATTAAACTACTTTTTATTATCTTTTGGTTAAGAACATTGATAATGGGGAGGAATTTTGTCTTAGTATGTAATTTAGTTTTTTTTCACTTTTTGTTGTCCTTCCAGAATCAGAGACTTTAAACAATCAACGGAATGCGTTAAATGATTTGAAACTGCAACAAAAATTTTTCAGTATCGAAAAGAAAACAAATGTGAAGTTTTTGATTTCTAGTCTAGTTTCGAGCAAGTACAGCGAGCGATTACCATTTGTCTTATGAACACCGGTCTAGTCGGCTAAAAACACTCGGCTAATAAACGAGCGGTTTTTGAGCGGTTTTTTAAGCAAGATTTGAGCGGTTTGAGCGGTTTTGTCAAAAAAAACCGCCCAAACCGCTCAAACCGCTCAAAACTTGCTGGAAAACCGCTCAAACCGCTCATATCTTGAGCAGTTTTTGAGCGGAATCTCGACCCGGGTACTCCTTTTTTTCTTTTCGCTTTTATTGTCTTACATCAGTGTGGTCGAAATATTTTGTGCTGTCACAGCAGCCGGCTATCCTTGTTATTTCTTGGCGCCTTTGAAAACAATTTTTTTTTCACGCAAATAAAAGAATTAAACCTACTTCGACACCCCTTTAGAAAAAAAAACAGAAATAAACTTTGACGAAAAACACAAAATTACTGTTTTTTTTTATTTTTGTCCAAGTTTACTGCCAGTTTTTTTTTCTAAAGAGGGGTTTTGGAATGAAATGAAACAATACAAAGAATAAAGAATTTAAAAAGTTCTGATCGAATTGTCTACTTTAGTCGCAAATATTCAGACAATTTTTTCCAGAGGGGCAGTTTTTTTTTCATTTCTTATTTCTTTCTGAAATCGAGTCGCAAAAAGGGCTCCATTACAATACCACGCTTGACCCTCATTTGAAGAGAAAAACCATATCTAGCACAAATATCCTTCTCATTTATACGGTTGACCAAATTTTTTTTAGGTTGGCCAAATTTATTTTCCGAGCTCTCCCAAAGCATTACAGAGACCCTGTTTTGGCTAACATTTCTGTACCGTTGGCAAAATTTTGAAAAAAAAACAAGCCGAAAGAGGCATTTTTCGACCAGAAAAAAGTTGTCCAAAAAATTGCGTTTTTTGGCGCTCCCCCTCAAAATTAGAATATATTGGCGCCAAAGGCGCCTTTACAAAAAATTTAGGGTCCGTCACCAAAATTGGATATCTAAAATTAGTACAAAGGGAGGACCCCTTGGGTCGACCGGGGGTCGAATCCCTGAGGAGGGCGTCCGCCCCCCCCCCCCCCCCCCTCGAGTCTGCCCCTGGATGTTGCGTGACGCTTTTTCTTAGACAATCTACAACAGGTTATTGTAGTAGTTGCATGAGGAAATAAATCTGATAGGAAACTCGTACATTCTGCTCTGCTTGTTGCTAACTTATCGTCTGGTATGTCTATTTGTATATTTGTTATAGTCAAGTTTCATTGTCCAAATGTCAAGTGACAAAGACTTCGTGCGGAACAATTTGCGTCTGAAAAACGGCAGCCGACAGCAACCGAAATCTCAATCAATGCCTTATGGTAAGTACCGCTGATGCGCGGTTTATCCATTCACCATTCTTTCAATTGTGTAAGTGCTTTTACCAGCCACGCCATTTTTTATTCCACTTCTAATTTCAGGATTGCCATATAAATTTTTCGACACATTTGTTTTATACGACTCAGTTTTTTTGTTTTCATTTTTGGTTTATTGATTAACTGTCAAGATTTTCAATCAAATTTCAAAGAACGTGTCATCCGATGGATTGGCAAAGTTAGATGCATTTAGATGTATGTGTTTATAGCTCACGACGTTGAGCAGGTCACTTGACCTTGTGCGATTATGAAAGCGCAACATCATGTTATGATAGTTAGAATTTAAATAAAGACTTTCAGAACAAGTTGTTTTCTTTGAGTTCTCAATCTAACCTTATTTGTTACTTACCAATCCGCTCGGATTTGATATTGATAGGTATCATACATTGCGGTATAACGTGGCGCAGCCAACAAGATTTATAAAAAAAAACACTTAGCGTCAATCCATTTTGGGAAAGAGCCTCAACGGAGCCGCCATTAGAATGGTGCAAGTGAACCGCGATAGTCGAAACAGCAGTGTTTGAGAAACAAGGGATAGAAGTTCGAAATCTATTACGAGACAAACCTGAATTTTGGAAATTTAGGAAAACAGATTCTTAAAAGCCCGCGAAAAAGGCGTATCGTGTAATTCAGTGACATGGGTCGAAGCGGATGCAAAAGTGAGAAGTTATTGATTTCTTTGCTTAGGCACAGAAGGTCAAAGGCAAGTACAGCGAAAACGGCCAGGGTTAGACATACAAACAAAAACGACCAAAAATCTCATGCGAGTGTTGGAGGATACTTTTGTCAGAAAAAGAGTTATCGCCTTCGAACGATACAATTTTCTTTGTCGTAAACAAAAGAAAATGAATCGCTAGAGCAGTTTCATGCTGACTTTAAAAGAGTTCACATCAAGAGCAGATTGCGGGGACCGCGAAGACGACTTGGTCAGGGACATGTTCTCCAACCGCACATATGCATAACGATAAGATCGCAGAAGAGCTGCTGGCAGAAACCCGTTCACCACAGGATGCCTATGAATACACTATCCGAAGAAAAAAGGTATCGAGCATAGTAAAACTATGAAATCACTTCCATTCGGAAGTCAACATCTACTGCCATAAAGCAAAAGCCTTTGGGTTACATACAATCGTGAGGCCGGTGCGGTAGGCAAACCACAACAACAATAGAGGAAGATACCTAGGAGGGCGTCAAAACTACCCACGCAGAAATCAAAGCAGGAATTTTCTAAACCAAAACAACATGCATTAAAAACAATGCTACAATTGTAGGAAAACATTTGGTCCAAAAATTTTTAAACATGTCGGGCAAAAGTTCAAATATGTGCTAAATGCGCAAAACGGGGACATTTTGCGAAAGTATGCCAACCGGCAAACGTCAATTTCTTACCAATTAACAGCGAAGAGCAACCAAAGGAAGAAGACGACCTTACTCAGGGTGCAGAAGAAAATGACCCAGTCGCAAATTCACATTACCAAACGATTCGGAAGAATTACAAAGAGACAACTTATCCGTGATTGCAATCTCTGAATCATTTGAAGTCAAAATGTCTGCACAAATAACTGACGAAGATTTAAATTGACACATAGTAAAACTCAAGACGAAATCAGAACCCATCTTTGCTATCACCAATTCTGGCAGCCCAATGTTGTTTCTAAACGACACAACAGCACGTCGACTGCAATAAAACGATACTTCAACAGTTTTCAAATTTATCCTCCCGGAGGTTGCTGCACAAAATTTAGCTTGCTACAATAGAAAACTCATTATACCGAAAAGAACGGCTGATTGTCGCACTCCAATCCGAGTAATGGACCATTCAATCAGCCCCATTCATCGTGTTTGACTATCAAAAAGCAAACATAATGGATCAAAATTTACTACCACAAATTGGGATAAGATTGTACAGAAATAACCAAAACAATATTAACTGCTCAATATAAACGAAGAGGGAAAATCAAACATGGAAATAAAAGAGTGGGTGAAAGAAAATTTTACGCAACTATGCATCAGAATCGGCAAAACAACAAAACTCGTGGGTAAAACACAGTTTATCCCAAACGCGATTCCGATCCAACAAAAGGGATCAGTACGCCTTCAAAAAAGAGTCGAAAACGAATTCAACCAACTGATAGATCAGAAACCTATTGTGAAACTGGACAAACGCTCGGACAAATCTTTCATTAGTCCAATCGTTATTACCGTTTAAAAAGATCAAACGGTGAAAGTGGCGTTAGATTCGAAGAAAAGTAACAAATTCTTTCATAAAAACAAATATCAAATGCTGAAAATAGAATTGCTTTTAAACAACATTGCGCAAACGATAAAATCAAACTCAAAATTGCAACCACTCTTCTCATCACTTGATTTGCGGTACGCTTACTCGCAAATCCCACTTACTGGTTTCTACGGCCTCACGTATATGCCTGCATAACCAAAAAGCAATCGACCTCACGCTAACAAATTGCAAAAATACATACGCATATCTAGATGATATACTGATAGTAACCAAAGGATCATTAAAGGTACACAAAAGCAAACTACAGTAAGTATTACAAAAGCTTGATGAGGAAAATTGCGCCATCTCCATAAACAAATGTAAATTCGCGTGCAAAAAAATGAATGGCTGAGGCTACAGTATAGATAGTGAAGGCACAGCACTATTGATTAGAACAACAGAGGCCATAGAAAAACTAGCTCCACCGCCAACATTCAAACACTGAAAATTTTTTAGGCTCAAAACATCATCTCACAAGATGCATCCCACATCTGGCATAAACCGCTGCGGCACTGCGTCCTCTGCTAAAAAACACAGATAAAATTAAAACAACAGATTGGAAATCGGGATAATTAACAAGATTAAAAAATCAGTTTCAGAAATCACGCAAAATAAAAACACTTCGTTCAAAACCTCGAATCCAGCGTGGTTTGCGACGCATCAACTTTTGGTTTAGGCGCAATACTGGAACAGAACATATCAGAAGCTTGAATGGCAATCGCGTACGCGTCAAGTTTTTAAAATTCTCTGGATGAAAAATACTCAGTAAACAAACCTGAGCTCTTGGGGGTCTTACGAGCAATAGAACACTTCAAAAACAACTTGTATGGGAAAAACTTGCCGTCAACACAGACCACCAGGCTTTAGTCAATGCAACAAAAGCAAGCGAGAGATCAAAAACTAGTCAAAGTAGACTTACAAGGTGTTCAAAGTAGACTTGCAAGCGTAAGCAACAACGATAGAAGCAGGACCAGCCAACGCACGGGAAAAAGGCAAGGAGACTCCGATCGGGAAGAGACGGTTTCCGATCCGCGCTGCTACAGACGAAAACTGTTAGAGGAACTGAAAATCACGCAATCAACAGCATTTGCATCACACCAGCCACAATCAAGGACGCCAGAGAAAACATCAAACAAGCAACAGAGAAAAAAAGCATCAGCATTCCCAAAAATCGTTTTCAAGAACAACAGTGCTAGCCAAGCAAAATTTAGTCAAGATCCAAGTATGGCAGCAAAAAACAACAGTAATTGCGCCTCACAAACAGATGCAGACCTCACTAAGCCGACATCTTCCACCCAAATTGAATCAACAAACCAAGAAAAACACACACAAACAGAACTATCAATGGAGGTAAAGGAAATTTACGAGTAATGCGTGAGCCGCGAGGACCCAACAACAGCTAGAAAAGAGGAAACCCATCCAAACGTGGAACCAGCCACAATGACATCAATGCGTGCATGGGAACAACAACAACAACAACAAACCCAACTGGAAGTCATGCACGAAAGGATAACAGAGGTGCTATTAGCTACAGTCAACCAGGAAACTAACACGGAATTGAGGAGGTCACCCCACTCTACAGAAAAAGCATACAGAAAGTTTTGGGAATCAATTTCATTGCCGCCGCAACCCCAAAAGACCGGCATATGACTCGTCAACTTCCTAAAAAGACGAGACTGGGAAGCCTTGAAATTGTAATTTGGACATTATTGGTACAACATACGGCACCGTCTGCACGTACAAGACGATTGTCTGCTCATCGACGAGCGGATCGTCCTCCCCACACAGTGCTCAATAGTCTACATCTTTTACAACCCGGATCGACGGCATTGCTAAACCTCTGCCAACACATCTGGTTTACTCACATAGCAAATGGCACAAGGATAACGTCAATATTCTGAACAAGGTAAAACTTGAAACCAGCAAGAGGCAAACAATTCTCATTCCAAATGGATCTTGTCGTTGAACATGTCGTTGGACCTGTTGTTGAACCAAGAGGCACAGTTAGATTTTGCAGAACCCCTCGCGGACGAATTAGGAAAGACGCAAACATACTAGTTGCTATAGTTATGTGGTCAAAATTGCCAATGGCTAAGGTAGTTTCAAACACGACAGCGGACGTCGCATTGAAATTTATTCAACGCTATATATCAAATAACGGAGTACCACGCAAACTAAGATGCGAACATGGACAAACATTTCGAGCCAAAAAATTTCATTTTTTTTGCAAATCAAAACACATAAAACAACTATTTGCACCAATACACGACCACAGATCGATAGAGATAGTTGAAAGCTTCATAGAAAACTTAAGGAATAAGTCGGACTAATGAGTATCGACAAAAACAACACTCCGCTTATATTACCCTCGGACGTCGCGGAACACTACGCATCAAAACACTACGCATAACTCCACACGGAATAACAAAAATAACACCATTAGAAGCTCACTTGGGTAGAAAGGCCAATACACCACTTACAATAGCAACCAGTAGTTCACCTGACAACTTATGCTGGGAAAACGCCAAGCACGCCTGTTTATATCGGAAAAACTTGATGCAGCCTCTAATTCCAGCGGACATAATGCACAATCTCCAAAAGTGATCAGAGGACGAAGTCACGATAAAACGAAGAATCCCGGAGCCTACGGTCATCCAAACCGATACAGCCACATAAAATCTAAAGCCACAAAACACAGGTGTGAAAACTAGTCGAGCTTTAGTTTTTTAGAAAGAGAAACTAAACGTAAGATACAAAGGTGTACAAAACTCAGGTAGAATCAAATATCACAAAACGAATAGAAGAAGTAGCAAGGGAAACAACTAAAATGACAACAAAATTGAAAGACCCAAAAACATTTGAACAAAAACACAAAACTATCGATGGCAAAATTTTGAGAATTACACCACACACAGCGTGGGTACAAACAAATAGAAAACAACCAAGACTACTAAGAAACAGCGGGTTTGCATTCGTTCCTAATGCTTTATTATACGGACCATGCCGACCGACACGACTCAGCGACTACGTTGCAGATAAATCCGCTCGGAGAACAGAATCCTGTTTCCGTTTCTCAGGTATTGAAGCACTTTACTCACCACAACACCTCATGTTCCGAGAAGACACGACGCGCCTCCCTGTAAAGCTAACCCGAAAGGAGTTGCAAGAAAACCCAATCAAACGAAAGGCAAAACTAACTGGAAAACGAACCGGGGGAAAACCACAACATACATCAACAAGAGGAATGAAGTTCCAAACGGAGTCGTCAACAACAGTGGCAACCCCAAAGAAACAATCGGACAGCGAGATATCAAACTCGTCGGGTGACACTGGGTCATCTACTTCAGAGAACACCGCTCCCTTTCCGAAACGGGGCAATAAGAAGTAAACACCCGAAAAGGCAAAACTTGTGGCACCAACAAGGAAATCGGGTCGAGCCCGCCAATCAGCACTAGCTTAGGGAACCCGGTCCCCATCAATGCAATAGGAAAACGCGCTCAAGTCACCGGTAAAACCTACCGACAGTCGCCAACCGACAGATTACCAGAAAGACGATCTAGCCACAAATCCACCCCCGAACAAAAACCCAGCCTGAAAAACCTAATCTCGGACATGCAATTTCACAAGAAATCGCTAGAATACAAAACATGCGTTCAATTTCTGGAGGCCATAAAGTCAAAGTTTAAAAAAGAAGAGCAACAAACAATGGAAGTAATCAATTTGGTGTCCCCCTCAGACACTTCACAGAAATATGTGAAACAAGACAATAAAGTCCTCGTGGTAGCATCTGTACAAAACAAAAATGTCGAAAAACCAATCATAGACCTCAAAGAAAGGAGACGTCTTTGAGGAACACCAAGAAAAATATCAAAAGGAGGATCAAGATGATGAGGAAATCAAACAGAAGTTGGGAAAAGTAACCGCATAAGAATCCATTCGGTCCGATGGTGACTTAAAAAATCAACATTGTCCTACTGGGACATAAGAACGCCGGTCCCACAGGGACCTAAACTCAAATCATTGAATAATTTGTGTTTTTCACCTGAGGGGAATGTAATCCAGCCGGATTGGCAAAGTTAGATGTATTTAGATGTATGTATGTATAGCTCACTACGTTGAGCAGGTCACTTGACCTTGTGCGATTATGAAAGCGCAACATCATGTTATGATGGTTAGAACTTAAATTAAGACTTTCAGAACTAGTTGTTTTCTTTGAGTTCTCAATCTAACCTGATTTGTTATTTGCCAATCCGTTCGGATTCGATATTGATAGATATCATACAATGCGGTATGACAGAACGATTCTAATTTACATTTGGCAATTGAACCCCAAGCTCTAAAAAAAGCACTAGTTTTCTCACAAAAACAAGCTTACGACTTTCTGACGTCCTTAAAATGTCTTCAAGCTATATAAATTGACCAAGTGATCAGATACCACGCGGGTGATGTCTTTTAGTATTCATACGAGGTCTTCAATTTTGATGACTTCCTCTGTCTTCTGACTTAGGCCATTTTATTTGTCCGATTAGCGTCAGGCAAACCTTTTTAGCAGACTAGGCTAAAAAACGGTCCATGTTCCTTTTACTACTCGCCAAGACTTCGGCTTGGCTTTGAAAGCGAATAGACGATCCGAGGATGAAGTGGTCGGCCGTTAAAGGATGCGCAGCTTCCACACTCAGAATGAAAACTCGTTTCTTTGAGCGAGCTTTCTTTTTTCGAAGCTCACCACAGTGCGAAGTAAAACAAAAAGATTTCAATTTCAATTGAATTTGATCCTGTAAATAGCTCTCTTTAATTATCAAGTGATAGGTGTTGAACGCCACACCTTTTTTGCTCCCTCAAAACAGGTCGCGTTATCTAAAAATGGCCGTCGTCGTGTTTTTGGCCTGCTACATACCTGCGGATAGCTGTCGTCACGTTACTGTCTGTTGCAAGCAGGCTTTCAATCGTTTCTTAATAGATGCACGAAAAGTGGATCACTTGAATATGCAGACATATCGTCAACACGAAGTTTTGGCAAAATGAAACGATCGTATGTAGAAATTTAGAAAGGTAGCGGTATGAAGCTCTTATATGGATATATCAACTAGTTTTCTTTGAATCGCCGGCACATGCAAATTCGCCGTCAATTTTGCTCCAAAATTTGTCCCAAGACAAAGGAAACGAAATTCTGCTGACGGTGATTAAAAATATATTGTTCCATCTGATGCGTGCATTGACCGTGGTTATGATTGACTTGGAGTCCCGCTGCAGTTTCTTGGCGTTGAGGTTATTAGAGGGTTCGCAGACTCAAAAAGCGGGAATTATTAAAGATGTCTCTTTGAATTCATTTTGTTTTTCTGACAAAACGGTGATATTGACTAAAAGAGGTTTCCGTTTTCTAGAAGTTTTCCTTCCTTAAAACAGATAACTGTCTCATGAAAAGACTTCGCTTGACAAATTTCTGCTTTTTCTGTTGAAAGCATTGATTTTCGGTCTAAGAGAAAAACAGGAGACTAAACTTAGAGCTTATTGAAATCCGAAAGAAGGATTTCTCGTGTAGAATAGTCAGCAGGTCTAACCTTTGGGTTCCTATGATTCCTATAAAAAATGCAAAAAAGGTCATGGATTCTTTTGGGGCTGAAACTTTTGGGTTTTGCAACGCTCTTAAACCTAAGACGAACAGTAGTGGTGTCTATCCGCAGAAGAAAACTAATTTCGGCGTAAGCCGGTGTTTCATCTTCTCGTACAGAAAAAAATAAAAATACGGATATGCCCAGGATTAATCCATTTGTTGTGAGATTGCATATCTGTTCTGAACTCCATCAGACTTGTTCAGACCTGGAACTTTTTTTTGAAATTTTCGAATGGATTATCTATTTTTGTTACGTGTCCTGTTTTTTTTTCGTTGAAAATGGCCATTTTAACAAATAACACTCAAACTCGTTTAAAATCACGTCCTTGTTTTCCGTTTTTGAAAATCACGTATATAAATAAATGCTACAGACGTAGGACTGAAGCAGGTATGGATTTTGGGCTCTTTTTCCTTTCCACCCCCCTGCAAATTTCTACATGTAAATTTGTTGACCAAATTGTCCGATTGTAAGGAAAAATTACATACGGACTAATAAAGCCACGAAAAACATATTTGGTCTTCATACTCAACCTCGTAAAACCACTCGTTACACTTATATATTGAAGTGGGTGAGGTGGGGGGGGGGAAGGAAAAAGAGCCGGATTTTGTCACAAAGCAGACCTGCTCAAGGCCTGATTCAGACCTGGAACATATATGGGTCAGATGTGCTCAAATCTGAGCAGATCTGCACCAGATCTGACCCATGTATCTTCCAAGTCTGAATCAGACCTTGAGCAGCTTTGCACTTGTGATAGAATCCATACCTGCCTCAGTCCTGATTCTGACATGTCCATGTCCAAACGAAACATGCTCCATGTCTGCACAAGATCTAAAATAGGCAAGACTTTAAGATGCTCAGATCTGGTTTCTAGTTTTTGTTAGGTACGGGTTAAGCGAAATAAAATCTTGCGCGTTGCAATGTCAGAGGCATATAGGTCGAGCGTCCGAAAGCTTTTTTTGGATCATTTTTGTTTCTGCCAATTAGAGAATAAGCACTTAACTTAGAAAATGATTAAGTTCGATTCTAATCAGAGCCCGCTATACGCACAAACATGTAGCTGCAAGTTTGCATCCTAAGTACTGTTTTCTACATAATGTGCGTGGTACTGCGGTTGCAGTAACCTTGATGCTATCTATACTAATCTATTGTTATCTATTAGTGTCAAAGCCATTTGGGCCGATCTGAAACAGTGAGACTGGTTGATCAGTCTACCATACGTTGTACGAAACTAAATCAATACATCTGAGCTTGAGAACACAAGAACAAAAACAACATTTTATTTTAACTTTTGAAATTTTTATTAGTTTTGCGACCCAAGTTATTTGAAGTTTCATCGATTCTCCCATGGCACAGCCAGCAGGATTCTTGTCTCAAGAGAATCGAGCTGACATGGCGATTTCTGATATTTAGAATACGGCAAATTCGGATCCATCATGGAACCGTAAGATATGGTTTGATCAAGTTTTCATGGCAGTCACTGTAAAAAAAACGTGAATCCATAATACTACTGGAGGATCGAAAACCAGTCATAGAGTCAGATCAACAGGCATTCAAACAAAGACCAGTATAAAAGGAGACTAATAGAAGGGAGAACTGATTCGGAAACAAACACGGAAAAAGACCATACATAGGTGCGGGAGAACATTCTCAGAAGGTTATTTAGAGAATTGCCCAGCAATGAATAAACCTTGTAAAAATTCTAATAAACTGAATCATTTCGCAAAAATATGTAGATCACATCAAGTGAACGAAGTGACCGAAGACGCGGAAAGTTACGTAGAAGAAAGTATCCTGATACAAACTTTCGACTCGTATGACAACTTCGAAAAAATGTGTAAAAATAGAATGTTACATCAATTTGTCAAACAGAAAACAGGATACCTTTAAAACAGATTGGACAACAAAAAGTAAATCAAAAAGAGAACACAAAGAATCTAGGTATAAAGAAAATCGATACACGTAGAGCTCCACAATCAGAAAAAAGCTCGTTAAAAGCGTTTTTCAGATTTATTAGCCAGATTATCAATGTGAGAGTCGATATGGGAAGTCCAGTTTCAATATTAAATTTGGCAACAGCAAAACAAGTGTTGGAAGTCTCAAAAAAGACTAAATTCATTTCGGCACAAAAACTTAACTTGCCAGCACATTTTGTAGACTACAACAAAAACCCAATCAAGTTTCTCGAGGTACTCAAAGCAGATATCCGATTTGCGGTATGGCAAGTGCGCGGCGCAACAATCCTAATCACGGAGCGACGTATAAGATGAATTCTGGGGCTAAATTTACATAATAAAGTGGGGATCAACACTACACAGAAACCGGCATGATAATATGCAAGTAGCCTAAAGGTTGAAAACAACAATTTTTTAAAATATATAAGTTTGATTGATGGACAGGTGAACCAAAAAACCATGTGTTTAACACAAAGTTGATGTATCCACTGCGCTCTATTCCAGAAAAAGGCAGAAGAATTTCAAGATATATTCAAGACAAAAAAGGAAAAAGCTAAAAAACTGTTGCCGGAAAATCATGTCAAAGCGTTAGACAAATGTATAAGGGAATAATTTTTTGCCCCAATAGTCATTGCAGTGAAAAAAGACGATACTATAAAACTTGTTTTTGATTCAAAACCGGTTAACAGACAACTATTTAAGAACAAGTAGTGAATGCCCAAACTCGGAGAGCTGTTTGATGGAAAAGCCAAAAGTCAGTGCAAATGCATCTGGAACATTATATTTCACGGTACTCGACTTAAAGTATGCATACAGTCAGTTGAAATGAACTACAGAGACAGCAAAAGAAAGAAGTTTTATTAATTTTGGGAGGCATGCGAAGTGTACGTACAGAGTCCTTTCTGGTTTCTACGGCTTAAATACCAGCGGAATTTCAAAACCAATGGATCGTACTACTAAGAAAGCAAGAAAAACGCTGTGTTTTTTGGATGACATATTAATTGCCTCAAAGGGAGATGAAAACGAACATAAGCAAAATTAGTTTCAAACGTGTTAGAAAAAAAAGATAAAGCAAACCTATCCCTAACGCTTTCTAAAGGCGAATTCTTCAACAATGTCGTAAATTGGGTCGGCATAAACTGTCAGAAAGCGGAAACCAGAAGGTGATACCAGAATTCACGAAAGCACGAAAACCGAGGCAATACTGAATGAAGCTGAAGCACCAAAGTCACTTAAACAACTTGGATCAATCATGGATAGCATACACCATCTATCTAAGTTCATCCCAAATGCGGCCAGCTTAACAGACAAGCTCCGATCCTCCCTCCAAGAGGAGAATGACAAAAAAAGTTAGAAAAACGGTTTCGGTAATTGTTTCGGTAACGTTTCAATAGAAGTCTCTTGGTAACCTGATAACAATGTAAATTTATCAAATGATTTTGTCAAAACAAAATTTGAACCAAATCTTTCAAATCATTAATTTGCTACTTACCCGCACAAGAATTTCAGGGATAATAATCGATTGTATTGTCATTTTATAGTCAGTATCCATAAAATTACAAAAATATTTTTTTTAATCCATTAAAAATGGATAATAAACATAAGGTTTTTATTTCAAAATAATCAATTTTAAAGGCTTTTTGAGAGGTTATTGGCGAAATTTGCAAAATTTCTGTTTAGGGCAGTTGCTACGGATTACGTTTCATAAACTTAAATTTTCAGCATAAAAATTTGTAAATTCGAATTGTAAACTCTTTTTGTAGTCTCTTCTTTGTACACTTTGCAGTTTAACATTTTATTTAACAGTTTTTTTAACCATCTTCCTAGTAAAAAAATTTATCATTCGCCCACTCCGTCCCCCCGCCCACTACCCTTCTTCCCTCAATTGGGGGATATGGTGAGGGAAGACCTGGGACATGCATGAACGTGAGTTGGAGGGCCTCCAACCCGCTTCCCCCAACCGCCATCGTGAGGGGGGCAAGGGCAGTTGCAGATAAGGGTTTAGGGTTGTTTGGGAGTGGCGGAGGGGGGTGGTCGCCGAAACCTGGGGTATGGTCGGTTATGGGGATAGGGGTGGGGTTAAAATGTGGAGGGATAAATTAGGGAGGGGGGATGGTAAAATTGGATTGGGGAGAGGGGTACGAGGGGGGGGGGGTGACAAACTGTTTTGAGTTTCTGCAGTTTCTGAAGAAAAAAATGGTTTTCATGAATTTTTGTGGCCTAAAAAATCGATTATACTGTCAAAAGAGTCGATTTTGAATATTGAAAAAATTCGATAAGAGTCCCCTAAAAATCCATTTTCATGAGTGCATGGGTCATGAAAATTGATTATATGGGTTAAGATTTTGCCGATATAATCCATATAATCGAATACTTCGCATAAAACTCCAGTGCGGGTACGCATCGCGCGTTAAATGACATCGCCTGTGAATATTACAAATTGAAATATTGGGCAACGAGCGCCCATGGATTCTAATCAACTATATTGGATTCTCGAGACAAAATAACCCATTTTAATCCATTACAGATGTACAATTTAGACCACAAAATTGATTATTTGGCCAATATAATCGATTATATTTAAAAAACAATAATCCATTATAATTCATTATAATCGATTAATCTATTATTTTGGGCACTAAAATCAATTATTTTTGCCCAGATAATCCAATCTAAATGATTGTTTCCGCAAAAAATCCAATATAACCCAATATAATCGATTATAATGTGTTTTGTTATTTGAACTAAATTCGATTGTTTTTGCAGAATTATTGCAGTTTTGCAGGGAATTTGCAAAAACTATGCCATGTCTTTTGCTAAAAGCCAAGTCTAACTTCGACCCCTCAAGTAATTTTTAACTCCCCCAATTAAAAAGGGGAGTAAACTGGGGGGGGGGTGTCAATCATAAACCCCCGTTCATAAAGTCTACCAATGAATAGGGGCAAAGGGGGCGAACGGCAGTTGTCAAATTTCGCCTGTGAAAAATCCAAATTGAAATTTTGGGCATCATATCAAATATAATGTATTCTCGAGACAAAAACAACCCCTGTAATTCATTAGAGATGTACAATTCAGACCAAAAAATCGATTATTTTGCCATAATAATAGTTTAATTGTGAAACAAAAATCCATTATAATCCATTTTAGTCGATTATAGTTCGTTATTTTTGGCAATGAAATCAATTATTTTTGCCGTGATTGATTATTCTTACAACAAAATCCATTCTAATCCATTATAATCAATCAAAATGTTTTTCATTTTTGAACTTAATTTGTTTTTTTTTTCGCTAGTTTTGCAGGAAATTTGCAAATGGTTGCCATGTGTTTTACTACATGACATGTCTAACGCAACCCCCTCAAGTAAATGTTAGCCCCCTTCACAATTGAAGAGATAAAGAGAGGGAGGTAAACTAGGGAGGGGGGTCAATCATGAGCCCCCTCCCCCAAATCTATTAAGTAATAGAGGGTGGGAAGGGGCGATTCGCAGTTGTGAAAATTCGCCTGAGAAAATTTCAAATTGAAATCTTGGACACCGAGTGCCCATTATTTCTTATCATTTATAATGGATTCTCGAGACAAAAACCATCCATTATAATCTATTATAGACGTACAATTCAGGCCATGAAATCGATTACATTGCCAATATAATCGAATACTTTTGAAGAAAAAAAAATCCATTAAAATCAATTATGATCGATTATAATCCATTATTTTTGGCAGTGAAATTGATTGTCTTTGCCGAGATAAACCATAATAATTGTTAACTTTTGCAATAAAGTCCAATATAATTCATTATAATCGATCATAGTACATTTTATTTTTTGAACTAAATTCGATTATTTTTGCAAAACTTTTTGCAAGTAAAATTGCAAAAGACATGTTTAGCCGCTCAAGGAATTTTAGCGTCCCAAGTAAAGAGCTAAAGAAGGGCGAAGTAAACTGGGTGGTGTCAATTAGGGGGAGAGGGGCGACTGGCAGTTGTGACAATTCGCCTGAGAAGTTTCCAAATTGAAAACTTAGGCACTGAGCTCTCATGGATTCTAATTGATTATTATGGATTCTCGACAAACAAAATGATCCATTATAATTCATTACAGATGAACAATTCAGACCACAAATTCTTGTGAAGTCATTCTTGTGAAGAATTTTCAAATTCTAAGCAGTTTGTAAAAATTGCTTCTGCTGGAAGACACAGGGGACTGAATAAGCATAACTTGTTTCATCAAAGCAAATTGGAAAGAGATGTTGAGTTACGAAATGCACAAATTGTTTGTTCAAGTCGCAGAGAGATGTTTTACAAATCAATACATTAAGTCAACAACTAGATATAGGAGCACAATTGAAAGAGTGGTATCAAGGTGCAACATCTACTCCTTATGGTCATATACTCACTGATTTATCTCCAAAAATTATTTATTCGCGAAAATATTGCACAAACAGCGGATCAGTTCCATCAAAATTTTAACTACCATTAGGAACAGAAACAAAGTTTTTCGACGATGAGCTTACAATACGTCTCTATACTCGCAATATTTCAAAACAATTCATCCTCCATTGTCCAAAAAATTTCATTCAGTTCTTCAGCGAATGTCTAGTAAATTTGCTGCGAGGTGAGCTACAGGATCTCCGAAAAGTAGACGTAGTAAAATATCGAAGAGAAATATCAGAACTCACACGAAGAAGAATTTCACTGCATAAAAGAACAACTATTTTAAGCTCCTCAAAAATCTTACAATTATTATCTCTTATCACTCTTTTTGCCATTAAACGATTGACAGAGTATAGATCAGTTTGTTCTAATTCTTTACTCAGTTTATCAATCACAAAATACGCTCCCAAAAAACCTAAATTGGAACAAAAGCACGAAAAAGAAAAAATTGTACCAAAATTTTTGCTTCTATTTACAGTGCTGTAAATGCGAGGCTGAAAACGAGTAACAATAAGCATCCCATTGATTTATTTTGAATTCTCCCAGAGTTAAACTAAATCAGTCAGAAAATATCATATCAGATAATCGAGACACAAAAAATTTTTTTTTTGAGTTTTGTGTGCACTCCATTTTGGAAGCTACTCAAATTCCACCTAAACTTGTTATCAATAATAATGCCAAAGCGAAAGACAGAGGAACTTGGATCCCTTTCAAAATCTGAAAAGGTAAGTCTGAAAAGATTGTATTCGAGTGATAGAGCTGTGTACGGATCTGTGCGAAACTTGAGTAAAGCAAGCGGTTTGTCGAAAAAGAAAGTGGAACAATTTTTACAAACAAAGACATCGTAAGCAAAATTTGGTCCTCCAACCAGTTTCCGAAGACTTCAAGTTTTTTCAAAACATGTCAATAAATCTGGTGTATGGACTTGGCTTTCGTAGACAAACTAGCGAGTCAAAACCATGGAGTCAAAAATTCATTGGTTGCTGTTGATGTTTTTTCGCGATTTGTCAGGGTTCAAACAATGAAATCAAAATAGGCCAAAGACACTTTGCAAGCTTTCAAAAAACTGATTTTTGAGAAAACACTCCTGAAAAAATTTGGATTGATAAAGGAACAGAATATTTTGGATTTTTTAAAAAAATTTGCAAGGAGAAAGACATTGAAAATTATTCAACCATGAATAAAACAAAAGCTGCATTTGCAGTGAGAACCATCCAATCATTAAAACACTTAATTTAAAATACATAGAAGATCATGGTCAAAAATTCATTCACAAGTTACTTCAATTTGTGTATTCAATGAATTGTCACGTCAACAGATCTATTGGGAAATCACCTAGAGATGTGAAAAATAATGATTTTTTATCAAAAGTGTAAGACAAATTGTTCATGATTTATACTGAAAGAAAAATCAAAAATGGGATAGAGTGAGAATTTCGAAAAAAACCTCCTACATACATCATCAAAGACCTCCACAAGGAAGAAGTTCTGTGAACATCTTATAAAAAAAAGCTGAGAAAATTTTCGAATTAAACGTAAATCATTGTTTAAACTCAAATTCTATCGATCAGTTATCATGGAGTCTTTTGCTAATGAGTTAGTTTCTAACGCTTCTTTTAATTGTTATCCGAATAATAGTCTTAGTTCGTTTACAAATTTTCTACCGAAACAAATAATTTTAAAAGGAGAATAGGAGGTTGCGTTTTCAGAAATATCGTACCCTTCTTTGTACCAAAATGCTACTGAGGGAAAGTTTACTTTCGTAGAAGACAGGGAAAGTTCTGAGGAGAAAAGAAAGATGGAACCTACGCATATTGAACCAGGATTGTATCCAAGTACTGTTGGTACTGCTGTAGCCTTGAACAACAAACTTCGAGAACGTCTAGGTGCTCAAGAATTCGAATATAACTGAATCTATGTATCAGTAGACAAAATTTAACAAAAAATTGCCGTTGACTTATCTGAGGATCAATCAATTTTTAGTATCCAAAGTTCTGATTTGATTTACATTTTTTGTTGTGATTTAGAACAAAATCAAACAGGGTTCAAAATGAGTGGAAAAGGACCGCATCATCCTCATTATTCTTACGACATTATAAGAATTCATTCTTTGATGTTATATACTGATTTAACAGAATATAACATAGTTGGCGATACAAAAAATCCTTTATTGCCTTGTTTTCTTTCCATTTCCAAAGGGAAAAACAGAGACATAATATCTACAGGATAGTACATGAATTATCAGTCCTTTACAAAGTTACAGTTTAAAAACTATTAAAAAACTCTTTCCATAGTATCAAGATAGAACTAAGAAATAGTACAGGTGAAAAATTTTTGTGTCCGTAGGAATTACATGAGTTGTTCTCTTGTTTCGAAAGATTTCGAAAAATCATTTTTGGCTACAACTTCACACGAGATCGTTGCTCAAAATTCAGCTGATTTCCCTATTTTTTGAGGAAATGCAAGACAACGTGGAAGAGGTTTTGGTGCTCTTACGAAAACTCATTGGAGAACTGCAAAAAGAGTTGGGGCAGATTTATTTAAAATCGCTGCTGCAGAGATTAGGGAAGTTGTTAGTGGACGCAAAAAGCTCAAAACATTTGCAAAAAATGTGGCAACAAAAACAGTTTGGATACAATTGGGAGGTGGAAACAAGAAATCAAAGCGTAGAACCAGATCCATTTCTCGAAAAAATAGATCGAAAAACAGTCGCTCTCGCAAAGAATTTTTTGACAATATAAAATGAGTATAGGCCAAAGTAGTTGTTTTCGGTAGGTAGCTTTTTCATTTTCTTTGTTGGAGATTATTGATAAAGTCCCAGTTTTGAAAACAATTAAGTCATTTTATCCATAAGAATTATTCCCCAGAATTTCTCTAGATGAAAGCAGTTTTGAGCTTGAATTTGAAACGGATCGTAATCTCTACTTGAATATACGCGATACCCATCTTAGCTTAAAGCATCAATTATTCAAGGTAGGATTGATTGATGCTTTCAAGAGGGAAAATGCAGAACATAAAGCGAAATCCGAGAATGAATCGGATGAGGAACCAGATCCCTACTTAACTCATGTAAGCAATCTACTACATTCACTATTCTCCAATTGTGAACTTTATCTTAACAACACAATGGTTTACAACAGCAATGGATTTTAACCTCATAGGGCACAAATATCGAACGAATTCAAATCGTCGGCAGTGAGTAATTAAGGAATACTTGCTTGTCATCGATAAGGTTTTGAAGAATTTCCTGATGCATTTAATATGCATCCGTTCACAGATAGAGCAAATTCCTTAGGAACAGGTATAACTTTTTCACTCTATGGGAGGCTCGCCATTAATTTGTTTACTTGCGAAAAATTATTACTACCAAAAAACAAAGTTCGAAATAAACTAATTCGAGCTAAAAGTAAAATTTACATGGTATCTGATAATCCAAATGTCAGTCTGAAATTTGTTGATTGTTCGCTGTTTACAAGATGAATTTCAGTTTCTGAACCTAATAATCAACACTTGCAATGGAATCTGGAAAGAGAACCTGTTCAATACAATTACATGGAAACTATAGCAAGAACTGTCATCATTCCATGTCGTCAAAACCAATTCATAAAGGAAATTATTTTCAATAAAGCTCGAATAAGAAAAATAGCTAGCTGTTGCAATGAATACAAATTCAGCTGTTGTGGGATCTTTTCAAGAAAACTCTTTCAGCTAACAACAATTTCAGTTGAGAGAGCTTAAAATTATTCGCGGTTGAAGAGAAATTTTTTTATTGGATACAACTTCTCCATTCGTCCTAATGTTACAACAATGAAAGCAATCCATTTTAACGAAGATTTACGAGATCTTCCAATGGAAGTTTTTCGAAATCCCAATGTTTTTGTTTTTGACATGACTTCACTTCAGCATGCAGCTGAACAATGGCATTATCCCGAACTTAGTGGAGAGTGTTTTTCCAATTTCCCTTGGAGCAAGTCTCGGAAGTGATAGTCTTGGGAGAAATACTATCAAACGTTCAAATTGAAAAATTCGGAACAGTTGCTAAAAATGTTTAATTTTTTGAGTTTTCAGGTTGCTATAAAATTATTCTAAGTTTTGGGACTTTTCATCGCTATTGTCTTTTTACTATCTTTTTTTACTAAATCTCCAGCAGACACTGTATGCTGTTTAATTGAAAATACGAGAATTTACTACAATCTAGACTGTAAAGCAGTAATTAATAGTCTTTGTCCAGTACATAAGGCTCATGTGTGAGAATTTGTTGGTTAATTACCTAAATGCGTGTAATTCAATAACCTTCGTTTTTTATCCTCAATTACACACTCAAACTATTTGTTTATTTGTTTTTAGATGTAAATCAGCTAACAATTGCAAAAATGGATACCTTTTTTACTTTTGGAAGAACTCAGGTTTAAGTACATGGGATCTTAACCCTCTGATAAAGTACCTCAACTAACAAAACAACTTTGTAAGTGTAAATTATAGCGGTAAATTTACTATACGATGCAGTGAATTATAAACTTTCTTTCAAATTTAATTTTTTTTTCATAAAAACTCATTTTTTTGAAAATGGAAAAGGAGTAGGTTTCACTATAGCTTCAGGTAAATAGAACACTGGTGTAAAGATTAAGATCATTTAATAAAATAGTCAATAGATCGAAATATACCAAATCTTATCGTGTTTTTTAAATTTTTTTGTAGTTTTTGAAAATCTTACAGTTGACTTACCATGAACCAAAAAATATAACAACTTCATTCCACAATCTGCACGTAATTAACCTTTGATTTTTACCAATTAGATAACACGCGCCAAAATTTTTGCGAAAAAAACAGACATTTCTACACAAAATCCAAAAAATAACGTTGTTCTTACCATTCTCTTACCATCACCTAAACCATGAAACTTTACCAATTCTATTCCTCATCTTATTACGATGTAGGCTCTATTCCCTATCTTAATATCTAGCTTGTATGCCCTATTCCCAGCTTAAAACATGCTTCTGCTAAACTGTGGGGAGGGAGGTAAACAGGGTCCGGGGGGCAGTAAAGTAAACTGGTGAGCTGGGGGAACACCGTTCAAACCACAAAATATAAAAATTATATATATACATTTTGAAGTGAAATCTAAAATTTTATGAAACGTATTTCGTAGCATTTGCATAAACAGGAACTGAGAGTTCACAAATAAGTTTCACAAATAACCTCTCAAAAAATTCATTTTAATCAGGTTTAATTGATTATAATGGATTACATTGGCAAAAAAATCAGGATTATAATCCTTATTTGATGGTTTATAATCGAATATATTGGATTATTTTTACCTAAAATTAATAGAAATATAATACTTTTTTGATGAAATATAATCAGTTATTTTGTAATTTTACAGATACTGGCCATGTTATGACAATATAATCGATTATGATCTGTGGGCGCTCGGTGCGGGAATTTAATTATTTTTAAAATTTAATCGAATATCTGGCACTGGCTTATACTTAGTCAGAAAGTTCAGAAAGAGTTCTTGCGTTTTTTTTTTATTTGGAACTAAAAATAAAAAATCTAAACCTTGTAATTGATATTGATAATTCTTATACTGTTTCCCTGCTTATCTGCACTGGAGTTGCATGGATAATAATCATTTATATTGTCATTTTATAGTCAGTACCGTGGGTGGATTCAAAGATCAGGCGAGGGGGAGGTTGTAACAAAAAACTTTGGTGAAGGGTTTAAAAAGAAAAATGGGGTTGAATATGTGTTGTTCTCTCTTAGTAACGCCCTCCTCCGTCCCCTTTCAATTGTAATCAAACTGGGGGGGGGGGGGGGGTTGAGTTTGAGAGTAAACTTTGGTAAACATGGAATATGGGGGCTGGTCGTAGGGATAAACGTTGGGGAGTGGGGGGAGGGGATTTGGGCACGTGTGGATAGGTGGCAAAGTGAGGGGGAGATTAATTTGAGTATGTTTAGATTGCGAATAGCCCGTGTGTAACGCAGAAATGTTTCAAGTTTTGCAAATGATTTTGCAAAAAAAATTAAACATTATAATCCGTTATAACCAATTATAATGGCTTTTAAATGGATTATAATCAATTTTAATGGATTTTAGTGGATTGTGTTTTTTACGAAAATAATCAATTATAATGTCAATAAAATCGATTTGGTGGTCTAAATTTGCAACAATAATGGACTATAATGACAATTTTTAGACAACAATTTTCCATGATATACGATTTTTATCCATGGAACTCCGGTGCGGGTAACCACCATCCAACGACGACTCCTGGAAAAAAGCGCTGAACACTGTTTTAACCAGTTTTGCGATTTTGAGGCGATTTCACCAGAAACCTCACCAAAAATCGAATTATGGTTTTTTTCGCCAGAAATCGAATTATGGCTTTTTTTCTCCGATTTTCACCAGAAATCGAATTATGGTTTTTTTCGTTAAAAGCCATTTGAGTTAGCGAATGGGTTCCTTTCGCAGCTAAAGGTTTTTTCCACCGTGAGTTTAAATCTAGTTGTACACATGTGATTTAATTCTCTTTTGTGACTTTTTAGGCTCTGTTACATTTCCGGCTAATGGGAACTCTTCCGATTTCATCAGAGTGGTGTCTCCAAACACGAAAGCAGATGTCATTTTGGATCACTTCTGCAAATCTGGTTTAAGTAACGTCAGATTGGATAGCTTAGAATTAGTAATTTCTGTGAATGGAACATTTAATGAATCTCCCCAAAAAGCCGACGCCCAAAAAGGTCAGTGAGCTTTTTTGCAGAGTTTTTCATCACAGTTTTTCTAGTAGCCTAAATGGAATTACAGGAATTGCTTTATTATGTTACAAAGCCTCGTTTTTGCTGGTAAACTAGAGTGTTTAGAACATTGTATGTCATCAACACAGTATCAGCAATATCTGCTAATTGTTCCGACTTTCGATACGAAAGTAACGGAATATTTGTGCTCGGGGTGGGTTTTTTTTTCTTCAGACAAACTTCGACTTTTTAACTAGCCATTTTTGACGGAATATTTTTATATCATTCGAAAAGTATTGTCGTCTTGAGCTTAAATTTGAAAAGATATTTTACCGTAAAGTTATGAGGGTTCAAAGATTGCCATTTTGGCCATTTTGACCAATTTGGGACAATTAACGTGCGATATAATTTTTTAACAAATACTTTTTTATCCCCCATCAAAAATATCGACTCCCTAAAATCAAATTTAAAAAGATATTTTACTCCGATCAATTTTTGGGAGGTTGAAAACTGCCAATTTGGCCATGCTCTGACTAATTTACGGCCGTTTTGTTGATTTTATCCATAATCCCCCGCTTTGTTGATTTTATCCATAATCCCGGAAGCGTGACGCGATATACTTATGGGTGGCAAGTTATCACAACAAAATCGTTCCGAAATGGATTGAGGCTCGTTCCGAATTGGATCGTTCCGAATTTGTCGTGTTCATTTCTTACGGCTCAAACTTTTACATTTGATCTCTGATATTATCCAAAACCTATAGCTTTTTGATATTTTCTTTTCCTGAAAACTATTGGATATAGATTAAGGGGAAGTCGGAACATTCAAGGCTTTGCCTTGATGTACGACCGTTCCTGTTTTGCTGTATTTGAATTCTTTTTTAAATTTTATTTTGCTCAAAAAAATACTTCCATTTCATAGTTTTTAATAAACACCAGAAGCAGACGTAAGGGTGAAAATATGGATTTTATTTCTAGAAAAGTGATTAATTTTCAACTTTTTCTTTGGGCGTTAAACGAGAACTTTAATTTATTTATTCGGTGTTCGCAACCTAAACAAACCAAGCTAATACTTATTTAGTTTGATGTAAATTCTTTTCAGCACAAAGAATACTCTCATTTCATTCATTGTTTTTTTTTAATATTCACCAAAGAAAACAAAAAGTGAAAACTATAATAAAAATTTTCAACAAACCCGAAACTGTTTTAATTTATTTTGGTAAAGTATGAACCACGATTGAAAGCTTTTAAAGTGATCATTCTTTCAGTGTCTTAGAACGATTTTTGTGCTTCCAAGTTTGTATCGAAATAAACACACGGATCCAAATTTTTTCTAATTTCAGGTACAAAGGAGAAATTTAATAAGAAGTCTGACCGTACCAGGACAAAATTTGTTCGTTCTTGTAGCTGCTACTTTTGTGCTAAGGAAAAATTTATATGTCGAGTCAATTTTAAGGTACCTCCAACTGTACAACGCTTTGCCCTGATAGGAGAGGACATGTTGGTAGAAATTTTCTTGACACTATAAGTAGAAGCAACTTGGATCCATGTGTTTGCTTCAATGTAAAGTTACTAGCCACAGAGATGAAGAAAATTCAGTGATATATCATATTGAATTTTTTTTGTGATTTATGCGTTATCAAGGAACTACTCAAATTAATGCCCAATGATATTTCAAAAACTTTTTGTTATTGACTGTTTTGGATGAGATTGAAGGTGGATGAAGTGAGAGTCACTTTTTGACCTAAAACAACTTATAACAAAGTAGAATTAGATAATATTTGTTGAGCTGCAATTTTTTAAAACTTTTCGCCCAACACTCAACGGAAACTGTAAGCTTAACAAGAGTTGTTTTCGTTTTTTTGCCGCGATAACTGCTGTCTGAACAACCGATGCTTCTTATACAGCACGTGGCTAACTATGCTTGTGCAGGAGCGGATTAAGGAAGGAAACAAGAGGGGCGTGGACGCCCCCTCCCTCTCAGGGATTCAACCCCCTCGCCAATCAAAGGGTCTTCTCTTTGGTACTTTTGTATGACATCAATTTTCGACAACCAACCCTAAAAATTTACTAAAGAAGCGGAGAAGCCATTTATCGCCAAAATATACAATTTATGAATGGAAACGCGCGCCGAAAAACGCAATTTTTGGTTAACAATTTTTTTTTTTGAAAACTTGTCTCCCTCCCTAGATCCGCTCCTGCTGGTCCTAGATCCGCCATGCTTGTGATTACATCCGCCCCGGCTTTGGAGTATATTAAATAGACGATTGCGTTTTTTCTACACATTGTCAATGAAGTATCATTGGGTCGAGTGATGTATCAATATGAAGCCCTATCAGTCTTGATGAAAGTTTTACAAAAAAAACTCCACTCGATTAATTGCAATCAGAATGAAGAGGCCAAAATGCTTTTTTGAAACCTCGTTTTGAAAAAATTTTTGAAGAAATTTACTTGAACCGTTCAACGCAACATTTTGTATAAACGCAGTCTTTATAGTGCTTAAGGAGGTCACAAAAAGTGCCGAAAATCTGTTTAAAGAGTTGAGATTGTTCATCATACAAAGTTTTGAATTATTTTTGGTCTGGATTTTGTTGCCTTGTCCTTGGGCTCAGGAAACTGATCATGGTGATGGGCAGTGGCGGATTTGGTGGGAAGGGGAGCCCCCTCACCAACCACAGGATTCACCTTTGCAATTGTTTTATGACCTCCATTTTTGGCCGACCAGCCCTAAACTTTTTCCATATACGCTTTTGGCGCCAATGTATTAGAAAGCGTTATCGAACAGCCGGAATATGCTTTTAAATACTCAAACTATCGGACTTTTTTTTGGGTTGACAACTTTTTAAACATAACCATTTGAATCACATACTTTTCTCGCAAACTATCTGAACAATTTGATATCATAGTATTAATCAAAACAACATTTTTTTGAAAGCCTTTCTTTAGATTTGACTATGTCCAGTTTATTAAGAAAAAAGTTATGGCCTCGAACCTAATCGAAGTTTTGGAACTTAAACAATGTTTTGGAAACCTTTTGACTTTAACTACCGTGGCATTTCTCAGGTTATGTTCAATTGTGAAACCCGGTTTACGAAATATTTTCAGCTTAAGCAGCCACCACCTGCTTTTTGCAGAAAAAATTTATGGATTTTGGAAATTCTTTTGACCATTTTTTAAGAAAATTACACAATCAAATCTGACATGAAAAGTTTAATTGAAAAAACCGGTTGTGATAACGGTTCCTGCAGAAGCGGCGAGTCCTTAGTTTTTTTAACGAAAAATGTTATCTCCTTGTGAAAATTGATTATCTCAAAACTTTTCACTCTTCTCACTTATTTCAGTAGAGAAACAACTATGTTTTTGGCAAGTCTAATTTTTGAAATGACAATTTTCGTGCCACATCAGTGTAGCAAATCCAAATAATATCAAAACGTACCTCCAGCCTCACCTGGGCCCTTTTTGTTTTTTTTATCGCGGCATGCAAAAATTGTGGTTTGCCTAATTTTTTTCAACATTTAAAAAAATTTTTCGTCTAATGTTTTTTTATGTTTGTGTTGTATCGCAAGTGGTGGAAAATTTTTATCCATTAAATATTTATCCATTTCTGTTATCTCCAGAACTCAACAATTTGAAGGAGGCGTTGGCCAATATCCTTATTATTGGAAATGGATGGGTAGTCAGTCCAGGTGAATCATCCAATCAGCTTTTCAGTCTGGAAGATGTGGAGCAAAAGTAAGGGAACTAAGTTTTGTCGTTTAGAACTAAGTTTTTACAAGATGTAGCTCGGGTGAAACAGTTCTAATTCGATAGCTTAATAAAACTATTTTGTTGCCGCGGTTATTCATTTAGAAAGAACAAATTATTTTAAAGAATTGTTAGATTTTCTTCAGACAAAAACAATTCCTAAAACGTCCCCCAGATCGAGGTTTTTCCCAGGCTTGCCTACCCAATACCCGAGTTGGATGTAGTGTACATTACTAAAACCAGAGTCAAACCAATTGAGTAGTTTTTAAGCAGACTTCATCTAACATATTGTTCCAGAGTAATTGGTTTTGAACACTTTTTAAAAATCAGGGAACTCGAGGTCGACTTGAAACAATCATTCAATTTCGTGTCAGTGGCTTTTGTTGAATACGAGAAATTGGCGGACAAACAAGTGCTAGTTGAGCCTGTCAGTTCCAATCTGAGGATCTACAGTCCTTCATCGACACACCACAACATTAAGGCAGAAAAAAGGTGAGGGTTATGAAAAGATTCAGTCGTCCGGTTGAATAAAGCGGCTCAATCATATTTCTGAGTTCGGCACGTAACTGAATCAACATATACGCAAATTAAAAGTTTCACTGCATCGGTTTGTCTAATTGTTTTTATTTGACAATTTGTTTCATGCAACCCGGAGGTTAGGGAATACATGCTGTATGATATAATTTTAAGAATTAACAAGTAATCATTACGAGACCAAACTGTGCACTAAATAGGCGCACAGTTTGGTGTCTGCATGTCATTGGAATCAAAAGACAAGTCTTGAAACACAATCTAAACGTGAGTGGGTTTCACTTAGAGCATTTTGGTGGATTCCGCAACAAGCGAATATAGCTAGTTATTCTGGATTCCGCAACATTCAGCGGATTCTGCAAATTACAATCAGATTCCGCAATTTTTTTTATTTAACTGTACTAAACCAGTTCTGGCGTATGAACAATTGAAAGCTGAGGCTACAATTACCAACTAACAAAGGCGAAATTTAAAAGCAAGGATTTAACGATTGTCAGCGGAATCTATGAATTTATCTTAAATCATTGGTCAACTAAATCGTGGTTGTACCATTTGGTATTTGGGTTAAATTTCCCAGCAAGCAATTTTCGGGATCACAGTTTTGAAACACACAACGCTAAACATCCCCGAATAAAACCACTTTCTAAAATTAGTATCATGCAACATTTGATTTTTTTCAGTATTTGAGATTTTTCCAGATATTTTTCAGAGATGCAACAACAATTGAGCTACTATTGAAACAAATTGATCGAAACGTATTGTCAGCAATTGAGATTATACGGCGCGCTAAGCTGTAAAAATGAACAAACTAAGCGGAACAAACACACAGTCAGTTTTTTGGAAAATTGATTTAGGAATCTAGTTAACTTTCCCTTGTTGGACCTTGTTATTTACTTCCCCTATTTTTGGACTTAACTAATAGTTTTCAATCAATACATATATGATTTTTGGCAGCCATTTCTGAAAAAAAATGTATTTTTAATACCAATTTATACAGTGTTGAACCAAAGTTAGATTTCTGAAACTCGAAAAAGATGGAGAAACGAGATCTGTTGGTAGGAGTTGAGATCGAACGTTTTTAAAGACTCGAATTAAAGGAAGCTACTATATATGTTAGTGGAATCCTTAAACAAAATTCGGTTTTTGCCTACAATTTGCGGATTCCGCTTTCAGTAGCATTTTTTCTTTTGAGTGGTACAGTATTTTAGCTACTTGTTTGTGGGATCCAAAACATCAAAAAAATTCAAAGAAAATTATCATTGTTGCGGATTACCCAACATTTTTGATTTTGATTTATCGCGGAATCCGCTTAAAATCACAAATGTCAAGTTGGTCTCGTAATTTAATTAATTCAATCGAGGCTGGCTTCCAAACAATATTACAATAATTATAAGGCAAATTCGAGAGTTATAGGTACTTATGTGATTTAAATTCTCCAGTATTTTCCTGAAGTGGTACTGGTTTATTTAAATCAATAAGGTTTTATTAGTTTTCAGTTAATACTTTGACTTTTTTACTGTTCTCTAGTTTTTAAGCAAACTATTCTCTAGCTTTTTGTGGAACGTTTTCTAGCAATTGAAATCTCAGACCACTAAATTCTATAAATCTGTCCCATATTTACTTTTTTCATCTCTTTTTTTTCAGTTGAAAGTCTTTTATGATTTTTGTACACAAGTCAAAAAGTTTTGTTATGAACATTTCTGCAGGAACCATTTTGTTATTCAGAAGTAGATCACGGCATCTTTAAAACTTTTTCTCACCAATCAAGCGTTTACTCCCCAGTTTCTTTGTCGATTCGCACGATTGTCATCTTGGTTATAACTTACTGAAAAATTCTCCACTATAATTAAGATGGGACCAAACTAAGGATTTCATTAGCATAACAATTGCCATTAACGGCAATTTATGTCAATTGGCCGAAATTCCGCTGAATTTTGGTTGTCAGTTTCTCCTTTTCAAAAATTAAAAGTTTCTCTGCATCGGTTTGTCTAATTGTTTTTATTTGACAATTTGTTTCATGCAACCCGGAGGTTAGGGAATACATGCTGTATGATATAATTTTAAGAATTAACAAGTAATTAACAAGCCATTTTAAAAGTGGCCTAAAAAATCGATTATACTGTCAAAAGAGTCGATTTTGAATATTGAAAAAATTCGATAAGAGTCCCCTAAAAATCCATTTTTATGAGTGCATGGGTCATGAAAATTGATTATATGGGTTAAAATTTTGCCGATATAATCCATATAATCGAATACTTCGCATAAAACTCCAGTGCGGGTACGCATCGCGCGTTAAATGACATCGCCTGTGAATATTACAAATTGAAATATTAGGCAACGAGCGCCCATGGATTCTAATCAACTATATTGGATTCTCGAGACAAAATATACCATTTTAATCCATTACAGATGTACAATTTAGACCACAAAATTGATTATTTGGCCAATATAATCGATTATATTTAAAAAAAAATAATCCATTATAATTCATTATAATCGATTAATCTATTATTTTGGGCACTAAAATCAATTATTTTTGCCCAGATAATCCAATCTAAATGATTGTTTCCGCAAAAAATCCAATATAACCCAATATAGTCGATTATAATGTGTTTTGTTTAATTGAACTAAATTCGATTATTTTTGCAGAATTATTGCAGTTTTGCAGGGAATTTGCAAAAACTATGCCATGTCTTTTGCTAAAAGCCAAGTCTAACTTCGACCCCTCAAGTAATTTTTAACTCCCCCAATTAAAAAGGGGAGTAAACTGGGGGGGGGGGTGTCAATCATAAACCCCCATTGATAAAGTCTACCAATGAATAGGGGCAAAGGGGGCGAACGGCAGTTGTCAAATTTCGCCTGTGAAAAATCCAAATTGAAATTTTGGGCATCATATCAAATATAATGTATTCTCGAGACAAAAATAACCCCTGTAATTCATTAGAGATGTACAATGCAGACCAAGAAATCGATTATTTTGCCATAATAATAGTTTAATTGTGAAACAAAAATCCATTATAATCCATTTTAGTCGATTATAGTTCGTTATTTTTGGCAATGAAATCAATTATTTTTGCCAAGATAGTCCATTATGATTGATTATTCTTACAACAAAATCCATTCTAATCCATTATAATCAATCAAAATGTTTTTCATTTTTGAACTTAATTTGTTTTTTTTTTCGCTAGTTTTGCAGGAAATTTGCAAATGGTTGCCATGTGTTTTACTACATGACATGTCTAACGCAACCCCCTCAAGTAAATGTTAGCCCCCTTCACAATTGAAGAGATAAAGAGAGGGAGGTAAACTAGGGAGGGGTGTCAATCATGAGCCCCCTCCCCCAAATCTATTAAGTAATAGAGGGTGGGAAGGGGCGATTCGCAGTTGTGAAAATTCGCCTGAGAAAATTTCAAATTGAAATCTTGGACACCGAGTGCCCATTATTTCTTATCATTTATAATGGATTCTCGAGACAAAAACCATCCATTATAATCTATTATAGACGTACAATTCAGGCCATGAAATCGATTACATTGCCAATATAATCGAATACTTTTGAAAAAAAAAATCCATTAAAATCAATTATGATCGATTATAATCCATTATTTTTGGCAGTGAAATTGATTGTCTTTGCCGTGATAAACCATAATAATTGTTAACTTTTGCAATAAAGTCCAATATAATTCATTATAATCGATCATAGTACATTTTATTTTTTGAACTAAATTCGATTATTTTTGCAAAACTTTTTGCAAGTAAAATTGCAAAAGACATGTTTAGCCGCTCAAGGAATTTTAGCGTCCCAAGTAAAGAGCTAAAGAAGGGCGAAGTAAACTGGGTGGTGTCAATTAGGGGGAGAGGGGCGACTGGCAGTTGTGACAATTCGCCTGAGAAAATTCCAAATTGAAAACTTAGGCACTGAGCTCTCATGGATTCTAATTGATTACTATGGATTCTCGACAAACAAAATGATCCATTATAATTCATTACAGATGAACAATTCAGACCACAAATTCTTGTGAAGTCACTCTTGTGAAGAATTTTCAAATTCTAAGCAGTTTGTAAAAATTGCTTCTGCTGGAAGACACAGGGGACTGAATAAGCATAACTTGTTTCATCAAAGCAAATTGGAAAGAGATGTTGAGTTACGAAATGCACAAATCGTTTGTTCAAGTCGCAGAGAGATGTTTTACAAATCAATACATTAAGTCAACAACTAGATATAGGAGCACAATTGAAAGAGTGGTATCAAGGTGCAACATCTACTCCTTATGGTCATATACTCACTGATTTATCTCCAAAAATTATTTATTCGCTGAAATATTGCACAAACAGCGGATCAGTTCCATCAAAATTTTAACTACCATTAGGAACAGAAACAAAGTTTTTCGACGATGAGCTTACAATACGTCTCTATACTCGCAATATTTCAAAACAATTCATCCTCCATTGTCCAAAAAATTTCATTCAGTTCTTCAGCGAATGTCTGGTAAATTTGCTGCGAGGTGAGCTACAGGATCTCCGAAAAGTAGACGTAGTAAAATATCGAAGAGAAATATCAGAGCTCACACGAAGAAGAATTTCACTGCATAAAAGAACAACTATTTTAAGCTCCTCAAAAATCTTACAATTATTATCTCTTATCACTCTTTTTGCCATTAAACGATTGACAGAGTATAGATCAGTTTGTTCTAATTCTTTACTCAGTTTATCAATCACAAAATACGCTCCCAAAAAACCTAAATTGGAACAAAAGCACGAAAAAGAAAAAATTGTACCAAAATTTTTGCTTCTATTTACAGTTCTGTAAATGCGAGGCTGAAAACGAGTAACAATAAGCATCCCATTGATTTATTTTGAATTCTCCCAGAGTTAAACTAAATCAGTCAGAAAATATCATATCAGATAATCGAGACACAAAAAATTTTGTTTTTGAGTTTTGTGTGCACTCCATTTTGGAAGCTACTCAAATTCCACCTAAACTTGTTATCAATAATAATGCCAAAGCGAAAGACAGAGGAACTTGGATCCCTTTAAAAATCTGAAAAGGTAAGTCTGAAAAGATTGTATTCGAGTGATAGAGCTGCGTACGGATCTGTGCGAAACTTGAGTAAAGCAAGCGGTTTGTCGAAAAAGAAAGTGGAACAATTTTTACAAACAAAGGCATCGTAAGCAAAATTTGGTCCTCCAACCAGTTTCCGAAGACTTCAAGTTTTTTCAAAACATGTCAATAAATCTGGTGTATGGACTTGGCTTTCGTAGACAAACTAGCGAGTCAAAACCATGGAGTCAAAAATTCATTGGTTGCTGTTGATGTTTTTTCGCGATTTGTCAGGGTTCAAACAATGAAATCAAAATAGGCCAAAGACACTCTGCAAGCTTTCAAAAAACTGATTTTTTGAGAAAACACTCCTGAAAAAATTTGGATTGATAAAGGAACAGAATATTTTGGATTTTTTAAAAAAAATTTGCAAGGAGAAAGACATTGAAAATTATTCAACCATGAATAAAACAAAAGCTGCATTTGCAGTGAGAACCATCCAATCATTAAAACACTTAATTTACCAATACATAGATGATCATGGTCAAAAATTCATTCACAAGTTACTTCAATTTGTGTCTTCAATGAATTGTCACGTCAACAGATCTATTGGGAAATCACCTAGAGATGTGAAAAATAATGATTTTTTATCAAAAGTGTAAGACAAATTGTTCATGATTTATACTGAAAGAAAAATCAAAAATGGGATAGAGTGAGAATTTCGAAAAAGGATATACCTTTTCGAAAAGGGTACAAACCAAAACCTACAGACAAAATTTTTTGAATTTCGGCAATAACAGCAAAAAAACCTCCTAGATACATCATCAAAGACCTCCACAAGGAAGAAGTTCTGTGAAAATCTTATAAAAAAAAGCTGAGAAAATTTTCGAATTAAACGTAAATCATTTTTTAAACTCAAATTCTATCGATCAGTTATCATGGAGTCTTTTGCTAATGAGTTAGTTTCTAACGCTTCTTTTAATTGTTATCCGAATAATAGTCTTAGTTCGTTTACAAATTTTCTACCGAAACAAATACTTTTAAAAGGAGAATAGGAGGTTGCGTTTTCAGAAATATCATACCCTTCTTTGTACCAAAATGCTACTGAGGGAAAGTTTACTTTCGTAGAAGGCGGGGAAAGTTCTCAGAAGAAAAGAAAGATGGAACCTATGCATATTGAACCAGGATTGTATCCAAGTACTGTTGGTACTGCTGTAGCCTTGAACAACAAACTTCGAGAACGTCTAGGTGCTCAAGAATTCGAATATAACTGAATCTATGTATCAGTAGACAAAATTTAACAAAAAATTGCCGTTGACTTATCTGAGGATCAATCAATTTTTAGTATCCAAAGTTCTGATTTGATTTACATTTTTTGTTGTGATTTAGAACAAAATCAAACAGGGTTC
This sequence comes from Symsagittifera roscoffensis, assembly GCF_963678635.1. NCBI lineage: Eukaryota > Metazoa > Xenacoelomorpha > Acoela > Convolutidae > Symsagittifera > Symsagittifera roscoffensis. Next base: position 58,968,075 of record NC_087064.1, read on the forward strand.
AAAATGAGTGGAAAAGGACAGCATCATCCTCATTATTCCTACGACATTATAGGAATTCATTCTTTGATGTTATATACTGATTTAACAGAATATAACATAGTTGGCGATACAAAAAATCCTTTATTGCCTTGTTTTCTTTCCATTTCCAAAGGGAAAAACAGAGACATAATATCTACAGGATAGTACATGAATTATCAGTCCTTTACAAAGTTACAGTTTAAAAACTATTAAAAAACTCTTTCCATAGTATCAAGATAGAACTAAGAAATAGTACAGGTGAAAAATTTTTGTGTCCGTAGGAATTACATGAGTTGTTCTCTTGTTTCGAAAGATTTCGAAAAATCATTTTTGGCTACAACTTCACACGAGATCGTTGCTCAAAATTCAGCTGATTTCCCTATTTTTTGAGGAAATGCAAGACAACGTGGAAGAGGTTTTGGTGCTCTTACGAAAACTCATTGGAGAACTGCAAAAAGAGTTGGGGCAGATTTATTTAAAATCGCTGCTCCAGAGATTAGGGAAGTTGTTAGTGGACGCAAAAAGCTCAAAACATTTGCAAAAAATGTGGCAACAAAAACAGTTTGGATACAATTGGGAGGTGGAAACAAGAAATCAAAGCGTAGAACCAGATCCATTTCTCGAAAAAATAGATCGAAAAACAGTCGCTCTCGCAAAGAATTTTTTGACAATATAAAATGAGTATAGGCCAAAGTAGTTGTTTTCGGTAGGTAGCTTTTTCATTTTCTTTGTTGGAGATTATTGATAAAGTCCCAGTTTTGAAAACAATTAAGTCATTTTATCCATAAGAATTATTCCCCAGAATTTCTCTAGATGAAAGCAGTTTTGAGCTTGAATTTGAAACGGATCGTAATCTCTACTTGAATATACGCGATACCCATCTTAGCTTAAAGCATCAATTATTCAAGGTAGGATTGATTGATGCTTTCAAGAGGGAAAATGCAGAACATAAAGCGAAATCCGAGAATGAATCGGATGAGGAACCAGATCCCTACTTAACTCATGTAAGCAATCTACTACATTCACTATTCTCCAATTGTGAACTTTATCTTAACAACACAATGGTTTACAACAGCAATGGATTTTAACCTCATAGGGCACAAATATCGAACGAATTCAAATCGTCGGCAGTGAGTAATTAAGGAATACTTGCTTGTCATCGATAAGGTTTTGAAGAATTTCCTGATGCATTTAATATGCATCCGTTCACAGATAGAGCAAATTCCTTAGGAACAGGTATAACTTTTTCACTCTATGGGAGGCTCGCCATTAATTTGTTTACTTGCGAAAAATTATTACTACCAAAAAACAAAGTTCGAAATAAACTAATTCGAGCTAAAAGTAAAATTTACATGGTATCTGATAATCCAAATGTCAGTCTGAAATTTGTTGATTGTTCGCTGTTTACAAGATGAATTTCAGTTTCTGAACCTAATAATCAACACTTGCAATGTAATCTGGAAAGAGAACCTGTTCAATACAATTACATGGAAACTATAGCAAGAACTGTCATCATTCCATGTCGTCAAAACCAATTCATAAAGGAAATTATTTTCAATAAAGCTCGAATAAGAAAAATAGCTAGCTGTTGCAATGAATACAAATTCAGCTGTTGTGGGATCTTTTCAAGAAAACTCTTTCAGCTAACAACAATTTCAGTTGAGAGAGCTTAAAATTATTCGCGGTTGAAGAGAAATTTTTTTATTGGATACAACTTCTCCATTCGTCCTAATGTTACAACAATGAAAGCAATCCATTTTAACGAAGATTTACGAGATCTTCCAATAGAAGTTTTTCGAAATCCCAATGTTTTTGTTTTTGACATGACTTCACTTCAGCATGCAGCTGAACAATGGCATTATCCCGAACTTAGTGGAGAGTGTTTTTCCAATTTCCCTTGGAGCAAGTCTCGGAAGTGATAGTCTTGGGAGAACTACTATCAAACGTTCAAATTGAAAAATTCAGAACAGTTGCTAAAAATGTTTAATTTTTTGAGTTTTCAGGTTGCTATAAAATTATTCTAAGTTTTGGGACTTTTCATCGCTATTGTCTTTTTACTATCTTTTTTACTAAATCTCCAGCAGACACTGTATGCTGTTTAATTGAAAATACGAGAATTTACTACAATCTAGACTGTAAAGCAGTAATTAATAGTCTTTGTCCAGTACATAAGGCTCATGTGTGAGAATTTGTTGGTTAATTACCTAAATGCGTGTAATTCAATAACCTTCGTTTTTTATCCTCAATTACACACTCAAACTATTTGTTTATTTGTTTTTAGATGTAAATCAGCTAACAATTGCAAAAATGGATACCTGTTTTATTTTTGGAAGAACTTCTGAACTCAGGTTTAAGTACATGGGATCTTAACCCTCTGATAAAGTACCTCAACTAACAAAACAACTTTGTAAGTGTAAATTATAGCGGTAAATTTACTATACGATGCAGTGAATTATATACTTTCTTTCAAATTTAATTTTTTTTTTCATAAAAACTCATTTTTTTGAAAATGGAAAAGGAGTAGGTTTCACTATAGCTTCAGGTAAATAGAACACTGGTGTAAAGATTAAGATCATTTAATAAAATAGTCAATAGATCGAAATATACCAAATCTTATCGTGTTTTTTAAATTTTTTTGTAGTTTTTGAAAATCTTACAGTTGACTTACCATGAACCAAAAAATATAACAACTTCATTCCACAATCTGCACGTAATTAACCTTTGATTTTTACCAATTAGATAACACGCGCCAAAATTTTTGCGAAAAAAACAGACATCTCTACACAAAATCCAAAAAATAACGTTGTTCTTACCCATTCTCTTACCATCACACAAACCATGAAACTTTACCAATTCTATTCCTCATCTTATTACGATGTAGGCTCTATTCCCTATCTTAATATCTAGCTTGCATGCCCCTATTCCCAGCTTAAAACATGCTTTCTGCTAAACTGTGGGGGAGGGAGGTAAACAGGGTCCGGGGGGCAGTAAAGTAAACTGGTGAGCTGGGGGAACACCGTTCAAACCACAATATATAAAAATTATATATATACATTTTGAAGTGAAATCTAACATTTTATGAAACGTATTTCGTAGCATTTGCATAAACAGGAACTGAGAGTTCACAAATAAGTTTCACAAATAACCTCTCAAAAAATTCATTTTAATCAGGTGTTAATTGATTATAATGGATTACATTGGCAAAAAAATCAGGATTATAATCCTTATTTGATGGTTTATAATCGAATATATTGGATTATTTTTACCTAAAATTAATAGAAATATAATACTTTTTTGATGGAATATAATCAGTTATTTTGTAATTTTACAGATACTGGCCATGTTATGACAATATAATCGATTATGATCTGTGGGCGCTCGGTGCGGGAATTTAATTATTTTTAAAATTTAATCGAATATCTGGCACTGGCTTATACTTAGTCAGAAAGTTCAGAAAGAGTTCTTGCGTTTTTTTTTATTTGGAACTAAAAATAAAAATCTAAACCTTATAATTGATAATGATAATTCTTATACTGTTTCCCTGCTTATCTGCACTGGAGTTGCATGGATAATAATCATTTATATTGTCATTTTATAGTCAGTACCGTGGGTGGATTCAAAGATCAGGCGAGGGGGAGGTTGTAACAAAAAACTTTGGTGAAGGGTTTAAAAAGAAAAATGGGGTTGAATATGTGTTGTTCTCTCTTAGTAACGCCCTCCTCCGTCCCCTTTCAATTGTAATCAAACTGGGGGGGGGGGGGGGGGGGGGGGGTTGAGTTTGAGAGTAAACTTTGGTAAACATGGAATATGGGGGCTGGTCGTAGGGATAAACGTTGGGGAGTGGGGGGAGGGGATTTGGGCACGTGTGGATAGGTGGCAAAGTGAGGGGGAGATTAATTTGAGTATGTTTAGATTGCGAATAGCCCGTGTGTAACGCAGAAATGTTTCAAGTTTTGCAAATGATTTGCAAAAAAAATTAAACATTATAATCCGTTATAACCAATTATAATGGCTTTTAAATGGATTATAATCAATTTTAATGGATTTTAGTGGATTGTGTTTTTGTACGAAAATAATCAATTATAATGTCAATAAAATCGATTTGGTGGTCTAAATTTGCAACAATAATGGACTATAATGACAATTTTTAGACAACAATTTTCCATTATAAACGATTTTTATCCATGGAACTCCGGTGCGGGTAACCACCATCCAACGACGACTCCTGGAAAAAAGCGCTGAACAGTTTTAACCAGTTTTGCGATTTTGAGGCGATTTCACCAGAAACCTCACCAAAAATCGAATTATGGTTTTTTTCGCCAGAAATCGAGTTATGGCTTTTTTTTCTCCGATTTTCACCAGAAATCGAATTATGGTTTTTTTCGTTAAAAGCCATTTGAGTAGCGAATGGGTTCCTTCGCAGCTAAAGGTTTTTTCCACCGTGAGTTTAAATCTAGTTGTACACATGTGATTTAATTCTCTTTTGTGACTTTCTAGGCACTGTTACATTTCCGGCTAATGGGAACTCTTCCGATTTCATCAGAGTGGTGTCTCCAAACACGAAAGCAGATGTCATTTTGGATCACTTCTGCAAATCTGGTTTAAATAACGTCAGATTGGATAGCTTAGAATTAGTAATTTCTGTGAATGGAACATTTAATGAATCTCCCCAAAAAGCCGACGCCCAAAAAGGTCAGTGAGCTTTTTTGCAGAGTTTTTCATCACAGTTTTTCTAATAGCCTAAATGGAATTACAGGAATTGCTTTATTATGTTACGAAGCCTCGTTTTTGCTGGTAAACTAGAGTGTTTAGAACATTGTATGTCATCAACACAGTATCAGCGATATCTGCTAATTGTTCCGACTTTCGATACGAAAGTAACGGAATATTTGTGCTCGGGGTGGGTTTTTTTTCTTCAGACAAACTTCGACTTTTTAACTAGCCATTTTTGACGGAATATTTTTATATCATTCGAAAAGTATTGTTGTCTTGAGCTTAAATTTGAAAAGATATTTTACCGTAAAGTTATGAGGGTTCAAAGATTGCCATTTTGGCCATTTTGACCAATTTGGGACAATTAACGCGCGATATAATTTTTTAACAAATACTTTTTTATCCCCCATCGAAAATATCGACTCCCTAAAATCAAATTTAAAAAGATATTTTACTCCGATCAATTTTTGGGAGGTTGAAAACTGCCAATTTGGCCATGCTCTGACTAATTTACGCCCGCTTTGTTGATTTTATCCATAATCCCGGAAGCGTGACGCGATATACTTATGGGTGGCAAGTTATCACAACAAAATCGTTCCGAAATGGATTGAGGCTCGTTCCGAATTGGATCGTTCCGAATTTGTCGTGTTCATTTCTTACGGCTCAAACTTTTACATTTGATCTCTGATATTATCCAAAACCTATAGCTTTTCGATATTTTCTTTTCCTGAAAACTATTGGATATAGATTAAGGGGAAGTCGGAACATTCAAGGCTTTGCCTTGATGTACGAGCGTTCCTGTTTTGCTGTATTTGAATTCTTTTTTAAATTTTACTTTGCTCAAAAAAATACTTCCATTTCATAGTTTTTAATAAACACCAGAAGCAGACGTAAGGGTGAAAATATGGATTTTATTTCTAGAAAAGTGATTAATTTTCAACTTTTTCTTTGGGCGTTAAACGAGAACTTTAATTTATTTATTCGGTGTTCGCAACCTAAACAAACCAAGCTAATACTTATTTAGTTTGATGTAAATTCTTTTCAGCACAAAGAATACTCTCATTTCATTCATTGTTTTTTTTTAATATTCACCAAAGAAAACAAAAAGTGAAAACTATAATCAAAATTTTCAACAAACCCGAAACTGTTTTAATTTATTTTGGTAAAGTATGAACCACGATTGAAAGCTTTTAAAGTGATCATTCTTTCAGTGTCTTAGAACGCTTTTTGTGCTTCCAAGTTTGTATCGAAATAAACACACGGATCCAAATTTTTTCTAATTTCAGGTACAAAGGAGAAATTTAATAAGAAGTCTGACCGTACCAGGACAAAATTTGTTCGTTCTTGTAGCTGCTACTTTTGTGCTAAGGAAAAATTTATATGTCGAGTCAATTTTAAGGTACCTCCAACTGTACAACGCTTTGCCCTGATAGGAGAGGACATGTTGGTAGAAATTTTCTTGACACTATAAGTAGAAGCAACTTGGATCCATGTGTTTGCTTCAATGTAAAGTTACTAGCCACAGAGATGAAGAAAATTCAGTGATATATCATATTGAATTTTTTTTGTGATTTATGCGTTATCAAGGAACTACTCAAATTAATGCCCAATGATATTTCAAAAACTTTTTGTTATTGACTGTTTTGGATGAGATTGAAGGTGGATGAAGTGAGAGTCACTTTTTGACCTAAAACAACTTATAACAAAGTAGAATTAGATAATATTTGTTGAGCTGCAATTTTTTAAAACGTTTCGCCCAACACTCAACGGAAACTGTAAACTTGACAAAAGTTGTTTTCGTTTTTTTGCCGCGATAACTGCTGTCTGAACAACCGATGCTTCTTATACAGCACGTGGCTAACTATGCTTGTGTAGGGGCGGATTAAGGAAGGAAACAAGAGGGGCGTGGACGCCCCCTCCCTCTCAGGGATTCAACCCCCTCGCCAATCAAAGGGTCTTCTCTTTGGTACTTCTGTATGACATCAATTTTCGACAACCAACCCTAAAAATTTACTAAAGAAGCGGAGAAGCCATTTATCGCCAAAATATACAATTTATGAATGGAAACGCGCGCCGAAAAACGCAATTTTTGGTTAACAATTTTTTTTTTGAAAACTTGTCTCCCTCCCTAGATCCGCTCCTGCTGGTCCTAGATCCGCCATGCTTGTGATTACATCCGCCCCGGCTTTGGAGTATATTAAATAGAGATTGCGTTTTTTCTACACATTGTCAATGAAGTATCATTGGGTCGAGTGATGTATCAATATGAAGCCCTATCTGTCTTGATGAAAGTTCTACAAAAAAAACTCCACTCGATTAATTGCAATCGGAATGAAGAGGCCAAAATGCTTTTTTGAAACCTCGTTTTGAAAAAATTTTTGAAGAAATTTACTTGAACCGTTCAACGCAAAATTTTGTATAAACGCAGTCTTTATAGTGCTTAAGGAGGTCACAAAAAGTGCCGAAAATCTGTTTAAAGAGTTGAGATTGTTCATCATACAAAGTATTGAATTATTTTTGGTCTGGATTTTGTTGCCTTGTCCTTGGGCTCAGGAAACTGATCATGGTGATGGGCAGTGGCGGATTTGGTGGGAAGGGGAGCCCCCTCACCAACCACAGGATTCACCTTTGCAATTGTTTTATGACCTCCATTTTTGGCCGACCAGCCCTAAACTTTTTCCATATACGCTTTTGGCGCCAATGTATTAGAAAGCGTTATCGAACAGCCGGAATATGCTTTTAAATACTCAAACCATCGGACTTTTTTTTGGGTTGACAACTTTTTAAACATAATCATTTGAATCACATACTTTTCTTGCAAACTATCTGAACAAATTTGATATCATAGGTTTAATCAAAACAACATTTTTTTGAAAGCCTTTCTTTAGATTTGACTATGCCCAGTTTGTTAAGAAAAAAGTTATGGCCTTGAACCTAATCGAAGTTTTGGAACTTAAACAGTGTTTTGGAAACCTTTTGACTTTAACTACCGTGGCATTTCTCAGGTTATGTTCAATTGTGAAACCCGGTTTAGGAAATATTTTCAGCTTAAGCGGCCACCACCTGCTTTTTGCAGAAAAACTTTATGGATTTTGGAAATTCTTTTGACCATTTTTTAAGAAAATTACACAATCAAATCTGACATGAAAAGTTTAATTGAAAAAACCGGTTGTGATAACGGTTCCTGCAGAAGCGGCGACTCCTTAGTTTTTTTAACGAAAAATGTTATCTCCTTGTGAAAATTGATTATCTCAAAACTTTTCACTCTTCTCACTTATTTCAGTAGAGAAACAACTATGTTTTTGGCAAGTCTAATTTTTGAAATGACAATTTTCGTGCCACATCAGTGTAGCAAATCCAAATAATATCAAAACGTACCTCCAGCCTCACCTGGGCCCTTTTTGTTTTTTTTTGTAGCGGCATGCAAAAATTGTGGTTTGCCTAATTTTTTTCAACATTTAAAATTTTTTTTCGACTAATGTTTTTCTTATGTTTGTGTTGTATCGCAAGTGGTGGGAAATTTTTATCCATTAAATATTTATCCATTTCTGTTATCTCCAGAATTCAACAATTTGAAGGAGGCGTTGGCCAATATCCTCATTATTGGAAATGGATGGGTAGTCAGTCCAGGTGAATCATCCAATCAGCTTTTCAGTCTGGAAGATGTGGAGCAAAAGTAAGGGAACTAAGTTTTGTCGTTTAGAACTAAGTTTTTACAAGATGTAGCTCGGGTGAAACAGTTCTAAATCGATAGCTTAATAAAACTATTTTGTTGCCGCGGTTATTCATTTAGAAAGAACAAATTATTTTAAAGAATTGTTAGATTTTCTTCAGACAAAAACAATTCCTAAAACGTCCCCCAGATCGAGGTTTTTCCCAGGCTTGCCTACCCAATACCCTAGTTGGATGTAGTGTACATTACTAAAACCAGAGTCAAACCAATTGAGTAGTTTTTAAGCAGACTTCATCTAACATATTGTTCCAGAGTAATTGGTTTTGAACACTTTTTAAAAATCAGGGAACTAGCGGTCGACTTGAAACAATCATTCAATTTCGTGTCAGTGGCTTTTGTTGAATACGAGAAATTGGCGGACAAACAAGTGCTAGTTGAGCCTGTCAGTTCCAATCTGAGGATCTACAGTCCTTCATCGACACACCACAACATCATGTCTGAAAAAAGGTGAGGGTAATGAAAAGATTCAGTCATCCGGTTGAATAAAGCGGCTCAATCCTATTTCTGAGTTCGGCACGTAACTGAATCAACATAACTGCAAATTAAAAGTTTCTCTGCATCGGTTTGTCTAATTGTTTTTATTTGACATTTTGTTTCATGCAACCCGGAGGTTAGGGAATACATGCTATATGATATAATTTTAAGAATTAACAAGTAATCATTACGAGACCAAACTGTGCACTATATAGGCGCACAGTTTGGTGTCTGCATGTCATTGGAATCCAAAGACAAGTCTTGAAACACAATCTAAACGTAAGTGGGTTTCCCTTAGAGCATTTTGGTGGATTCCGCAACAAGCGAATTTAGCTAGTTATTCTGGATTCCGCAACATTCAGCGGATTCTGCAAATTACAATCAGATTCCGCAATTTTTTTATTAGACTGTACTAAACCAGTTCTGGCGTATGAACAATTGAAAGCTGAGGCTACAATTACCAACTAACAAAGGCGAAATTTAAAAGCAAGGATTTAACGATTGTCAGCGGAATCCATGAATTTATCTTAAATCATTGGTCAACTAAATCGTGGTTGTACCATTTGGTATTTGGGTTAAATTTCCCAGCAAGCAATTTTCGGGATCACAGTTTTGAGAACACAACGCTAAACATCCCCGAATAAAACCACTTTTTAAGATTAGTATCATGCAACATTTGATTTTTTTTCAGTATTTGAGATCTTTCCAGATATTTTTCAGAGATGCAACAACAATTGAGCTATTTATTGAAACAAATTGAACGAAACGTATTGTCAGCAATTGAGATTATACGGCGCGCTGCGCTGTAAAAATGAACAAACTAAGCGGAACAAACACACATGAAGATTGGTTCGTGTGCACATGCGTTGCTTAATGAGTATGTGATTATAACAAATTTTCTTTCGCGAGCGTCTTTGAAGCATTAGTGGGTTTGTGTGTAGTAAGTAGTAAATTAAACTTTTGTCAGTTGCTTAATTTTTGCCTTCCCAATAAATTGAGTTCAATATTGCGCATCTGTTTTGTTCATTGGAAATCTGATTCGAAATTTACTAGTTTCACAAGCTTAGTTTTAGATTGCGCATTTTGCTTGTTTGGACTTGGAAGTATACTTTTTTGTATGTTTACGAGAAGATTTTTGGCTCATTTTGACTGTTCGTTTGCATGAGTTAAATGAAATATCTCTAAATAGACTTTTTGAAAAATTGTTGGAGTTAGCTAGGATGACTGTTTGCTTAAAGTTTTTTGAAGCAATAAAAAATTTGATTCGATGCAACTTGATTAATAAATTTTTGAGGAAAAAGGCTACTCACTAATGTATTTCAATGATTTGAGCTGTAAAATCTACAAGTGATGATACTGAGGTGATAATGAACTGATCGGGCCAGTGGGCAAGTAAGAGTCGGTGAAAGGTAGAGTGTAGACTTGCGTTTTTATGGTAATGATGGCGCACTTTCCGATGCAAAAGCCTCACTAACCGAAAAAAGCCAGTAAAGAGAGCCAGATAAAGGTGGTACAAAGAAGTATCTGAATCAATTGATTTTTTCTTTGTTTTCGTTTGTTCCTGTACGAATAAAACGAAATCTAAGCTCAAGAAAGGGTACAAGAGGCGAAAAGATTTGGGGCACATTTTGAAAGAAATTCTGGCGATCTTCGTGTTAGCAAAAATTTTGAGTAATCATTTTGGTCTGAAAGGAACCCCTCGCTGTGTTTTTGTGCTTTTCGGGCGCTTTTTGCATTAAGTTTTCAGTGAAGTGTTCAGGCGATCTCGTCGCTTGTTGTTATTTGGTAACTGTTTTTTGGCATACTTACTTAGCTTAACGTTAAATTAAATTTTAGGCTAAGCGTTGGTTTCTTACGTTTTTTTAGTGGTCGCAGTGTCACCTGAAAAAAAAAAACGGAATATTTATGCTAGGTGTGGTTTTTCTATTCAGTCAACTTTGACTGATCGAGAAAATACTTTTCAACCAAATTTTTTTATTTCGCATTGAAGATATCGACCTCCTGAGTTCAAATGTAAAAAGATATCTTAGCTCCAATTATTTTTTGTTAAGTTCTAGGGGTTTTAAAACTGCCAAATTGAGCATATTCTGGACTAAGTTATGATCGCTTTGAAGAGTTTGTTCATATTGCTGAGAGCGTAACGCAAATTATTTATGCGTACCAAATTATCCTGCGCAACAAAATCGTTCCAAATGCAATTGAGGCTAGCTAATCGGTTCCATCGTATTAATTTCATAAGACTGAATATTTCACACTTTGATATTGTCCGAAATTTATATGTTTTCGATATTTTTTTTCCTAAAAACTAATCGATCTGAATTAAAGGACAGTCGGAACATTCAGTGTTTTGCTCTGATATACGAGCAGTCTTGTTTAGATTACACATTTCGCTTATTTGGAAGTCCACGATTCATTTTGTCTATTTGTTTGCTGTGTTGCTCCAAACTTTGGAAAAAGCACCAGGGAAATAAATTTGTCATCGAAAACAGCTGTTTAGGTTTTTTCTTGCTAACTTTGTCTTCGTTTTCTAAAAATCAATGTTCTCTTTGACCATTTGGCTTCTCTTTACTTAAACTTTAGAGAACTGATAAAATTGCCGTGTTTGGAAAAAATGGATGTGAAGATCAGACATTTGCGCAATATAGGATTTTTTTGACGTCCTTAACCAGCAGAACGAAATCAAATAAAGTTTTGTTGTTTTTTTTGAAAATTTTATTCGATCTTTGAGATAACGGCTCAGAATGTTAACTAGCGTAAATATAAATCTAATAAAATTTTCTGATCAGTTTAAGGGCTGGAATCATTTTCTTAACATCATTTCAGAGCCTACCAGTTTTAGCGACGCTATGCGCTATTTTATCAGGGGCGGATCTAGGGTTTTCTCGGGTAAGGCGGATTTTCAAAAAAGTTTCGAAAATTTCGTCAACCTTTTTTTTAGGTCGACCTTGATTTTTTGAGCTCTCCCAAATCACTATTAAGACCCCATTTTGACCAAATTTTCTGCGGCGCAGGCAAGTTTTTGAAAAAACAGGCTAAAAAAAGCATTTTTAGCTGTTTTTTGGAACAAACTTTGACCAAAAAAAAAATTGCGTTTTTTCGGCGCGCATCCTACACTCAAAACTAATATATTTTGGCGCCAAAGGCGCTTTTTGAAAAAATTTTTGAGTCAGTCAACCAAAAAAATATATCTTAAAATAGTACAAAGGGGGATCCCGGAGGGGTGTAAAAGGCCTGAAAAGGCAGTCTGAACATTCATGACTTTGCCGTGATACAAACAGTATTGTATGAAATTTGGTTTTCAACAAAACTCGTAATCTCACTCCTAATTGTTCCAATTTACGAAAAAAGTGACGGAACAATTGAGATTGTTTTTTCTCCACACCAATTTTGATTTCTTAACTAGCAACTTTTGACAATAATTTTTTCATAACATTCGAAAGGTACTGTTTTCCTGCGCTGAAATGTGAAAAGATATTTCACTTGTGATTTTTTATCGTACAATAATGGGATTTAAAGATTGCCAATTTGGCCAATTTGCGTCAAGTAACGCGCAATAGATCTATCACTGTGTACTTTACATTGCGTGCCGGGGAACAATTTTCTGAATAATCTCAAAAGTTAAGTTGAAGGTGTTTTTCGAAAAAAGTGAACACGGACTTCAAAAAACAGTTGGAACTTTAAAGGCATCGCACTGATACAGGCAATTTTTTTTTCACAAAATATATTACCATGTTATGATCGATCGTTTTTGTTTGCGATAAGTTTCATTTTGTTATTTCAGCCTTTCTTGTACATCTTTTTTTTTCTCTTTCTCCTCTCTTTCCCTCTCTCTCTCTCTCTCCTATTTCTCTCCTATCTCTCTCTCTCTCTCTCTCTCTTATTTCTCTCTTCTCTCTCTTTCCCTCTCTCTCTCTCTCTCTCTCTCTCTCTCTCTTTCTCTCTCTCCTATTTCTCTCCTATTTCTCTCCTATTTCTCTCCTATATATCCCCCTTTCCGCTATTTATCTCTTCTCTCTGTTTTCCTCTCTCTCTCTCTCTCTCTCTCTCCCCTATTTCTCTCCTATCACTCTCTCTCTCTCTCTCTCTCTCTCTCTCTCTTTCTCTCTCCATCTTTCTCTCTCTCTCTCTCTCTCTTCCTCTCTCTCTCTCTTTCTCTCTCTCTCTCTCTCTCTCTTTCTCTCTCTCACTCTCTCTCTCTCTCTCTCTCTCTCTTCCTCTATGATAAGTATTATAAGTTTTTTTGAGATGCCAAAATTGCTCAAACACGCTTGGGTATTGCCTCAAAAATAACTTTTATTGCGACTTTCGAAGGTCGTTTCGAGCTCTTTTCTAGTTCCCCTTCTTGGCTGCATAAAATGAACAGTTTGAACACTTTGTTTTTTGTTTCAAAAAATGTACTATTAGCAATTTTGATACAATTTTTTCTTATTCGAGAGTTGTGGTTAACTGGAGAGCAGCACGTAATAACCATAAGATTTTGCAGCCTATCCATAATCAAACTGTTGTTGACTCGTTGCAATGGAAACCCGCAGCCTCGCGACAATTCGTACCTAAAACTAAGGTTTTTTTATTGAGGCAGGAGTGCAATTGAAAACAGTCAAAATGTCGTCGAATATTCTATAAGAAAAAGTTAATTTGAGTTGAAAAAGTTAATATTCTACAAGAGCCATTTTTGAGTTTTAGTACTTCTGAAAGTCTTCATATACTGTCATCAGAGAACACTCACTTAGTCATAGTTGATTCAACTTCAGCCGAAAAAGGTGAACCGAAGAGTGATCTTCGAGAGCTGCGTACTTCTTTTGAGGAGTGTTTGATCGCAGAGAGAAATCGGACGCTACCCCCCATAATAAACATCTTCGCCGGTGGATCAGATGCTGATATTACCAAGTAAGACTAAAAAGTTTTGTGCTGGTATAAGTCTGGGTTGTTTCCTGCGTTTCCTTTTCCCACCTGTAATATTTTTCTTTTAAAAAAATCATCTAATCGAAATTTCTTATAATGATCCTTGTGGTCAGAAAACGTTTTGCTACTTGAACAACCACTTTGTTGTTGTTGTTAGTTTTGTTTTTTGCACCAATTTTTCAAATATGATGTTTTGGACGCCATCTTTTCTACCTATAGTGGCTTTCAGTATGATGCAGAAACTGGAAAGGAACCAAACTGTCATTCTTATTTCTGGCCTTGGTGGACTTTGTGATCTCGCCGTTGACGCTCTCAGCAACACAGGTTCCAGGAAATTGAACTCAGAAAACCCCGGATTGTGCGAAAGACTGGCGGCCTTCCAGAAGAGAGAAAACTTACATTTGGTTGACTTGTTAACCAAAGACAGTCACAAACAGGTGTATGAGGTTGGATCGAAGCTACTCTCGCCCGACAAGAGAATAAAGTTGGGTAAGATAAAGTTTCATCACATAACAGCCAGCAGAAAAATTAACCTGCTGTATAAGGGCTAGGCCACTGAAAACGAAGCGCTGAAAATTCCGATTGAAATTTCAGGTGTTATAAATTTTTTTTTCAAAAAAACATGCCTGAAAAAAATCAAATTTTAATTTTTTTAAAGTTTTTTAAAAATCTTCCCCTGCATCCAATGTTAACTGCAAAGCGTATGTTTCGCGTATACTATTTGAATCCATTATCGTTCTTCAAATCAAATTTGGAATAATTTACTACCCGGGCAAAAAACTGGAGTTTTTGCGCGCATTTATCAACCCAAGTTGGCCAGTTTGAAAGTGTTCAAGCCCCAATAATTTCACACAAAACATTTACATGCTAAATATTTGATAAAGTTTCAGCTGAAGAGTTTCAATCACTTCAAGATGCTAAAACAAATCTGTCAAAGCAATTGAATAAAAAAATCCAATCGGTTTAATTGAAAAACAATCCAAACATTACTTTTTTCCTTTTGTTCGCGCAGAAATTGGATCTTCTCGGAGCAGAACTTGATCTTCTTGACTTTTTCCCCATATTTCCCGTACTAATTCTCTAAAGGCAACCTGAGTTTGTAATTGAGTGACGAGAGAACAAGGAGTGAGGAGTGTGGGGGACAGTTACCGTACCATAACCTAAGTATCTCACAGGACATGAGAGAGAGGGAGATTGAGAGTTCTTAAAATGGTATATGTAACGTTCTTTACCCAAAATGCTTGTCTACCTGAGACATATGAAACAATATCCAAACATAAAAAAGGCTATTTAGCTGTATGAATACTGGATATATTTGCCAAAGTAATTCAAATTGTCTTTTTGGAAATTGATTTTAATTGATTTAGTTGAGACTTGACTTTTGTTCATTAGCAATTGAATTTTTTGATATGTTTCTGTTGTTGTCTGTAAAGTTTTTGACACGTGGGTCATAGTAGCGCGAACATAGCCAAGCCCCTTTGCAAGTTGCAAAAAAAGTCTGTTTTGTCGAGGCATCTCGTGTGTCGTCAATAGTAGTAGTCGTAGTCAAAGAGTTGTTCGTAATGATGTTTCTGATGGTGAATATTCTATTTTTCTGCTGCATCTTGTGCTGTTGTCAATGACGAAGTTGCTGTTGATGGGATATGGATTCTGCTGAGTCAGTATCCAAAGCTAGTGAGCTACGATGCTGCGGCTGTGTTCCAAACCACAATATCCATTGCTGTCGTGAATATGCTGCAGAAAGAGGCGATTGGGTTGTTGTTGTGCGTCCATGGTTACAGGGTGGCAGCTGGAGAGAACAATTGTTGCTTTGCTGGGTCGTCCTTTGGTCCGAAGACAATCATGTTCCTCAAGGAAAGAGCAGAGTGATTGCAGTCGGCTGCAGGCTGGTATTGTGGTCTTTTTCCTAAGGCTGCCATCTTCCTTGAGGAAAATGTCGATTTGGGAATTCTTCGCAATATAAGCAAACGCATTAGCGAGGTCTTGAATTGTGAGCTGGGGGCGTTTATTCGCTTTAAAGTTCTGTACAAAGAGCTTTAAAAACGCGGTCACTTTTAGAGCTCGATCCATGTGCTGAATCTGCTGTAGTCAATCACTGTTGAGATTGGGTGTCTACTGAGGCTTGCTGTCGGCCGGGTTTGGCTGTCTGTCTTTAGAACATCTGTCGAAGGCTGTAACTTCATATGAGCGGGCCAATAAGATGTAGATTTTCAAACGAAGGTTAATCCTTTGACCCATCGGGAATCGGCTGTCATGTCGCACGCTTTGTATCCATGTGTTCCATCGTCGACAGGGTTGTCTTTGCTGGGTGCATATCTCCAATCTTGTTGCGATGTCGGGTCCAAGAATCAGTTGAGGCGGTTGGCAATGAAGATCCTGTGGCGCCGATTCGGAGAATTAATCCATTGTAAAACGGTCCCACTGTCTGTCAAGAGCGTTCTGCTGTCAACCTTGATGTCGTGATGTCCTCTGAAAAATTGTGCAAATTTAGCTCCATTTGTCATGGCTTGTAGTTTCAAGCTCAGTTTTGTCATCATTTTGAGGGGCTACTCGTGCTTTTCCGATGATTAAGTTTACTTCCTCTGTATTATCGGTGTAGATTATCCTGAAGTAAGTAACTGATGCAAGGGCAAGCTCCGAGGCGATGTTGAAGATATGAAGCTGATCGCCGAAAAATTTTTTTTCCTGTGCTGAAGTAATTCCGTGGCAGCCAAATGTCGTTGAACTGGTTGCTTCTTTGAATCCATTCGTTGAGATCCTTCAGAGGGTCCAGGTTAAGGGGTTTTTCCCACTGAGGTCGAGTATTCCAGGCAAGTTGAAAGGATTTCCAATTCGTATAGTCAATGGCATAGTTATTCCAAGTGTGTCGAAAATTGAAGAAACAAACTTCAGTAGTTTGCGCTGGGTGAGGTCATTTTTGTCGATCGTCAGAATATTCTTGGCTTCAACAAGAAGTACGTCTTTGTCGGGCTTCCATTTGACCCCTAGAATTCTTTTGAGAGGTTTTTCGTCTGATATGAGGCTGTCGCTGTTTCCCATGTTGTTCTCATTGATGGTCCCTGGAAACTATTTAGAGTTGGATGGCCACTTTGTGAGGTTAAAACCTCCGCGGCTAAACTTTGTTTGAAGTTCTTTCATCAATACGGTGGCTTCGGCAGGCAGTGATACGGCTATATAGAGGTCCTCCATGTAGATGTTCCTTTCTGTGATTTGAACCAAATTGGGGAATTCTTCGGCATTGTCTTTCGCTCATTGCCGGGTAGCGTAGCAGGCCACACAAGGTGATTCCGCTGCAGCGAAGATGTGGCGACTATATTGGTAGGTGATAGGCTTGTGTTGATCATCTTTCCATAGTATTCGTAGGTACGGCGATCTTGAGGCTAACGAAGACCTGTTTGAACATTGCCTCGATGTCTGCTGAGATGGCAATTTGGTCTTCACGGAATCTCATGAAATCTCCGGTGAGGTTTTTGAGGAGGTCCGGACCAGTTAGAAGGGTGACGTTGAGAGAGACTCCTTTAAAGTTGCAGGAGGCGCTTAGTGTTCGGCGTACTTTTCCAGGATGGTTGACATTTGTTACTGGGTGGTGAGGCAAATATTTTTTTTTGGAGTTAACCGGGGTTTGTCTACGTCGACGATGAGTCCTTTCTGAAGATCCCTATGGATGGTTTCCTGGTACATGGCTTCCATGGTGGGGTTTCTTCGTAGTCGTTGTAGAAGGCTGTCGAGTTGTTTGTTGGCAAGCCCTCGGTGGCTGGGCAAATGTCGATCGCGTTTTCAAAGCATTCCAACTGCGTAGTGTCCATAACTTGTCCAGGGCTTCCGTGTCGTCTGCAGAGAGGCTGCGCTGGTCCATTGAGATTCCGTTGGCGTCCACCTTCATCCATTCAGCTACATGTCAAAAAAACAAATCGTCCGATTTGAAGTGAATGATGTTGGGGTCATTCATTAAGGGTTTAGTCATGTGTCCCCAAAGAGACCATCCTAAGGCGTTTTCCGCTCAATCAGTATATTCTGTTTCGATGAGATGGCTTCTGTTGGTGTCACTAGTTCGGCGAAATTGCATCTTATGGTGAGTCCAATATCCTTCGAAGGCAGTGTTGGAATAGGAATAAGTTGCAGCTGTTTATTCTTTTGGCAGATAAAGTTGACAAGCTCAGGGTCAAAAAGTGAGAGGTTTCAATCCATTATGATGTCGTTGAGCTGAAAAGGCTGCTGTCAACGTTTGTAGTGTTCAATCGCAATGGTCATCTAGGAAGAGGCGGTGTCGGATGAATTCAAAGCTTGATTAAGCTGAACCCTGTCGTTTAACTTCAGATCTGGTTTGAATTAAAGAGCAATTTATGATTTCAGCACTTTGACTTTGCTAGCGCAGTCAAGCATTGCATAGGCATGTACTATATGATGTCATAAGAGATCGTTTCTGGCAATATTGGAATCTCGCGAGTCGATTTCCATTTTTTTGTACTGGAGGTGCAATTTGTTGCATCATCTTGTGGGTTAGCGTTCCTATTTGTTGGTCCTTGCGTCCTGTCGAGTTGTTTGAAATGTAATTGTTAATGTTATGTAGCAGAGTGTGGTGTTTCTGTTTGCATCCATCTGTCTTACAGGTCCGTGTTGAATGACAGTTGGCAAATGTGTGGGGGCTGAGGCAGTTAAAGCAGAGTTTTAGACGTCTGGCATGGTGTAGTCAGTCTTTGGTTTTCATGGCTATGATGTGCTGGCAATTTCCGAGGTAGAGCAACTGCGTTTTCCGGGCACAAATCCTTTCGTTGCTCCTTGTGTACTGGCTGATGTTGTTGTATGCAATGAAAGTTCGGGATGTTGATGTGATTTTTTGGTCGGTTGGCTGAAAACGCTTGTTGATTGCTGCTGGACAGGTCGGTGCAGGGCTATGGCATAGACGAACCATATCTTCAATTCAATGAGCGAAGGCCTCGGAGGTTTTGTTGAAGGTTGTAACGATTCCTTTCCAGTCGGCAGAGTCTCTGGAGTTTCCTTAAAATTGTCTGATCGTTCGTTGTAGAGTGGAGATCGTGGTGGAATCCAAGCGTTGTGAAGTTGTCAACCATTGTCTGCATGAAAATAGCGAGATCCTTGTAACTTCTGTTGGGTCGTAGAGTCGGGCTGCTGATGTTGTCCAGTCGTCGAATGAAGGAATTTACTATCTTCGTCGGGTTTTAAAGTCGTTTTCCAGGCATTGGAGAGCTGAGTTAAATATTAATCCGTTGCATTCGTTGCCGCGCTTGAGGGTTTTAGCATTTTCGGAGACAAGTCGCTGCATATGGGTCATTTTCTCCGATCGGGACGTGTCTTGGGTGTCGATTGTCGCGTTGAAAAGTCCGGTCCAATCTTATCATTGTTCCGGGTTTCCGTCACATATAAATCTCTTGACAATTAGAACTGATTCCCTGAAGGTCTTGAAAATCTTTTGCTGGTTGCTGAAGTTCGGAAGTACTGTTTTTGCGTATCTGTCACGTTTTGAGGTGCAATGACAACTGGTAGGTTCTAGTATGCTGTTTGTTGATATCCATGCTGAAGTGAGGGCTGTTTGCTGAAAATCAGGTGGGTCACTTGATTAGGCTGGTGCTGGCGGCTGCTGACTTTATCATTCATGCATGGAGCCGGCTGCACTATTGCTGGGTTGATAATCAATGCGTGTCCTGAGTTGTTCGTTTGTAAATCCGGATGTGGTCGTATAAGGGGCTGTGTTCGTTTCAAATATCGAGTCGGCTGGTTTCCGGTCTTGTTGTCCTAGGACCATATACTCTACCATCGAAATTAGGCTGTAAGGCTGGCCGAGTTGTTGACTGCAGTGTCGATTCAAAGACGAAGTTTATAAGTGTCGGCTGATGTCTGTTGTAAAGGCTTGGTGAGTTGCTGCGGGGGACACTGTTTTCTCTGTCGGAAGATATGGGACTGAAGGCGTTGAACTGGTTCTGAAATACTGGCTGTTGAGTTGAGACTTGAAAATCTGCAAGAGGGGGTTTACTTGTACAGAGGTGAGTTGTCTGAAGACGCTGCGTTATTGTGGCATAAAGATCGTCTGTTACTCTTGTATGTTGCTGATAAGAGTGGAATTGCTGTTCCGTCAAATGAAGTTGAGTTGCGACTAGGGGCATTGATGAAGGCTGAAAAAATGGCGCTGCAGTGTTCAGTAATCGCGTCGTTGTAGCTTCCGCCTGTCTTTTGTCAAATTGAATTTGAGCTCCGAAGTTATCGTCGTACTGCGTTCCATGAAGTTGAGCTTCTGGGGTGCGCGAATGACTAGTCAAATTTTCTGACATGTCGACAATAGGTTGCGGCATTGATGCGGTGTCCTGAAATGGGATGCTGTAGAGTTGAGTTCTATTAGTGGGCTGTGGGGGAGGCGCAAAAATAATTGCAGCAGCTTGTGGGCATGAAGTGGCTCATCGTAAACATTCGTCAATGATGAAGACTTCGTGTTAAATGTGGGTGAGGTTGGCATTGGTGCTCCGGAGAAACTTGGCAAGAAGGTTGCTGACGTTGAAGGCGAGGGGTGCTCGCTTTGAAGTTGACCGGCGTCGGTGTTGTCTTATGGTTTAACTGTACAGCGCGTTGTAGCGGCTTGATGAGTCGGTTCGTTGTTCATAGCGTTGCGAATTGTAACGGGCGTAGACACGTTGCTGTTCAAACGTGAAGAAACTGAGGAAGTTGAAGGGGACAATCGAAGAGACTTATCGTATCTTCTGTATTCTATCTGCATTTTTCTGTAGTTAAATTTCTGACTTGAGACGAGCTAATAATAACAGTTTTGATTAACTATTTCTGGCGTTCATGATCTTTAGAATCTTGTCGTTCATGAAAACAATTAGCGTGTCTCAATCGCTCCTTAACATAGAAGTTAGGTCGATGTTATCGCGGCTTGCAATGAGTTCGGTTAGTTTAGAGGATAATGATGATATTTCGTGATCAATTAAAAGCATTTGTTTGTGTTAATTACAATCCGAAGGGTTGTCTCCTTTATTTTGCACTGTGGTTTTACCTGAACCCTTCTCTTATTTCATATAGTAGGCATGCATGCTCAAGGCGTAACCGAATTTGAAAACCCTAAAAAATGTCAAAAAATTTTGCGCTCGAAATGGAACAACTTGTCGTATTAGGAAATTGGAGTAACCAACAATAAATTGATGCAAAGCAAAACAAAATCGATAAAAAATTTTGTTTTTCTCTGAAGGATACATTAACATTAACGACAATGATGAAAACAAAACGGAACAAACACGGCTAATTGAAGTCGTAGGCTCGAAAAAAACTTGGGAGCCATAACGACCCGTACTAAATCTCTGAAGGCAACATGAGTTTATAAATGAGTGATGAGAGAACTAGGAAGGGGACAATCAGGAGTGTGGGAGACAGTTACCGTACCAAATCCTAAGTATTTCACAAGAGATGAGAGAGAGAGGAAGATTGAGAGTTCTTACAGTGGTATATGTATCGTTCTTTATTCAACATGCTTGTCTACCTGACACATTTGAAAAAATAACCAAACAAAAAAAGGCTACTTAGCTGAATGAATACTGGATCTAATTGCTAAAGTAATTCAAATAGTCTTTTTGGGAATTGATTTTAATTGATTTAATTGAGACTTGGCTTTTGCTCAGTTGGCAATTGACCTTTGTGATATGTTTCTATTGTTGTCTGTAATGTTTTTGACCCGTGCGTCATAGTGGCGGGAACATCATCAAAAAGAAAAAATACGGTGGAGGGATAGTTAGAGAGTTCCGAAAAATTATCCAAAAACAGCTGCCTCAAATTCTGTTTTCATTTCTATGTAATCCCTAGAGAATTTTTTTGCCATATGATTGCAATAAAATTTTTTATTTTGCCGTATTATTTCAAAAAGATCAATTTTCTCTTTAGAATCCTACCCCGGGTCGCAATTGAGAATTGTTTTGCGACCATTGCGACACAAATTGGGCATGAGTATACTGCAACTTTGAGGGACTGAGTATGCAACTTGAGTCCATTTCAAAATGTGGCTACCATGTGCAACTGAAATGTTTTGATCGACTTTGCCCGACCCATCAAAGACTTGTTGCAACTTTGAGCAAACTAAGCTTTAAGCGCAAATTTTTGCGACACAAAACAATTTGTTGTGGTTTAAGGAAACGCTTAACACTTTATTGCGATAATTGTTTTTCTGTTGTATAACCATTAAAATCATGAAAATTCTCGGAGAGGGCAATTAGTTTCAGTGACCAAATGGGTGAGTGTTTGGTTCTACAAGTTTATAGTTAGGCCAAGTATTCTTGTTGTTCCGACTTTCGATACGAAAGTAACGGAATATTTGTGCTCGGGGTGGGTTTTTTTTTTTCTTCAGACAAATTTCGACTTTTTAACTAGCCATTTTTGACGCAATTTTTTTATATCATTCGAAAGGTATATTTGTCTTGAGCTCAAATTTGAAAAGATATTTCACCTGTGATCAGTTTTCGTAAAGTTACGGGGGTTTAAAGATTGGCATTTTGGCCAATTTGGGACAATTAACGCGCGAAATATTTCGCGCTATTAACGCGTAAGCGGAGAGTTAATCCGTCTTAGAAATCGTTCCAAATTGGTTAAAAGAAGCTTATTTGCCATAATTGGTTGGTTACAAAGAGCGAAATCTATCCTTTTGTACTTTATATGGCGTGGGGGGGGGGAGGATTTTCATTAAAAAAATTTCAAATTTTAGAAAAAAATAATTTTTCATTTTGTTTTATTTCATTGAATTTTTAATGTTATTACTGCTCCATAAACCTTAAAAGACAGTCGGAACATTCAGGGCTTCGCCCTGATACGAGCAGTCTTGTTTTGTTTGAATATGGCAAGCTTCACGAGTGGCGTTGTGAGGATTGCGAACACTGCTTTATTACGCATCATTGCGCGACGCCATCAGGACTAGCAAACAACAAAAAACTTGTTGTTCCGACTTTCGATACGAAAGTAACGGAATATTTGTGCTCGGGGTGGGTTTTTTATTTCTTCAGACAAATTTTGACTTTTTAACTAGCCATTTTTGACGGAATTTTCTTATATCATTCGAAAGCTATTGTTGTCCTGAGCCTAAATTTGAAAAGATATTTTACTTGTGATCATTTTTCGTAAAGTTATGAGGGTTTAAAGATTGCCATTTTTGGCCAATTTGGGACAATTAACGCGCGATATAATTCGCGCTATTAACGCGTAAGCGGAGATTTAATCCGTCTTAGAAATCGTTCTAGATTGGTTGAAAGAAGCTTATTTGCCATAATTGATTTGTTACAAAGAGCGAAATCTGTATTTCTGTACTTAACATGGCGTGTGGGGGATGATTTTAATAAAAAAATTTCAAATGACACTTGAAATTATTTGGAGTGTATTTGGAGTTAATAAATTGAAATCGATGGTGTGGTTGTCTTGATGGTGTATTAGTTGTGTAATGGTGAAACCCGGTTGTTGATGAATTGTTGTGCTTGCAAGAAAAGTGGGAAAGCCACGCCATGTACAGTTGTACTGCAATTTTTTGGTAACCCAAACTGATTTTTGCCAACAGTTGAATTAGAGGTTTCAAAAATTGTCCCAGATATCCAAATGGTCAAGGCTAGATGGTGAGCCGAGTTAGAAATTCACAAAAGAGCAAATGGTCTAGTTGAAGTCATTGGGACTGCTTCTTGATGAATTGTGTTCACAGAACAGTCATCGTTGAGCAGAGACTGTGGTAACTAACTGAACCTCTAAGGTTTTATAATGAAAACTGAAGTTGAACCATATTGTTTTTCTTTTGTTAGTTTCCGATTTGTTGACTGTGTACGGATACACAGATCTGAGAGAGAATGACTCTCTATCTTTGCAATAAAGGTCGTGTAGAGTTGACCTTGGTTATTTATAAAAATGTACTATAATTTACAGATAACAATATGAATAGCACGTTCAAGGCCACTGTATGATTACTGCATGGTTACTGCAATTGCAGTAGCAGTTGCGGTACCACATACCCCCTCGGCCAAGAAAAATTTTATAATACGTTATCAAATTTTTAATAATAATAATGAATAGGAGTTTTAATACTCAGTTTAAGGAGTTTTATTCTTTTTCGCACTGATTTATAATCACTTTCCCTCGCTTTCCTCGTGTTCTTCTTCGAAATTTAGTGGGACTCGCCACTCCGCGTTCCATGATTGGTTTATGTTGAGAGCCTCGCTGCCAAACTTTCTTCGGAAAAGGTGCTTCTCAAGCAGACCAAATTTGGTTTCCACCGAATTCGACGCCCCGGGTCTGAAGTTTGCTAACTTAACTCGGTACGCTTCAAGTGCGGCTCGATTTAAATCTAATAGATCGTTTTCATACGAGATTGCCTTCACCGAATGCTTAATCGGATTTCCGTATCTGGTTGGCCCCTTCTTGGCTCTTCCGCTTTTACGGACCGATGTTTCCTCAACTTCTGATTCATCCGAGAACCCCGGAGGATTCATAGATTCATCTTCGACATCCGCGTCCTCTTTAGATTGCAAAATCTCTGCCGCCGTGCGTTGTACTCCGCGTTCGAGTACTTGGTCAGCTAACCGATTCCTGTCATTTGCCGATAGATCTTTACTGTTGAATGTGTCGAGGATTGTTTCGGGAGATGTATTTCGTGAGATTTCTTTCTTGTTTCTCGTTTTGCAGTGTGTATTTGGTACGTCTCCCGAATTTGGTACGTCTCTTGTTTTGGACGAGCACGCCTGATCTTCCGCTTGAGGTTCTTGCACTTCTGCTGCCGTCGCAGCATTTTTAGTTTGAACAGTGCTTTGTTGAGCATCTTTTGGGTTTACGCCCACCTTTGCCTTGGATTTTGAGACGAATGGGCCAGCCAGGTTTGGCTTTGCTCTTCGAACTGCTAGATTTAGTCCACCGCCTTGCAGAATGTCTTTTGACGTGACCACCGACGGGCTGTCCTGAAATTTCAGCTTTGCATCAAATGGATCTATGCTGTGCTGCTCTAGCAGTAATTCCTCGTCCGACTGACTAATTTCGGCCTCATCCTGTTCGTTGGCCTGTCGCTTCGGTTGCCTCTGCTGCTTATTCTTAGGCTCTTCTCCTGTTGGGGAACGCCTGTTGTTGCTTTTCTCTTTATCTGGAACAGCAACCTTAACTTTAGCGACATCACTCTTTCGGTAAATGGACCCTGCTGCTGTTTTGACGGTAGAGGGCGTTTTGGACACGACTCGTCCTTTCAATGGCTTCATAAGGGCTTTACCACTTTTCCTCCCCTCGTCCTTTCTAATCAGGATTGGTGACGACTGGCGTTGATTGAAGATGGTTTCTGGCTTGTCCTCAATGAACCCACGTTTCCACGAATACAGCATTTCCTTGCGCAATTCGGGGTTAAAGCTACTCGTCTCGTCCACCGTACGCCTTAGGTCATTAGCAGATGTATCGCGGCGTGTTTGATTCCATCTGGCGTTGGCTTCTAGAAGCTCTTTCAGGGCCCGCGCTCTTGCCCGATCCTTTGCCATGTCTTTTTGTTGCTTGAATATTGGACTCACGTCTCGGCTATTTTGTCCTTTTCGGACAATCTTTAGATTATCGCGAGACTGGTTGATTCGCTTTTTAAGTTGGGAGGCCGTCAGAGCTGAACGTTCTAGATGTTCCTTTTCTAAACGATCAGAGTTTCGTAAAAACTTATCACTGAGAATTTTAAATTCTGTTTTTGGCAATCTCCCGAAATGAGCCTCAAATGGCGACATTTTAATTGTCTTCTGTTTACTCCAACGGAGGTCACGAAGTATCGTACCAAGGCATAATTTTATTGATGTTACGTTTTCATCGAGTAACATTACTCCCAACCTTCTTTTGATAGTTTGTATAGTGCGTTCCACTAAACCGCATCCGCGATGGTCTCCCACTGGACAAAATTTTTGTTCAATGTTATTGTCGGAACAAAATTTTCTCATTGATTTGCCCTTAAACCCGGAAAATTGATCCGTTCTAACTGATTCGGGTATCCCATGTATATCAATATATGAGCGAAGAAATTTTATCGATGACTTTCCCCCTGTTGATTTAGTGATTTTCACTGACGGAAATTTTGAATACCTATCGATTGCTACCAACAGATAAATTTTTTTTCCTTTGAAATCTTCAAGTGGACCCGCGTAGTCTGACTGAACTTCTTGACCTGGCCGCGTTAGCAGTGGAAGGGGCTTTGTAGCATTTTTTGGTATGATGTATTTTGCATTTTTACCGTAGCGGGTGCAGCTTCTGCATTCCTCTGCAAGATTGACGATATCCTTGTGCATGTGCGGCCACCACAGGTATTTCGACACATCCAGCATCGCTTCCTGGCCTGGGTGACCTCGGTGGATCCTCTTCAGCACCGCCAAACGCAATTGTTCCGGAACAGCTAGTCGGTTGTCAACCAGTATACAGTCGTCCACGACTGAGAGTTGATGCCAGAGAGGATTAGTATACGTGCCCATCAACTCGAAGCTGTATCGGTCATTCCCCTCAATCACCCGCCGCAATCTATCCATCCAAACGTCCTCTGATATCAGTTCCGCTAAGAGGCTTCTATCTGCTTCTTCTGGAATCGTGACTTGTTTTGTCTTTCTTAATTATGCTGACTTCTGGAGTTTCCGGAGGGCTTTCAGCTGTAAGGTCCACTTCAATGATTTGGGGAATTCCTCTCTGGGTATTGAATTCCAATGATTGGTCACTTCTGTTCAGATCGTCCAGGACTGTTCGTGCTTCTAATTCTAGTAAGCTTTTTGGGTTGTTTGGTTTTTCTGCCCCCATGAGATCCCAAAATGACATCAGAGTTGTTTCACTATTTCCTGCCGCATTTCCGGATGTGATTTCCTTGCATCCTTTAGACTTGACTGGTTTTCTTACTGTCCTCCACTCAATCTGGGGTACATCTAACTCAGAATCGTCTGACTCTTGCCTACTGCACGCAGCACCTCTCTTCGCCATCCTTGTTCGGGAGAAGGTGGTTTCCGTCACTTGTTCTGTTAGTTCGTTTTCCCTCCGATTTTCATCCTGTCTGTTTGACGTTTTCTTTGATTTTCCTGAATTGCTTTTTTCCATTTTGTCTTCCAACGCCGCCTTTGTGAAATCTGCTGATTGTTTTGAATTCGAGATATCTTTTTGTTTGATAGAAAGTGTATTAAATTTTGATTTATCGACCAACTGTTTCTCACGAGCTAATTTGTCCAATGTGTTTTTCGTGTTTTTCTGGTTCTGATCTGTTTGAAAACTTGAGTTTTGACCGTTTTCGTTCCGGTCGAGCTTTGTCCGGTTTTGAACAAATTGGTTGTCATAGCAACCGCGTGATGAGCTGTTTTTACAGTAGTTAGTTTCTCTTGTTATTCTAGAATGTTCTAGAATGTTGATAGCACTATTTTGATTTGTTTCACTAAACCGACTGCTTAAACAGTCGAGTGTTTTGTGGAAACTTTCAATAGACGTCACTACAAATCTCTCATCCAGTTCCGATTCCGGCCATGGTTCCCCATTAGGTTCCCTTGACAAATAATCAACAATACCCATATCCCTTCCTGGAATATGAGTAATTGTAAATTGATAAGGTAGTAATCGGTCAACCCACCTGGTTAGTCGAGATTGATACGTTTTATTAGATCTATGTTCCCCCAAAGCAGATGTTAACGCCTTATGATCAGTTGCTATCACAAATTCTTTCCCCAGTAAATAGTGTTTGAAACGATCTACCGCCCAAACTACTGCTAACAGTTCAAGTTCATTGGTAGAATATTTTTGTTCTTGGGAATTTAGATACCGGGATGCAAATGCAATCGGTATCCACTCGTTTTGATGAGACCATTGTTCCAGAGTAGCCCCTAGACCGCTATGACTTGCATCGCACTTTATTCTAGTTTGCTTTAATGGATCTTAATAGTTTAATAAAGCGATATTAGCAACTGCCTTTTTGATATACTCAAAAGCTACTGAGTGTTGATTGTTCCACTCAAATTTTTTCACTGGTAAACGAACATTTTTCATTTTCTTTTTTTCGTTTTCTTCTTTCAGCAGTGGTCTAAGTTTTTCATTTAAACTAGCCGCATTTGGGATGAATTTCGACAGATGATTGATGCTACCCATGAACGATCTGAGTTGTTTCAGTGACTTGGGGGGTTTGAGATTTGCAATAGCCTCGGTTTTCGTAATTTTTGGTATTATACCGTGTATCGACAGATTATGACCTAACCAGTTCACTGCAGGCTGAAAAAATTCACATTTCGAAATTTTTAATGCGAGATTTTCATCATCCAACTTTTGCAATACATTGCGAACCAATTTCTCATGATCTTTAGCTTCCCCCTTAGAAACAATTAGAATATCGTCCAAGAAACAAAATGTATTTTTCGAGTGGTTTAGTGTTCTGTCCATCGCTTTTTGGAATTCAGCCGGCATATCTGCCAGCCCGTAAAAACCTGTCAGAAATCTGTAAGTTCCCGTTGCATTACCTCCTACAATATTAAGATTGCATTGTTTTGCTGTTTCCGCAGTTAGTCTTATTTGACTGTAGGTATATTTTAAGTCCAACACAGTGAAATAAAGAGAGCCTTCTGATGCTGATGTGATAATCTGGCTAACACCATCGATCAGTTCGTCCACATTGGGCATCTGATATTTATTTTTGTACAGCTGCCTATTGATGGGTTTGGCGTCCAAGGCTAATTTAATAGAGTTATCTTTTTTGACTGTGATAACAATTGGAGCAATAAAGCAATCGCTCGTACATTTATCCAATTTTTCAATGTGTCCCTCTTTTAGCAGTTTGTCTAGTTCTGTTTGTACTTTATCCTGGATGTGTATAGGAATTCTCCTACCTTTCTCTTGAATCGGGCTCAAAGGATATTTAAATTTTGTACTCACCGTGTGATTTTTTGATTCCCCTTGTCTTTCAAATAGATCTTTCAACTTACTATAAAAGAGATTCTTCCAACTTTCCAACTGTTCGCACAGTAGCACATCAAATCTGGATCTTCGTGTTGGAGCTGATTTTTGGGTGGTCTGAATTCCCAGTTTACTTTGAAGGTCTAGACTTAGTATGCATCGCATACGTCTTTCTGTAACTAGTAGCATTGCTCCCAACACCTCCCAGCCCGCAGAGCCCAGATTAGCCCTTAACGCTCCTAATATCAAAATAGGTCGTTTATTATAATCCACAAATTGCGCGGACAGGTTCAACTTTTCTGCTGGAATAAATTTAGAATTTGAAGGTCCTTCCAAAATTTGTTTCGTGGTCGCCCAATTCAGAAGTGATACTGGGCTACCAGTATCGATAGTCATATTCAAAATATAACTATCAATTTTAACTAGAGCTTTTAGTGCTTTAATTTGATGAGATTTTGGGTTCCGGCGAATTTCGATTTTTTCAATATTGTCCGGTTTTTTCGTCAACCCGTCCTTCTGAATCTTTTCATCATTGTGCACGTTCTCTAACACCCGTTTGTTGATGTATTTTTCTATGTTTGAAATGGAGGTGAAATCCTCCTCCACGGTCATTATTTCAAACTCGTCGCATGAATCAAACGTTTGTATTAAATTGCACTCCTCCTCTGAACTCGAATCTTCATTTGCGATTTCGTTAACTTGCTGAGACTTACACATTTTTGCGAAGTGGTTGGGTTTGTTACAGTTTTTACATGTTTTACCCATTGCCGGGCAATTTTTCAAATGATTTTCCCCAAACGCTCTACCGCATCTCGTGCATTGTTTTTGGTCTCCTTTAGCTTTCTGAGTATTCTTATTTTCGTACTGTTTTCTTTTATTTTGATTTTGACGTTTAGAGTTATACCCTTTGTTTCCAATTGCCATAATTGGTTCTTGTTTGATCTTCATCTGTGTATTTGGAAATAATCCTGAGTTGTTTGCGCTTGATGAAGACTTTTGAAATGCTTGGGTGGTTTGTTTGCTATGTTCAAACTTTATCGCACGCTTCGGGAGAAAAAGTTTCGAAAGTTAATGTGTCTTGAAGGACAACATTTTTCATTCTGGAGATAAATAAGTCTCGGGAGAAAAAGTTTCGAAAGTTAATGTGTCTTGAAGGACAACATTTTTCATTCTGGAGATAAATAAGTCTCGGGAGAAAAAGTTTCGAAAGTTAATGTGTCTTGAAGGACAACATTTTTCATTCTGGAGATAAATAAGTCTCTTACCAATTCTTCTTCCATTGCTCCCAATTCGGCCTTTGCTGCTTGTGCAGTCAGTGCCGCATGAAAAGATTCCAGCGTTTCATTCGATTCATGAGACCGTGTGAACAATTTGTATCTCTCATAGGTAATACATTTCGTCTTCTCAAATGAGACCTTGGCTAAACGAATTATATCGCGAAACCCCAGTTTAGATATTTCTGTGTGAGGATTCTTTTGAGTAAATTTTTTCTTCCCTTCCGCTCCCAAAGCGAGGAATAATCTCGATGTCAACCGTTTTTCAACTTCATGGAAGAAGACATTGTGTCCCACTCTAGGTCCTCTCCGCATCCGTTCTTCATTTTCTTGAACCACTCTATCTCGAGCCAATCTGTTCCGTGCTTCTCTTTCTGCTACTGCAGGCGCATCCTCGTTTTGCACTAGTGGCTCAGGGGTTGGTAGAGGTTCTTCTAATACCGGTTTAGGTTCTTGTAACATTATTTCTGGATCCACATTCTCTTTAACCGTAACAGCTAATAGGAACTGATCGAGCCATGTTTCAAAACTCCAGGGTGGGTCTGAATTTGTGAATGCCCAGAATACTGGGATCCCCAGATCAGTCCTATTATCCTGGGCTGTAAAACCGGATCCTGCTGGCTGCGCCATGTGGTAACTAACTGAACCTCTAAGGTTTTATAATGAAAACTGAATTGGTTTCAAAGGATTAATTTAACCGTTGAACCATATTGTTTTTCTTTTGTTAGTTTCCGATTTGTTGACTGTGTACGGATACACAGATCTGAGAGAGAATGACTCTCTATCTTTGCAATAAAGGTCGTGTAGAGTTGACCTTGGTTATTTATAAAAATGTACTATAATTTACAGATAACAATATGAATAGCACGTTCAAGGCCACTGTATGATTACTGCATGGTTACTGCAATTGCAGTAGCAGTTGCGGTACCACAGAGACTGCTGATTTGGTTTATTCGACTGCATCTTTGATTTTCGGAAAGTTTGATCTATTATTGCGGCTTATCTGGAATTGATGAATTATGGCTGCTTAAGGTAGTAGATCCTTGGTTAGTAGCAAAAAACTACGGGAAAGAATTTCGAGGGTAAGCAGTTATTTCTCATTGGAGTTATTGTTAATTGTCTGTAAGTCATGCTGGCATTACGAGCGAGCGTAATTCAAAAAGCATTTTGTAAATTTTTGTGAAAATACAAAGCATCAAGTCATTTTTGATATTTCGATTTTAGACGCCGAAACTTGGCCAAAAAAAACAGGTTTGATTATATAAGAATTCCTTGTTTTTCTGAAACTTCCTCAAATAATGTAAACTACTCTATGCTCTGTCCGTTTTTCAGAGAATGCTGGGTTTTTGTTCGCTTTTTTAAATCAGTATCGCTAAGTTTTTTGGAATGCGAAATTGCATGAAATTTTTTTGTCGATCTTATAATAAATCTTCTTTCGTTTCAACTGCTGATAAGTTTGACCGTAAAAAAGTGTTTCTTTTTTATTTTTTTATAATATCAGGGGAAATTTTTTACCAAAAAAATTACCTGTGCAAGCAGAGAATTAATCTTTATATTTAAAACTATTGTGTTATTGCTATTGATTTATTGTGTATTGGTCAATTTTTTTGGTCGAAAAAATTCCTTGGTCGATTGTTTTAACTGCTTCGGACCCAGTCGAGACGTTTTTTCCAATAATTTTTCTAGGGCGGATCTAGGATTTTCTAAATTTAGGATTTTCTAGATCTAAATTTCTGCGCCTCATTCGATTTTTTCAAAAAAGGCCAAAAAAGCGTTTTTAGGCGTTTCTGAAAAATTTTAACAAAGGCGCGCGCCTTTAAAAAAATTTTAGGGTCAGTCAGTAACAATTGAGGCCTTAAAATAGTACTAAAGGGGTAGTCAGGGGGTCGAATCCCGGAGAAAAAGCGTCCAATCTCGGTCGCGGCAGTCTGGAAACACAAAAACTTGGGCGCGACCATCTGATCATGAAACGGCCAACCTCGACCAGGGAACTGTGTGAGCCTTTTGAAGGACCTGGAAATATCGGCTCCCGTTACAGGTCCCCTGATGTAGGTGAGGGCTGCTTGATGGCTTGCTCCAAAAGAGAGCTGGATGTCCTGCTCGACATGGAATCCGGGCTTGATTCTGCTGGCTTTTTTCCAATCCCCCCACCCCTGAATTTCAATTTTAGAAAAGTACTTCAACGTTCATTACCAGGCCAAACTGTGGATTTTGTGCATTGTAAGCGGATTCTGCAACAAGGACGCTCCCTTTGTTCTTCTTTTGTTCTTTCATTCTCTTTGATCGTTCCGACAAAATCTTAATATGTTTAAAGACTTGTCTATGGAATCCAGGATCATACAGACACAAAATTGTGCGCCTATCCAGTGCACAGTTTGACCTCGTAATGTTGTCGCAATTCAATAAAACTTGGCATGGTGGACAAAGTAACAATTATGAACAGACTTGTTGTTCCGACTTTCGATACGAAAGTAACGGAATATTTGTGCTCGGGGTGGGTTTTTTTTTCTTCAGACAAATTTCGACTTTTTAACTAGCCATTTTTGACGGAATTTTTTTATATCATTCGAAAGCCATTGTTGTCCTGAACTTAAATTTGAAAAGATATTTCACCTGTGATCATTTTTCGTGAAGTTATGAGGGTTTAAAGGTTGCCATTTTGGCCATTTTGACCAATTTGGGACAATTAACGCGCGATATAATTCGCGCTATTAACGCGTAAGCGGAGACTTAATCCGTCTTATAAATCGTTTCAAATTGGTTGAACGAAGCTTATTTGCCATAATTGATTTTTTACAAGGAACGAAATCTATCTTTTTCCACTTTATATGGCGTGTGGGGGGATGATTTTCATGAAAAATTTCAAATTTTGGAAAAAAAATTTTCATTTTATTTTTATTTCATTTAACTTTTTATGTTATTACTGCTGCTCCATAAACCTTAAAAGACAGTCGGAACCTTCAGGGCTTCGCCCTGATACGAGCAGTCTTGTTCTTTTTACTTTGCATGGTAACATCACGCATTTAGCCATAATAACTCGTAAAACAAGTCAAAAAAGAGAAACTTAGAAAGGTGGAGATGAGAAAAAGAGTCGCTGGCCCCCCTATATTTTTTTCTGAAATTTACTATGTGAAAGTCTGTTTAAAATGACTTTTCATGTTATAAACTACATTAAAACGTGGCAGCGTGAACAGGTAAACAAATTGATACAAAATTTCTAACATGCAACATGCTGTGTGAACATTTTTTGAAAAGCTTTGTTTGGTAATTTTACGTGGGGTTTGGGAAACTGGAAAAAAGCCGAGCCGCTCTGTTGATTCAGAAAATTGTACAAAACCTTGTTGGGCTGCTGATTTCAAACTTTTTCAATTTTAGTCGCCAATATTTGAGGATGCGTGATTGATGTAATTTCAAATTGCCATTTTTGGTTACTCATCAACAATTGTCATTAAGTTCGACAGTTATTTATAAATTAATTAAGGAATTACTCGCAATTTACATGATCTCTGTCGTGAAAGAGCTGCAGAGTCCATATATTTAAAACATTCCGAAGATCATTGATAGATAGCATTGATGTTCTTTCAAGCTCTCGCTAATCATCAGCATCTTAAACCACAAAACATCGAACTTGTAATAAAGCACGTACTGTTCTAGACTATCTGTCGCGCTTTCTTGTTGTTTTGTAGGTTTTGTAGATTTGTAAGATTTGTAGACTTCAAAGTACGCGTTTCAAGTTGATTTTCAAGCGTTGCTAAAGTTTTGCTCTCCAAGAAGAAAAACGGAAGATCAAAAACACCTCGCACAATCAGGTACGACAAGAAATTGTTGCAATGGATCGAGTGATATATTATAAGAAAGCCTTTATTTTCGAGCGAATAAATCGAGCGAGCAGGCTTATAATACGGACCCTGGTTGACAAAAAGTGCTTTTTAATACGGACCCGGGTTGACAAAAAGTGCTGAAAAAAATGCTTATCATACTATTTCATACTATCTTATAGACCAAAAAATAACAATGAAAATAGCATAATAAGCATTTTTTCCATACTATGAAATAGTATGATAGGCATTTCTTACATGGTCTGGAATTAAATAATAAGCTTTAAACAGTTTTTAACAAAAAAAATATTGGAAGAAATTAGCATGAGTACCATTTTTTATACTATAAAATTATATGATAACCATTTTTTCATTATGAAATTGTATGACAAGCATTTTTTTCATACTATGAAATTGTATGATAATCATTTTTTTCTTACTATGAAATTGTATGACAAGCATTTTTTCATACTATGAAACTGTATGATAATCATTTTTTTTTCAAACTATGAAATTGTATGACAAGCATTTTTTCATACTATGAAACTGTATTGGAACCTGATCTAAACTACATTTTATGATTGGATAAATTAGATATTTTACCAATGTAAAGTATTTAATATTAACCAATCATGATCCATCTAACTAACAACCCACTTATTTGTAAGTGCTGAAGTTACTTGTAATTTCAGCACCAGAGAGATTTGAATTTAACTTAGAAATTAGTTGGACTCTCCCGAGCACTTCAGCAGCCGCAATAAACCAGTATACCCTAGATCTATTGAGCCTAGCAGAGACTAGTTAAGCAACCTGAGACTAGATAGTATAAGAGTAAGATTAGGATCGGTATTAGACTAAGAAGTTGCACGAATCTATCCGGCCGAAAATAAGATAGCGTGACGAGCAGACGGTGTACCCTATCCGAAATTACTCTATGAGTTAACCAACTCGGTCCTAACTCATCTGGTGCGACCATAAGTCTCGAACAAGACCTTAATAGCTTAGAATTAACCAAAATAGATTAGAAATTAGACAAAAACATTTACAAAATGTTATACGACAATAATTTAATCGAAATGTCTCTACGACTCAATAGATCAGAGCCAATATTCCGAACCATAACAGAACTACCCGGAATTGGAAGAAGACCTCGAACCAGAGACGACATACGACAAAGTAGAAACTTGCCATATAGCTATATGATAGTTAGGCAAAAACCAGAACAAACTTTTATATTTAGAATACTACTGGCAATGAATTTAGATTTTCATTTGCAAACATAAAACCTTGAAGTTAATCTTCAAAATCATTTCAGGCGCTAAACAAAATTATTAATATACAATAACGATTGATAAAAAGATCTAAGATCGTTTTCCTAAAACTCTGCAGTAATATACAAAACATGTTTGAAAAATATTTATTGAAAAATAAAAAATAAAAATTAGTAGCATGACAATAAATGGTTAGTAATCATAAATCATCCTGTTGTTCCAGCTCCATCATCTAAAACATAACAGCAATTATAAACCCACTAATATCATCAAAACACTAAATCTTTCCTTTACACACATTTAAAATTTTATTAAAACTTAAATTCACTTAATTTTAAAACCAGATCATCAAGGCTTATCCTTGGATCTTAAATCATTTTCTACTTAATTAAATTTCAAATTTGATCATCAAGGCTTATCCTTGGATCAAACAGAACAACTTTGTTCTCCCCCACCCACTTAATTAGTGTCTAACGACCTCAAACGTCGATTCACTACCCAACCCTTTCTAAAGACCTAAGACTAATAGAAATTTTTAAACAAAACTAATCATTCAAATTAGGATAAACAGTGAAGAACTTCGGTTATTCATCCTTCACTTGACCCCCCCTCTTACCAGACCCAGGATAAATCTTAGACTTAGTAAGTTTAAAATAGTATCTAACGAACTACTCGCGTTCTAATTATACCTGAACCTTGTGGATCGATTTACTATTCTCCAACCCTTGAACACAATCACTACCCCTAAGTAAGATTAAGTAAGTTAACACCTTAACTTATACTAGCCACGAGAAAGTAAAAAATCATTCTTCGGAATCGATATACTTTTCTCTCCAACCCTGAACAAACAGACCCAGGTTAAGCTAACCAAAAAATCGTAAGAACTAACAGTTTAAGAAAATAGAAACCATTTAACAACCTTTTGCATCCGTCATCCTAAACCTTATGTCATTTAAAAACCTAGGAAATAAACAAACAATCGTTTTACACAATTGTGAAATAGATAACAAAAAATACGACCTCGTAATCACACCTCATACACAAACAGTTGGATACATTCGAACAAAACGACAAACACTAAAAAGAAAAATAATAACGAAACAAAGACAAATAACACGAAAAAGATTTTCAAAAAATCGAAACGCATTTTCAGAATCAGAAACCAACAGTTTAAACGAACTTTACAAACTAAAAGAATCAATAGATAAAAATTGTCCACTTCACGATCAATTATATTTTTCTGACTCAGAAACAACTTCAAATTCATCAAAAAGAGGAAAAAGAAGAATAAAAAAGCAGTATAAACACAAACCAGTACACGAACGAAAAAATGAGCTCAACGCACACCCCAGGTGAAGAAAGTCCAGATGATGATGATATTTTCCCCTTTATAGTAGATGCAACCACTGATAGAGGACAGCATATATTTTGCAAAAATTTACTATTAAATTTATTTGAACCCGGAATCAGTCCATGTAAAACAGAGTTCCCAGATGTAAAAATCAAAAGACAAATCATAGACCACTACTTAAAAGATATATGCAACATAACACAACAGTATGGAATCTACTCCATAGAATTCACCTCACCAAACCATAATAATAGAAAATATACAATTCAAACAGACGATCTTGATTTAGAATTTTCAAAAGTTTTTTCAGAATATATAAAAAGCATCCAATATCATAACTCACAAAGAGCAAACTCCATATTCACCAATGAAGTTTTCGCAATAATATATAGTTATATTTCGATATTAGAAAACGAAATCCCAATAACAAATGTCTCACCGACAGAAACATCTAAACATTTAAGAGTACGACATGAAATCACACTACTCTCTAGTTATTTAAACATCATTAAAGAAAATTTCACGAAAGACGACGTTTCACAACATACAAAACACGATCTACAAAAAATTTTGGCATGGTTCATAATAGATTATTTCACACACAATATTGATTTAATTGCACAAGCAAGAAAAAATTTTAGACCCCAAAACTCGAACGATGATACCGCTATCACAGAACAATCAGATTATGTTTGGGACCCCGAATGGTCTCATCCCGCATTTATAAGCTTCCCACAATCAATCTCAAGTCAAGCAATAAGTACGATATCTTACATAAGAGATTATGTAAAAGTAATACCATTAACCATTGATGCAACACCATTAAACTATAATACATTTTTGCCCGATACACAAAATAATAGTTTAAACTCTACAGTCATACACAATGAAAACCTCAATGGAACTAGGAATCTTACTCAACAAGATATCCAGACACCATCACAGTTCATAAATGAAGAAATTGTACACACAACAACTACACAACAAAGTATTTCACCAATACGCCCAAATTTAACAACACCAAGAAATACAAATCCTTCACAAACACAGGTAACCTTACAATCAACCGTTAAACCTTCGGTTGCTCCTAAATATTCACATATGGATTACCAAACATACAGACCCATGACAATACCATCAAAAACACGCAAAACATTCACTAGAAACAACTTTACAGACCATAATTATAATTATACACATCCATCAAAAACATATAATCAACCACAAAGAAATTTTAACCAATATACAAGATCTCGAAATTGGGATAACCCAATGACCCAACCTAATTCAATAAATTTCCAAACAAATCCTCCACAGGATCACAGTGAAAATTACCCATTTTTTCAACAAAATAAAAATAAAAAACAGACATCTTATCAAATGGATTATTTATCCTCAGATGATGATTTCTTACAACCAGATATATTTGCACCAAATACTCAAGAATATCGTAGACAAGGAATACAGAGAACACGTACAAATCATAGAAATTTTTCTCCACAACCAATAGATGCACAACATCAACAACCAATTCAACAACAAAATATAATTAATACACAATCTTTTCAACCAATTCAACAACAAAATCCAATGACTGCACACTCGTATCAACCATCACAAATGCAAAATGAAATACCACTCCCATATTATCTCCAACAACATGAAATAACAAGAAACCAACTTTCAAATTTTTCTCAAATGCCAAATGCAGCAGAATCATTACAAATGACAATGAATCCATACCTTATGGGTGGATCATCAATAACATCAAACAAACCTTTAATGGTTTTCACAGGAACAGACCCTGAATACTCTGTAGAAGATTATTTAAATGCAGTAACAGCAAACCTGATTTTAAATATTGGACCTGAACCAATTAATACGCCACTACATCAAAACTGGATACATCGACGTACAGCGTTAATACAAACAACCTTAGATGGCGCAGCCCAAAAAATGGTTTTCAGTACTACCTCTAGAAATAAAATCAAACTGGAAAAGGTTTACACAGGAATTTTCAAAAATGTTTGACTCCGAAAGAAACAAACAACAACAAAGAGTTTTATGTAATGAAATTCGCAGATTACCAAACGAAACCATCAAGCAAATAGCAGTACGAATCGAAACACTAGTTCGAAAAGCATATTCATTAAATACACACGACTATAAAAACACAAAGATGACAGAAATCTTAATGATGACCTTAACACCACAATTAAGGAAAATAGCAATAAAAAAGAGAGCATCCCATCCTTCTTCAATTCGAGAACCCGATTTAGATTTTCGAAAACTAGTAGACAAATTAGAACAAGCAGAAATCACGATGAAACTAGAAGAAACGGAAAATCTGAAATTACAATACGTTAACAGAATTGAAACGACTCCCACTAATATTAATAATATACAGGAATCAGAGACAGACCTCGTTGAAAAAATCACTGAAATACTCAATATTTACGAAAAGAACCCAAACTTTAAAGGCAAACCATCTTTCAAAAAATGGTGTAATTATTGCCGACGATACGGACATAGTATTTCCGAATGTAGACAAAAACAGCAAGACAATCAAAATAAACCTCAAAAATATAAAGAACCAAATAAATCATTCTATCAATACATGAAAAAAGATCAAAATCTACCGAACAAAACAGTCTACAGCAACAACAGTTCAGGAAAACCACTCCCGAACAATACAAATTATACAAGAAATCAATCACCATATAACTCAAGTTATAGAGGAAGATCACCAGAACGAAGAAACACGCATAATTCATCACAAAATCACTACAATAGACCAAATAGTCGAAATAACTACTCCAGATCACATTCAAATACACAACGATTTGTTTCTAGATCTAATTCCCAATCAAGAAATAACTACTATCCAAACAACCAATCACGAAATTCATCATACAATAGGAATAGAAACTACTCCTATAATCGAAATAGAAGTTATTCAAACAACCGAAACCAGAATTACCCGAACAATCAATCAAGGAATAACTCATATAATAGATCGAACTATAACAGACCAAACAATAATTACCAAAACAGATCGCGAAATAATTCACAAAATCGACACTCAAGTTATAATAATCGTTATAGAAATTATTCCCAATCACCACACCGGAATAATAATAACTATAATAATTCTAATAATCGCCACAGAAGTAGTACACCTAAACACCAAAGACAAATCAATCAAGTACAATCTAATCCAGAAACAACATCAGACCCTCCAGGTATTGATGACACAGTAACTGATACGTTACAACTCAATCAAATAAACTGTACATCATCAGATTCAGAAAGTGATACAGAAAACACTCTTTCTATCAATATGATAAAAGTCGAAAATGACTATGAATCTGTCATATATGAACAACCTTTTTCATCACACATATATGAAAATCAATCAGAATTTCTTCAAAATTATTACACTACACCCATAAATTCCACACCAACGACGCAAGAAACAAATGAGATTAACACTACAAATCAAACCAATAAAAATATCAAAACAAAATGCTTGAATACAAACCACATTTATCAAAATATACAAAAAGAACAACCCAAAGAAAAAATTTGGACAATACCATTTCTCTTAGAAAGCCCAAGAAATAAAGAATTTCAACCACCAGACCTTGAAATAGATTTTTTAATTGATTCAGGAGCAGAATCAAACATAATAAACATCCCCACATGGAATGAAATAAAAACTTTACACCCAAAGCTAACACCTCTTGAAACCTCCAGTAAGTTAGCAACAGCACAAGGATCAACATTGATAAACTACGGAAAAATCCAATTATTTCTCCTCCCCACCAGAACAATGGAGCAAAGCAAAATTTTAAATAAGCCATTTAAACAAATATTCCATATCACTGATATTAAATATAATATCATTGGAATACCATTTATTTCGAAGTATATACCAACAATTAACATACTAAATAGTAAAATATTAATCAAAGATAAATATACAAAAACAAAAGAAACATCCTTAACATTTTTTCAAAGATTAAATAAACAACCACCATTCTTTTCAAAATTCTACCCGATATTTAACCAACAAAGAAAACACCTAAAACCACTATCAGGAAATATCTATAATTTTTCAATCAAACAAGTTCACCAATATGATAAAGAACAAAACAAACAAAAATTTTATATGTCAGAATTTGAATTCAAACCTATTCACAAATTTTTCAAAATCACAATCTCATCCATAAAATATTTGAAAAATTCGAATTCCGATATCATTTCCTTACATGTCTATAACAACACACCTTACCAAGTAACATTACCTTTAGGACTTTTAGGATATTGTGAAACCAACGCTACAATATCACCAATACACGAAAAAGCCTATCGCGTAAATAATATACTCCAATTACTAGATATTTGCCAATCTACAATTCTTAATGAAGAATTATCTATAAATAATATAATAAGTAACGAAAACAGAAATACGGATTATTTCACAAAAACTCCATATTTCAAACCTACATTCAACATAAGTAACTACACAGAGGACCAACAGAAATTTTTAACAATGTTTAATTTCCAACATTCACAAATAACACAAGACGAATTCGAAAAGTTAGCCAAACAGCTAATTAAATATTCATCAGTCTATGCAACATCAAAATTCGATGTTGGAAAAATCAGTTCATCACTACATCTCCCGTTAAAACCAGACGCAGTTTTCAAAAAACAGAGAGCAAGTAAAGTACCAATTCACTTACATGATAAAGTGAACAGATTACTCGATATTTTAGAACAATACAACATTATATCACCAGTTAATAAAGAAGAACAACCAAAAGGGAACACATTTATCAACCCCGTTATCATTCTAGCTAAAGGAGAATCATTAAAAATCGTTCTCGATGCTAGATACCTCAATTCACTTATAGATGAATCAAAATGTAATTGGCCCATTGAACCAATACAAGTTATTTTAACAAAAATAAACGGCAAATACTTTACAACCGCCGATATGAATAGTGCATACAATCAAATGCCACTAGATGAACAATCACGACGTTTAACACAATTTGTTATCGGAAACCAACAATATGATTTCAACCGCTTATTCTATGGAATATCCATAGGACCAGCAGCATTTTCAGCTTTTATGAGCAAAATTTTTAGACCACTAATACTCAAGAAAAACGCAATCACCTATTTAGACGATGTTTTTATGCAATCACAAACAAAAGACGAGATGTTCAATGTTTTAGAAAAATATCACCAAATACTTCAGAACGAAAATCTGAAGGCCGCCCCCGATAAATCACACTTCTTTTTGACAAGAGTTAAATTCTTAGGACATAATATAGAAAGAAAAACAATCACTCCATTGAAATCACGCATTGACGCTATTCAAAAACTTCAACCACCAACAAATAAAAAGAAAATCCAAGAATTTCTTGGAATGTTAAACTTTTTAAGTAAATATGTTTATAAAATGCAATTATATCTACGACCATTTTATAACATCCTTAGTCAACAAAATAATTTTGAATGGAACACAGAACATCAAACACGATTTGAAGAAATAAAGAAACTTTTAACTGAAAAAATTTCAAACACAATTCCAGATTCAAATCAACCATTTTATGCAATGTGCGATGCTTCGAACTTTGGCATCGGTGCAGCACTATTACAATCACATAATGGTAAAAATAAAATGAACCTCATATCAGCAAATTCTCGATTATTCACTCAAGCAGAGCTACGACTCTCAACTCTAATGAGAGAATGTACAGCCATAATATATACACTGACAGAATATGAATTTCTGATACTTGGATCAAAACACCCCACAGTTTTATTCACAGACCATAAACCAATCATCTTTCTCTTTACACAAAAATCTAACCCAAACCACCGAGTTTACAGATTTCAACTAATTCTAATGAAATTTCCAAACTTACATATAGTTTGGACTGCAGGAAAAAATCTTGCATTACCAGACACCTTAAGTCGAAATACACCACCTGAATTACTTACACGAAAAACAACAGTTGAAATACCCAAAAACATAAAATTCTACCTTGCAGAAAACGAAACATCACCCCGATTGGAATGCAAATATGCAGTAAAAACTGATATTGAACAATCACAAATAAATACTTTACAACATTTCCCACTTTATTTAGATTGTCAAAATAATCATTATGAAGTTGATCTACTTGGAACATCAACTTTCAAACCAATCCCATATTCTCAATGGATAAAAAATAACACTCAACAAAAACGAACAAAACAACACCCACCTAAGAAAGACCATTTTCCACTAATTGAAAAAGAAAATTTAACTGATAAAATAAATTTATCAGGACCACAAACAAATGATTCAAAATACACAGTAAATCAAGTTTTTGACCTCCACGACCCACTTGATACAATACCCTTATCTAAATTCGAAATTGAAAACATTTTTCTCCCTCCAACAGAAACAATTACAATTTCAACACTGAAACAATATCAAAATCTTGACCCGATAATTAGACAACTAAAATCATGGCACAAATATAAAACTAAACCTGTCAAGGCAGATTCAACCATTCTAGGAAACAAAACACTCCTCCGATACTTTCGCAAATTTAACAACACAACAATTAACGAAAATACAGACCTTTTAGAGTATAACCTGAATGAATCTACAGTTCCATGTCTCCCTTTAAGTATGATTCTTATAGCTTTTAATATTTCACATACACAAAATATTAAAGGACACTCTGGATCAGAAAAAACATATTCAAATTTTATACAAAACTTTTATTTCCCAAATGCACCAATTTGGATAAAAGTACTATGCAATGACTGTATAGT
The DNA here is from genome assembly GCF_963678635.1 of Symsagittifera roscoffensis. Classification (NCBI taxonomy): domain Eukaryota; kingdom Metazoa; phylum Xenacoelomorpha; order Acoela; family Convolutidae; genus Symsagittifera; species Symsagittifera roscoffensis. The sequence continues at coordinate 59,011,352 of NC_087064.1, forward strand.
ATGTCAACTAAATAAACCTTACCCAAATCAAAAACAAATAGCACAAAAACAAGATTTTAAAGGACAAAGCTTGTACTTTAATCATCGTATCTCATTTGATACCAAAGGACCAATTTCACCCTCATCCGAAGGAAACTCCTACATTATGGTAATTGTTGACGCATTTACACATTATGTAGCACTTAACCCAGTACCACATTGTAACGCTTATTACGCTTACACAACACTCTATGAACACTGGATAGCAAAATTCGGACTACCAGAAATTTTAGTCACAGACAACGGTACAGAATTCATAAATAATGAAATTATCACACTATGTCATTTATACAACATTAAACACAAACCACGTACATCTCACGCACCTTGGACAAACGGCTTAGTCGAAGGTATGAACCGTTCATTACAAGAATATCTCAGATGTATCATCAACGGAAATGATACAAAATATACCGAATGGTCAGCAGATGTAAAATTATTTCCCTTAGCATATAATTCACAAATTACGACAACTTTAGGAATGTCACCATACGAAATGGTTTTTAACCAAAAGCCACGCAAACCAATAATGTTTACAGCAAACTCTCATAAAAACGCACAAGGTTATTGTCAACCAAATAAAGACTCAATTTGTTATAACCTACCATTACATACACACGATGAAGATCATTTTCATCACCCACAAATTCTTAAATTAGCCTCCGGTACACACACCGAATGGATTCTAAATAGAGATAAAAAACACAATGAAATTTATCAAAAAATAACAAAAAAGTTATTACAAAGACAAAACATTAATGAACAAATCAATTCACGTTTTACACCAGCCTCCGAATTAAAAATTGGAACATTTGTTTTAATACCTAATTTTAATACTCAAAAAGGAATATCTAAAAAATTACAACCCCTTCGAAAAGGACCATACCAAATAATTACAAAACCCACGGATATCACATATAAAATTACCGACTCAAACAAAAAAGAAATCGTTCAACATCGAAACAACCTATTACCTTATTACCCAAAAGAATACGCACTCCGCGAATTAACTCAATTATATTCTTTCACAGGATTAAAAATCATTCAAAATGAACCACATCTGAAAAACACAGAACAAAATGATAACCCCACCGAAAATCAAAACACAAAACTAACCGCCACCAAAAACAATACACAAAACCATAAAGAATCCCCAAAACAAAGAAAAAATAGAAAAATGACCGAACAAATAATACCCCAAGAACAAATCGACAAATCAGAAAATAGAAAAACAACAAGACTCCGAAATCAACCACGTAAAAACTATAAAATATTCATCCCCCAATCTAAAATTTTAAAGAAAGTGGAATTTCAAAAGTAATTTTAACATTATACTTCACAATCTTGAAACCTTCGAAACATTTTTCATTTACATTTTTCAAAATAACATGCTGACAAGTACGCAATAATTCTAGTTCAAAATAGACCAATAGGATTCATCCAATCCGTCACTTTCTCTAACTCAAACTAAGACCAATTAGACGAATCATATAGAACTCCAGGCACATCTATAACTATAACTTTACGACCTCCAGGTCAAAAATAAGCAAACCACTCCAACTTGACAACTAAAATAAATATCACCATAATACCGTACCCCTCCCTTATCTAATAACCCAAAGATCAACAATATTTCCCCAACTCAGACCACGAATACCCCCAAAACAAATTTGTTAACTTAGCCTAAAGTAACAAAATGAACATTTTATTTAGCCTAAAGTATAAAAATCTCACCATACCCCGGATCATTTGACAAACAAAAATAAAGAAAAAGACGACCTCCCGATCACCATGAAAATTGCCCCCAACAATTTTTTACAAAACTCAACCCACTTGTCAAAAAACTAATAAATAATCCGACCACACTTGAAAATCGCCTCAAACAGCAAAAAATATTCGACCAAAAGATCATTTCTTAAATGCTCTTCTCTCAATCAGTTACTCAAATACTCATAAATCTTAAACATTTTTTTACAATACTTGAAACCTTTATAATATTTCTTTTTGATATACTTGAATCTTTTCTAATAATCCTAATCCTTTTTTGTAACATTTTTTTAATTTTCTACACTATATTCGAACTATTTCTCCAACTTTCCAAAACCCTTGATTATATCCACAGGTACGATTCATATAACTTGTCTAAATGATACGAACAATTTTCAGTAGAACTGATATTTTTTTATTGTTTGTAATTTTCATAACATTTTTATCATCCCTCATGTTGACCATATGTAAATGTATAAAGAAAGCAATCTTCACATTTGCCCTAGCAACAATCCTCCTAATTCTTTTTTTAGAAGAATATTATAATAAACATAAACCTTCCCACTAAAGTAACAATTCAAAAATCCATCAAAAATTGCTACCCAACAGTCACAGAATCAGTCTTCACCGACATTATCCCAAGATAACCCAACACCACCTTCAACTACTCAAAATCCTCAAACATCTACACGAATTTCTTTTCAAGACAATCCATACACTTTTGAAGAACGACATGCTCGTTTATCAGAACCACTAGAACCAGTTCAACGACAAGCACCTCTAAGCGAACCAACATATAACCTATACCCAACACTACCACAAGAACTAAGTAGAATAAGAAATCCTAGTCAAAACCAAAATACAGTCGAAATAAATAGACAAATTATACATCCTCGACGAAACAGAAATTTTCAAACTCCCCGAGTTCATTTTGATATACCTCAATCCCCATCACAAAACACTCCAGAAAACCCCATTGGTATATTACCAGAAACCCCTACGCTTCTTTCACAACGTAGCACCTCAAGCCTACCATCAGATTACTTAGGTTCAACACCAACATCTGAACAAATACGTGAAAATCCCTTTAACCCCCCAAACCGGGCATCACGACTACCATATTGGACAACACATTCATTTACACAAGGTGAATTAAATTTAGTCAATAATCCAATAGATATTTCTACGGATACAACAACATCCTCATCACTACCAGAAACATTATCACTACCATCAACACCATCAATAAGCCAGATTTCACCACCACCTTTTAACTTAAATTTTCCAAATAATCTCGACGCCAGATATCGAGAACAATCATCAATAAATATTCCTTTAAGACTAGATTGGAATACATTTACAGCACCTCCACCATTATTTGGACAACATCAAGAAAGTAACCGCCTTCATAACTGGGCACTTAATAGATTACAATATCGCCAAGATATTCACAACGATATCCGTGATCACAATATTCAAATACTCCAACAAAACAGTTTACAATTAAAGTTTGAAATCACAGTTAAGTTAAATAACATTACTCAACATCCCTACCCATTAAACCCACCAAACATAACAGCTCAATCACTACCACCACCGTTTATAACTACTGAAGTAATATATAAATACGACAGATATACCAAAAACACAATTGGTTATATTACATTTTATAACCCATACTCAGGATTATCATACACATGTATATTCTAAAATTATTAATTTTTCTCCAACTCCTTTTTCTAGTAATCTCAAATCAAAACATAAACCCTTCCCCTCGTACAGGACCACAAGATTTATTAGTAACACATTACGATTGTGAAGAAAATGAACAAAAAACACTACACAAATATGCAATAAATCAAGTATCACAATGTGAAACAGAACCACAAGCTATAGAAACCACAAATGTAATAGCAACACTCTATTCAAAAGCCCGAGCAACAACAGTTACAGGTTATAAATTCACAGCAACATTTTCCGAAAAGAAAGTACATTGTTCACAAGTCTCGAACGGAAACAAAAACCGACTTGACCATGAATCATTCTATCAGAGTAATATAGAACGTCTTTTACATCTCAATCCCGACGATTGTAAAAATGAATTACTTAGACTAAACATCACACAAAATAAAAACTCCGAAAGAAAGTTAGTTAACTTTCAAGTTTTTTCAGACTCTGTACATCAATCACAACTTGAAAGACACCAAGGACATATAAAACTAGACGACAAATACCCGTATAACGGCGCACACGGACGATTAACCTATGACCTACACGATAAACATTGGATACCACACATTGGTATAAATGACCCATCAAACTGCAAAGCAGACACAAAAAATAAAGGATACCAAGAAATAATGTTTCTCGATTGGAAAATACAACTCGAAAAAATACAACTAACACGAGATTTATCAGATAATACAATGATCTATCAAGGAATCCGATTACCTTGTAAAAATGATCAAGGTTATTGCGACCCTACAACGAGAACACAAGCAACAATTGTTTGGTTCCCCGAAGACACATGTACAACATTTCAAGTAGCAAAAATACACGCTCGTATGATAAAATTTCACGAAAAATATTTTATACAATCAATTCCATATGAACAAGTCCATCCATCACGAAAACTAAGTTCTAATTTTAGAAACATAGACAATATAGAAAATAAATTGACACGTTTTCAAATATATCAAGAAACAGAACTTGCATGTAAATACAGAAACCCACTTCACAAAACACAATACTCCGAGATATTAGTTGAATACGAAAAAGGATTCGACATGACCACTGGAAAAGTAAAAATCGACCCATATGCCACAGGTCATCCTCCAAACGAAGGAACATCCTATATACCAGTTAATTTTGAAAAAAGCAACGGACAACCTGGTGGACATCTAAAACCCCATGACACCAGAAGCACACGCTTACAAGAATTATCACTAATGAATACTACATATTTCGGTAATATCCACTATGATATTCATTTAGATATGAAACTAGATTATACAATTAGCCGAATTTTTCAAGAAATGTCACTCTCCGAATTAGAAACACTACACCAACTATGCGAATTAGAACGAACACAAATATTACAATCACTTGCACTAGCAGTATTAAAAATACCCTATGCAGGATACTTATTATCTGGAAATAGATCAAATTTTTTAGACTATGAAGGAAACATCTTATGGTTTTATACTTGTACTAAAAAAGTATCACCACTATACGTTTTTGAAGATAAACGATGTTATAAAAGAATCCCTATCTTTTATAAGAATAAAGTACATTTCGTGGATACACTTTCACGAAGAACCTATTTCTGGGATACCGCAGTCCCATGTGGATCAGAAAACAGCCACAATGTAGTACAACTAAACCCTGATGAAAATAAATATTATCTTCTCACTCCATATCCCACATTAATGCAATCACTCAAAAAATTTTCACCAGAAAGCATTCGCGCTATTGCTCGAAACCCAAATATAGACTTACAATCAATAGGAATCTATTCAAAATCAGATATTCAACATCACATTAGAACACAACAATTCCAAGAATTATTAACACAAATGGACACTATACAAAGACAATCAATAGACCAAAATTTACACAAACTTGCAGAAACCGCAGGATTTGCCGATATCTACACGCAAGACTATAGCGGATATTTTAAAGACATTAAAGATTATATATATCTAAACGGTGAAAGATACCGTCCCCAAGATATATCACCAATTAATATTTTTAGCTTTGTTACACTCAAAAATGAGATCCTCGATTTTCTAGGATGGCCCTACTACATCTTAGAAAAATTGACTATTTTATACGCAATGTTTAACTTTATTGGATTTCTTTTCTCACCTTTAAAAGGAATCTACAACACATGTGCTATACACACACAAGTAAACAGACAAGCAAGCGTAGCACGCATACTCTTTGCAGGATTTTTTGGAATCTTTTCTACATCTATAAACAAAATTCTTTTAGACGCACAAATAAAAGAATATAACACAAAAATAGCAACACGACAAAATACATACGACGAAGAACATAACAATGTAGACATAACGCCAACGGCACCACAATTACCACCCCTACCAAATAACCATCCACTATCCCTAGTCCCACGAAATTTTCGAAATTTAGCCATCACACATAATCCAAACTTTCGACTCACCACATCACAAAGTCCCATCCAACATATAATGACACACCAGTCACAAGATCAAAATACTTATGAACAAATTATTGAACAACCCCATACCACCGCTTTTCAGTCTCAAAATAATCATTTTTTTAGCCCACGATGAGCCGCCAACTTGGATCACTACACCGATCAAATTCCCACCCAACCAATCTTACCTCTCCAATCCAAATAATACCACTTTTTGCTTTTCCGCCACCCGATTTTCCATCTAGTAATGTAACATCAGGCATGAATTCCGACACTAATTCACACATCTCAGTTTTATATTCCATCTCACAACTCAATAACCCGAATATTGAAACCCCCGATGAATTTGCCGACTCAGAACCATCCCCATCCAATAATTTTCATAACTCTTCTAAATTTTCTCAACCCCCTTTTCAACCCATATTATCCAATAACCCTGACCCCATCACTTCCACACCCTCTTATGCTTCCCAAGTTACCCCAACCTACTCCTCACTTCATTCTGACCAATCATCTCATTCTCCAGACACCCCCCGAATCTCCCCAGAGCTAGATAATTTTATTACCCTTCAACAACAACCCTACCACCTCCATACCCCAACAATAAACCAAATCTCCTCCACAATAAATTCATCCAACCCCCCTACCCCTACACCCTCTTCACATTATACTGAATCATTAGCACCATCATCCACATCAACTGAATCTTCACTAAACACTAATAGAGCTTACCGCACTTTTAAAAGAAAGTTCCCCAACCATCCTTTCCCAGCAAAACCAGGAACAGCCCGTGAATACATCAACCACCCCAAGCATACTAACACAAAAGAATTTTTAGCTATCACCTTACCCTCATTCCCACAATACACCTTAAACACCCCCCACGACACTAACGAAACACGCAACTTTGTAGATGAATACGTTCTAATGCCCACTCTCTCTTGGACCTCATATTATCATTTTACTAACCCTCTTTGCTTACCTTTATCTAACACTCGATATAGAGCGAAATACGGACATGCTATATCGACTCACTACACCACTAACCGCTAGACAATTTACTTACGTTGGATATAAAAAATCACTAAAAACACACACTGCACCTAGAGCTAACGAATATACACTCGAATACTATGATCACAACATCATCAGAGCTAACCAAGATCAATTCTTAGACGACGATCGCTTCGCTAATCCACAAATTACCGAGAAATTTTTCATCAAGACACCATATATATTTACACTAAACATCTTCGACCGAAAGTTTGATCACATTATTTCAGAAGCACTAACAGACACACAAGCATACGAAAGTTTTAAAGAACGCTTCCAAATATTTTCACTAACCTTTCATTTCCTTGCACCACACGAAAGAGATTTACACTGCTCACACGATATTATGTTGCGCACTAAACAAACCCACACATATAGTTATTATCGCTTCATCCAAAATCACTTTGACCTACACACACCCTCTAGACAACCACACCATCGCTTTCAATTCATTAATTCCAAATACACTTCACCATTTTTCCTAAATTTCACATATTGCATTAAAGATACTAACCTTCATGGTATTCTTCGCAATTATGATCCCATAACCCAAATGTACATCTTCTGTCCCATCACCAAGACCTTCAACGCCGAAGAATCCCGACCCTTCCTTATCCCGCACGAGTTTGTACAACCTATAGAAATCCCAATTTTAGAATTCATCCACAACACTAAATTCAATCACAAATTATATAATCTAATCCAAAACACACCTTATGAGTTTGCAGTTGGCACTGAAGAACTAACCACTATTAAGGCACTTCAATTGCTTTGGCCACTGCTTCAGACTAAAAATATCATCCGCATCTTAGCTAAACTACTAACAACTTCCGATCTCATCCACGACATCTTCCCCCACGGTTTTTTCCCCGACGACTAACAGGTAAGTATGAATTAAATGAATATTACTAACTAATTAAAATATTAAAAAACTCACCATTCTTTATCCATGTTTTCTTTAGATTTTTAGCCTTCATCCGACAATCACCTACAAACACCACAAAAGACAAATAAAAATCACAAATTTCATCAAACAAATTTCAAAAATTCTATTAATCTCTTACACTTATAAATTTATAAATTTAATACCAATGCAGTAAATTCATTTCTAAAATTTTCCCCACAAGCAGTAAATCTAATTATGATGAAAATTTGTAACTTAAAGTTCCCCCATCACTAGCAGTAAATTTCCAAATTCTATGCAGTAAATTAATAAAATGCAAATGCAGTACTAACCTTTTGATATTTTCATTCATTCGCACAGAAATTCTATCCACACTCGCACAGCTCGCCCACGAAGAATTGTTTAAAATAATGAATTTCAGTTTCAAGTTTTCACACTCAACAACTCTAACATATAATAACATGTTTCAAACTTTCCTTTAACCCGGTTGGAAAGGAATCATATACTAAACAAAACTAACCAACGCAGCTTACTAAATACCACAAATCATAGAATAACAGCATGACTAAGAAAAGGAAACCAACGGTACCCAAACCGGATTAACCCAGTTTAAAACTGGATAAATTATTCTTTTGAAGACTATTATAAAGTCTAAGAAAGAAATAATAAAACACAAAAAAGTCGAAAGACAAACCCATACCACGAACAATTTGATTTTTGGAAAAAGGACATAACCAACAAGACATAAGAAAAACCACAACAAACCCAACATAAAACGTTGTCACATAACAGGACCCCTCACAAAAACCGCATGAAATCATACTCCCACTCCTGGCCTAACCCACCAGGAAGGACGTCCTGAGCATGCTCTATAGCCGGCCTAACCCACCGCGCTACATCCACGCTTTGTGACCACACCTCTATTTTTAATAAGAGCTACTCAAGGGTGAGTAACTCTTCAAAATAACCGAACTAAAACAAAAAGCTTTTGTGAAAACAACTAACAAAAATCATAATTAAAAATTATTAAACTAATAAAAGTTTTATAAAATGTAAATTACATTATGCAATACATAGATCAGAATACAACACCAAGGACGAACATCTAAAGACAAAACGACCCCACTACACTCGAGAGAGAATGGCCAACCACAATCGATATGCCACTCACAATCACAACTCAAAGGATTTAGAGTACGACTTGACTTCGCAGAAAAGGACTTCATTGAACTAGACCAATGACCACCTCGATGTTCAAGTATACGTACAGATCCGAGTAACCAGGCATCCCCTCCACGCACAATCTCCACGCCATTCCCAAACTAGATCAGACACAAAAGAAGTTCTCCACGCAGAACAGAAAAACCTGACATAGCCAACCATTCTGAAATCAGATTTGAGGTTGTTGCAAAGACTTAGTCGTTGTCACTAGAAGACACAACGTCTTATGTCTCTAACTCCAGCTTCCTGGAACTTCTTTAACAAAGAGGAAACGGAAGAAAATGATGTTCGCCAAAAACCAACGTCCATCATCCATCCTTCGAATTGCAGAAGAACTATTCTAAAAAACTCTGTAAAACCCGGATGGGTGGAACCTGATCTAAACTACATTTTATGATTGGATAAATTAGATATTTTACCAATGTAAAGTATTTAATATTAACCAATCATGATCCATCTAACTAACAACCCACTTATTTGTAAGTGCTGAAGTTACTTGTAATTTCAGCACCAGAGAGATTTGAATTTAACTTAGAAATTAGTTGGACTCTCCCGAGCACTTCAGCAGCCGCAATAAACCAGTATACCCTAGATCTATTGAGCCTAGCAGAGACTAGTTAAACAACCTGAGACTAGATAGTATAAGAGTAAGATTAGGATCGGTATTAGACTAAGAAGTTGCACGAATCTATCCGGCCGAAAATAAGATAGCGTGACGAGCAGACGGTGTACCCTATCCGAAATTACTCTATGAGTTAACCAACTCGGTCCTAACTCAGTATGATAATCATTTTTTTTAAAACTATGAAATTGTATGACAAGCTTTTTTTTCATACTATAAAAATGTATGACAACCATTTTTTTATACTATAAAACTGTATGATAATCATTTTTTTCAGACTATGAAACTGTATGATAATCAATTTTTTCATACTATGGAACAGTATGATAATCATTTTTTCATACTATAAAACTATATGATAATCATTTTTTCCATACTATGAAATTGTATGATTGGCATTTTTTCCATTCTATGACATAGTATGAATAGGATCTGTTTTTAAATTTATGAAACAGGATGGAAAGCTTTCCTTGCACAATTGAAAAATGATTTACTAACATGTCAGTTTTTCATAACTAAATTGAGGCAACTGAATCTAAGACCCACCCATAAAGCATTCCATGTCTGAACAATGGAGAACACCGACAAAAAGTTAGAGGCTAGGAATCTCGACTGCATTTTCCAACAATTCTCCGCAAGTTTGGACAGCTCAAAGCTCCTAATCCTAGTGAGAATATACAGAGCGGGGAGCCTCAAAAAAATCTTGAAAAAATACAACAAAACTTGAGATGAAGGTCACTGTCAGACGAGATCAACACTGAATCAGCTGTCGAAAACAGTATCCACTTCCAAGTGGTATTCAGCCTCTGCTTTCTATAAAAAACTAATTCAAAACATCGATTCTGAAAAACAACTCATATATTGTTATTTCTTCCCACATACCAAAAATCATCTTTTGAGACCACGATAGGAGTCACATATTAGACAATCCTGTCAAAAATCAACCCAAGTGAGGCGCACAGAAGCACAATACTGCACAGATTTACAGGGTAAAATCTGTTGATCAATATGTTTCTGAATGACATCAGTTGGTTGACGTTTGACAGGATCGTCTCACATTTGACTCCTATGATGACCTCAAAAACCAATTTTATCCGGTCGGAGCCGAGTTGCCTATTTAACCGTTTCTTGAATTTAGTCAAAATTGTCAAACAATTTTTCTGATTTATGACAAAAAAACACATAGCTCAAAATTCGTAAAAAAAACAATTGAGAAATATTTTTGGAAATTTTTTTCTCATTGCTGAAATTGGTCTGAATCAAAACCCACCCTGATCATATACTCTATAATTTTTTTGAAAGTCGGAACAACGAATTGAGACTGTGTCGGAATGCTTGTGCTCGGGGTGGATTAATTTTTTCTACAGACAAAATTTGGACTTTTTACAAGCCATTTTGACGGATTTTTTTATATCAATCAAAAGATTTTGTTGTCTTGTGCTCAATTTCCAAAACATATTTCACCTGTTATCATTTTTGTAAGCATATGTGGGTTTGAAGATTGGCAATTTTGGTTAACTAACGCGCGATACATTTCGTGCTATCAGCTCGTTTGTGAGGATTTTATTTTTTCTATCGCAAAATGCCTATCATACAGTTTTCATACATGAAATTTGTATGATAAGCGATTTTTGTCAAAAAATAAAAATCACCTATTTGTTACTAGTAAAATTAAGCAAATAGAATAAAAAAATTTATTCAAAAACCTTTAATACATTTTTTAAATTTTTTATGAAAATTGTATGATACGCATCCTTTCCATAGTCGCCATAAATGAAATTGTATGAAAAGAATTTTTCTTTTATGAGGGTCAACCCGGGGAACCAGTAGCGTGCCGAGAGGGGGGGGGGTCGGGAAGAGCCCCTTTGGTATGATTTACGACATCCATTTCTGGCTGAACGAAATCAAAATTTTTCTAAAGACGCCTTTGGCGCCACTATAACCAACTTTGAGGCAGAGTGCCTAAAAACTCATTGTTTGCCACGTTTTTTTTTTAAATTTGCCTTCGGTTCAGAACATTTTTGACAAAATAGAGTCCCTATAATATATTCGCAGAGCTCGGAAAAAGAAATTGGTCGACCTACAAAAAGGTCGGCAAAAATTCCATAATTTGATGCTTTTCTTAACAACTTCTTGACAACAAAAAAATACTAAAACACAGAAAAAAACCTGCAAGCAAATTTAAAAATATATATATGTAAAAAATTTTGAATTATTTTCTTTTGTTTTTCGATTAGACTTTTGATGAAAGCCATTGATAAAGGCCGTTTTTTTAAATTATTTTTTTGATATAAGCCGTTGACAAAAGCCGTTGTCTAGGCTTTAGCCAAGATCCACTCATAGCTGAATAACGAACTAAAAAAACATAAAAATTCTCAAAGTTTTTTCTTGAACTTTTGTGGTAAGAAGTTTCTGTGCTTCTTGCACAGCAACCGGCTATCCATGTTTTAATACATTTTCTATTTTGCATTGTAAGTTTACGTTTCTGAAGGTCTATTGACTTTTTTATGAATAATTTTAGCCGTTTTTGACTCACTGCATGGTAATCTGCGGACAATTTTGGATGAATTGGCTGGCGACCCAGAAATGGAAACCTACTGTTGGAAGGCTTTCCGGAATGCTCTCATCGAAAAAAAGTTTCCCATCGTAGGTAAGACGGCTCTGAAAATTTTGTCACCTGATTCAATGTCAATGAGTGAAATGAGTTTTCTGTAGGTAAAGTTGTTGAAGTTTATTCACTAGCATGCTTTTGTTTCAGCGGTCAGAACTAAGATAGCATTGAATCATGAAAAGCATAAGCCAAAAATTTCATGATTAATGAAAATGATGACACAGTAGAACCAGAAAAAAAACAAAAAACTAAAAACAAATAATAACAAGGAGATCCGGCCACAAAGAAAAAAAAACTTTTTTAAAAACTGTCTCACTTTTTTTGAGGTGTGGTGTGAGGATCTGAAAAAAGCCTTGAAGTTCGATTGGAAAAATTAATTAGGTACGATTCACAAGTTTTTTTTATAAAAAAAAGGAAAGTGAAAAACAGATAAAAACAATTCGATTTTGTTTTTCAAACTTTTTTTGCAGAAAGTTTTTCAAATTTTTATTTTTTGTTCCAGAAACAAATTTCAAAAAATTTAATATTACTGGAGTAAGCTAGACTCCAAACAAAAAAAATCAAACAGGTTTTCTAAATTGGGTTAATAAAATATACCACTCGAACCATTCCGATATTTACTTGTGGAACCTGATTTTAGGTGGAAAACAAAAAGAAAAGAAAAAACTAAAACACACTTGAAGAAAGAGTTGGTCCCCATTTTCAATTGTCGGAACATTTTTAGAAAAATGGCCTGAAATGTTTCAAGGCATCACCGACAAAATTAGAACATTGAACTTACCACTAATATAAATTGAGAAACGATCAAATTCGGAAAGAAAAAACATGTTGCTATCAGTTTTAGAAAAAATGCGTTCGCAAATTTGAAAAAAAAAATACCGATAATTCTTTATAGACCAGAAAGTAGCATGTTACTAGTCGTGAGTTTTTACCAGCCAAATCAAATTAGACTTCAAATCAATTAACTGAACCTTGTCGATCGAACCAAATCACTAGTCTGCATGCAGCGACATTGTACCACATTGATAGAAAAATATTTCTCATGTGAATTCTACATTATGAAACAATATACAAGGACATAACCTTTACAAAAATCTTCAACATACTAAATTTCGGTTGAAGTAAAAAATGAATTTTTATTAAACCTCGCCTCAAAGATGAAACCGTGGCAGTCTATTGAAAATTATCCTGGAACAAAATGTAAAAAAACTATTTAAGCTTAATTTTATTTCAACGATGTACCTTTCATTTTAAATCTCTGAATTTCAATGAATTAAGATTTTTAAAAACTGTTGCAGGTCTCACAAAATTAGTTTGTTTTATCAAAAATTGTCAACAAGATCAATTTTATGAATCTTAAAGAGTGTAGGCGATGTAATTTTCTTTTGAAGGGAGGTTAATTTTTTCTTTTTGAAAGTTGAAACGTAAAAACAAAATGAGTTTTTCACATAAGATTTTTCACATAGATTGAAGCGCAGGACAATGCTACAACGAGAAATGAAATATCTTTTGAAGCTGGATTATATCTGCTCAGGAAAAACCAGAGAAACAGAAACTGCGGGAAATATACAATCGCGTGAAGCAGGGGTGGATATAGTGAGGGGAGAGGGGAGGTTGGCGGATACTCCCCACTTTGTTATTGTTTCCCTGATTCCCCACTTTGTTATTGTTATAAAACATCAATTTTTGGCTGACCGACCTTAAAAATTTTACAGACGCCTCTGGCGCCTACATAAAGTTTTTTGATGAGGGAGCGCGCCAAAAAAACGCATTTTTATCAAACTTTGAGAAAACAGCCGCCCTTTCGAGAAAACCATAGATAAGCTTCTGGCGCTCAGCTATTTTTGAGTGTTAAATTGTTTCAGAAGGCCTTGTTTCTTCTGACTTTGACGTTTCCAAACACCTCAAGGAAAATTTGGATGAACTCTACGTCTCAACTATGAAGGTTAACCCAGCACTGAAGGAGTTCATCCTCAAGGGGCTCTTTAGACAAGCGGATTCGTTCAAGCCTGAACTCTTGGACAGTTTGCTGAAGCAGATGCTGAAGAAGTCTGGATGTAAACACAGTGCACTGGAGGTGAATCAGCAGTTGCTCCTCTACAGTGTGATGCAGCTGGACCAAAGACTGAGTGATTTCTTCTGGAAGAGATGCGGTTAGAACACCTCCACAGCTTCCAATATACTTTCTTAGTCGAATTTTCAGTTGCGAATTTTCAGTATTAGCTTCAACTTTAAAACAAACTTATACAATTTTTGGAGTGTTCGGATATATACTTTGGGGTGTTTGGATTTCTTTTAACTTTTAAAGGCAGGTTACAGTCAGGGTGTGTACAGGGTGTTTCAGTCATAAATTAAATTTTCACAGATGCTCTCGAATTTCAAGTACCTTTTAGAGGAACCGATGGCCTCTGCTCTTTTGGCCAAGCTCCTGTTAGACCAAATGAAAGCCTCCTCCGAATTCAGAGAGTGGATATACACGTTAAAGGATCTCACTTCCTTCTTTGAGAATAAAGCGTGTGAGTTCCTGAATGTATTCTATCTCGAGGATCCCGAAATGGCAATGCAGAATCTGCAGGCAAAACAGAAGAGTTGGTTCGATCTTGAGCCTCTGGACCTGGCGGAGAAAGGTGAATTGCTTTTCTTTGAAATTTACTAAAGGAAAGTCTTTTTAATCCGCACAATAAAATGATGGCGGGTCCATTGCATTTGGGATCTGGAACTTTATCGGATACTGAATAGCGTCGAAAAACTCTTTTTTGTTTTCTCAGAAGCCCCATGACTTTTGTTGTCGCAGTAATAGCTATCAGTATGAGCCAAGCAAAGTCACCGAACGTGGACGAAAGGCCTCAATTTTGAAAATAATCTAGCAAATAACATCGCTCAACTTTATACCACTAATGCATTTGAAACTTGAATTGAGCGAATCCCCGAGTGTTCGGACTGCTTGTTAAGATGTTAAGATCTATGAAATTATATTCCTTATAAACAATGATTTTTTTTTTTGAAAATCATCCCCACGCACTATTTAAAGTACAAAATGACATGTTGTGCAATTAGCAAAGTATTAAACATACCAAATAACATGCGTAATTTCAACTTGGAACAATTTATAAGCTGAAAAAGGCCTCCGCTTGCGTGTTAATAGCACGACATATATTGGGTGTTATCTATCCCATATTGGACAAATCTTTAAACTCCCATAACTTCATGGAAAAATGATCACAGGTGAAATATCTCTTACAAATTGAGATCAAAAGATCAATACTTTTCGGATGTTAAATAAAACATGCCGTCAAAAATCGTTAGGTAAAAATTCGAAATTTGTCTGCAGCAAAAAACCACCTGGAGCAGAAATGATCCGCCACTCATTTCTTCAAAAATTGGAAAAAAAAACAACCCCAAGCATAAAGATTCCGCATTTCTGTGGAAGTCGGAACAACTAATAGCGATAAAGGGGGATTTTCTTGTATCTTCAAAATTTAGTCTTCGAAAACCTCAAAGAAAACGCAAATTTTTTTTTATATATGCAAAAAATCTTTGACATTAAATAGAATTGACCAGTTGAAAAATAAGCAGACATATGAGTTTTCAAATATTGTCTGATTTAAGTTGCATCGGAAAATTATTTTAAAAGAACACCGATTTTGAAAAAAGTGAAAAAGGAAAGGTAAAAATTTATTCAAAAGCTGCTCGAATTGTAAAGCAAAACTTAGCTGTAATGCTAAAGTTCTTCTGATGTTATTTTTGACTTCAATATTTTGCAAAACTGTTCTGCGAATAGGAACGCCTAACGATTTGATTGGCTGAAAAATTTCCATCATTCGTTCCCTCCATCATGAGAATAGCCGCCGCCACCCATAATTTTCTGAATATAATTGATTATTATCCGAGAAACATCGGTGCGGCTACACTAATTTACTTCAAAATTTGAGAGTTAAGATTTCAAAAAAATATTGAATTAACTCGAGTCAATGCGGAGTTTTTGATTCTCCAGGCAAGGCACCAAAAATGTATCGTCATATAAGGTGGGAGAAGGTGGATGAAAGGACCCAAATATTTGAAAAGATCCTTTGGATTTCCTGCCAAGTTAAAAATTCCTGGCAACAGCAATCCTTGACTTCGTGGCAGGAGCCATCCAGGAACCCTGCAAATAAGTTTGAGATATTTTGTGTAAAATTTTGAAAAAAAAACCTTTTTAACCTGCAATTCTTATAACAAGATGTCGACAAAGAAATTGAGGCAGCGGCAAAAATTACAGTGAAATTTAAAAAATTCTTGAAACGTTGGACAGCCCTGAAGGCCAGGTTTGGACAGCTGCTATAGCAACTTTCCAGACGATTGACGGTGAAAAATCAAGATATCTTTTTTCAGGCAATTGCAACACATTTTTCTCTCAAGTTCCGGTGAACAGACTGCAGAGGGAGACATTCTACGGCAGTATCATGCCGTCATGCTCGTGGGTCCGCCTTATTTTATGCATCCTTCTAATCATTCCAGTTGGAACAATTCATCTTCCGTGGGTAGCAAAATACAATGGAAAGTTCTACCAGATGAAGGTACGTCGACAATCACTGTAATAATGCAGACTTCGAAACGTTCATTGTCAATTCAGTAATATACGTTTCAGCATGCATTGTCAAAACTAATAAACTGCTGGCCCGTACTAAACTTTTCTCACAATTTCACGTCTGATCATACAATTTTCAGTCTGGTCCAGGTATGATCATGTAAAGTCAGGCATGAACATGTCTGGTCCAGATTTGAATTTAACTATAATTTCTGAACGGGTGATCAGTTTTTAGTAAAATCTTTTTAGGATTGCGAACAAGAGGTTCTGTGACATGAACAATTTTTACAGATCATTTTCCAGTCCAGTTCTAATCAAACTTGAATTAGATAACATACCAAATACAGCGCTGATTTAAATTAACTGGACAAAACGAGCTAAACTTGAAATTTAAAACGCGTTTTCCTCAAATTGGGTTGAGTTTAGGTGAAAACTTATGAAGATAAAACTTGCTTAAAAATGTAGCTGAATTAATATGGAGTAATTTGTTTCGGAAAATTCGGGCCAAAAATTTTACCACAAAAATGAGTCATTTTGTCTTTTCTTAGTTAATCAAAAATTACGCCAAAAATACCCAGTCGATCACAGACATAATTACATCAAAATGAGCCCCTTACGTAGCCCAACAAACTTTAATTAGGGTATATTCTCCAAAACATTGTATAAGTTGATTTATTTTTGTTTGATAGACAAAAAAGGTCGTTTTTACTATATAAAATATCAACTTTTTATTTAAAAACAATTTTTAAACGGTTTGCAAAATTTTTTTGGAGAATATACCCTTCTTAACGTTTGTTGGGCTACTTTGATATAATTATGTCTGTGATCGACTGGGTATTTTTGGCGTAATTTTTGATTAACTAAAAACGACCTTTTTTGTCTATCAAACAAAAATATATCAACTTATACAATGTTTTGGAGAATATACCCTAATTAAAGTTTGTTGGGCTACGTAAGGGGCTCATTTTGATGTAATTATGTCTGTGATCGACTGGGTATTTTTGGCGTAATTTTTGATTAACTAAGAAAAGCCAAAATGACCCATTTTTGTGGTAAAATTTTGGGCCCGAATTTCGCAAAACAAATTACACCATATTAATTCTGCTAAAATTTTAAGCTAGTTTTGTCTTCATAAGTTTTCACCTAAACTCAACCCAATTTGAGGAAAACGCGTTTCAAATTTCAAGTTTAACGCGTTTTGTCCGATTAATTTAAATCAGCTCTGTAGAAAAACGGTTCAGGGGTACTATCTTTTTGCACGCATTTGCCCGAATCCAAAAATTCAGAATTTTGGTAGATGCATAAAATACGGAAGCTGCGCCCTACCAAAATAGAAACTATTATTGAGTCACACAAAAAAAGTTATACACATATGACCAGAGTCTAAGATATTTTGATGCCATTGTAGAATGCCGTCAAAAAACAACGAACTAATTAACAGTAACAACCTAATTAACAAAAAAAACATGCTTCGTAGTTTGCGTCAAAATCGTGGAGGTGATGATCCTTAGGGAAAATTTATTGAGATAAAAACCAAGGTCGAGAAGTTTTTATACAAATGAAACTTAGTAATGTATTAGTGACTCAAGACAAACTTAACGAATTTTAAAATTACTCGACAAAAAAAAGTAGCAATGCTTATCAGCGAAAGTAGCATCAAAAACCGTGTTTGTCACAAGAGTCATCAGAGATAATAGCTTTTTGTTTTACCGGCTAATGTTGACTGATGTAGCAGAAATGCTTGGTTCAGTTATACCAAATGAGGACTTGGAATTTTGAAAACTTGAACCTTTAACTTCGATTTATCTTTACCCAGAATCTGATAACTTAATGTGTGCTTTTAATTTAATTACGAAGAACAAATCTTTAAAAAATAAAAATAAAGTTGTTTTTCTACTGCTCACTCAAAAGTAATACTTTTACCCGTGCGTGAATATGAAAAAAAACTTTAATGTAGAAATGATTAAATTTCGACATTCAGCATTGCTGCAGTCAACAAACTAAAGTTTTGAAAAATTTATGGTAATTGTACATAACTATCTGGAAACGATTCAATTGATATGTTCGAAAGAATTTGCTAGAAAAAATAAGGATAGCCGGTTGCTGTGCAAGTAGCACAAAATGTTCCGACCATTTTCTTGAAAAATAAAATTATTTTTCTTTCATTGAATGTCGATTTTTTTTTGTGCGTGGTTTGATAAAAAGAGTGAACGAAAATCTAAGACTTAAGCACACTCGAGGCTCTTTAAAAAACTGGCACGCTAAAAACAGCTTTTGTTAATTTCTGAAAAAAAAAGTTTTGCAAATTTTTTTTATTCTTTGAAACCCAAAATGGCGCTAAAAACTTCGAAAATTGATTTAACTAGAGTAAATTTAAATTTTCAAGGCTTGAATGGGCTTATCCTGGTTCAATAAACAGCCAATTATACGCGACGATGAGATAACGACGATGAGAAAAAATTCTCGACGATGAGAAAAAAGTTTGAAATTTTTTTAAAGGCTCGAATCACGACTTTAATATGGAATAACCACTCGCCAATTCCGATGATTATTTGTGGTCCAAAAAACTAAAACACACCGGAGTACAAATTTCTTCCCCATTTTTAATGGTTGGAACAATAAATCACTGATAGAAGCCAGATAGCTTGAGCTAGTTATCGAAAAAAATAACCACAATATTCAATATGAGGACCAACAATATACTTTCAGTTGTCCGTTCGTTTAGTCATTGATTTCATGGATTAAACAGGCACTTTTCTTGCAGGGTTTGATTGCGCAACAAATGGTCCAAGACAGAAGCAAGAACATAAGAGGGAGTCGCGGCATAGGCATCAATAAAAAAGAAATGAGACAGTTGAAGCGACAAGTGGGTCTCATGTTCTCTTCAGTGTACGCTTCACCCGTGGTCATATACATTTTAGACTCCATTTACACGTTGGGAATAGTGGTTGCTCAGAGTTACATGCTGACTGTGGTGTTCCAGCTCAGGGAGGAAGTTTCGATGATCGAATGGGTTCTTCTTGGATTGATGGTGTTGAGACTGTTCAAAGGAACGGAAATCGTGTTTCCAGCCTTGTTCTTTTGAAACGGATGAGAAACAATGTTTTATTAGGAAGTAGAGTGTTGAACCAGATTGCTCATAAATCGATTGAACTTTAAGACCAAGTAAAGAGTTTTTTTGGTAGAAGAATTGACGAAATAATTGAAGAAAAAAAGGAAAACATTTCTCAGTTTTTAGATTTTTTTTATTTTATCACCACACATGCCATGTACAATACCATGGGCGTGTTTATCATCCGGTGTCGTCCTAAAAACACTTAAATAACTGGCCTCAATTCAATTTTGAACGCATTGATTTGCAGCTTACGCGTGTTATAAGAATGCAATATATTTCAATCTCACGTTAATTATCCCAAATTGGCCAAATTAGCAATTTTCAAACCCCAGTAGCCTTACGAAAAAAGCACAGGTAAATATCTTTTTAATTATGAGCTTAATACAACAATATCTTTCAGATAGAACACAAATTCTTGCTTAGTTAACAAGTCGAAAATTAATACAAAAAATCCTTAGTTAACAAGTCGAAAATTGACTGAAAAGAAACTTCAAAACTTTTTGAGATTTCCTTTAAAAATCATCCCCCACACGCTATATATTCTACAGAGTGATATAATTCGCCTTCACAAAAGCATCAAATAAACCAAATAGCTTACCTCCGTTCAATTTAGAACAACTTTTAAATCAGATTAAACCTCCGCTTATGCGTTAATAGTACGAAAGTTATCGCACGTGTCAATTGCCCCAAATTGGCCAAATTAGCAGCCTTTAAACCCCCTTAAATTTTCAAAACGTAATCACAGAAGATTATCCTTTTATCTTGAGCTCAAGCCAACAATACCTTCCGAATGATAAAAAAGTTTCCGTCAAAAATTGCTAGTCAAAGAGTCAAAGTTTGTCTTAATACAAAAACTAGCCTGAGTACAAATTTTTCGTCGTTTTCTTCAAAAATTGTCGGAACAGAAATTGTAAACTTTTCTCTAATTAGTTGAGGCTTGTTGATTCCTTCTTCACGGCTCATCCATCCCTTTTCAACGAAGCATCTCCCAAATGCCACCCCCGAACTTGGATTCCGCTCATTCCACTTCACCACAACCGCTATCTCCAACCTTGAAAATTTTATAACTGATGATTTTTTTGTACCAAAACCACTCTACCTTTACGTACTTTTCTCGCCACACATAACATTTCAAAGGCGTTTGATATGGTATGTCATAGAACACTAATGGAACTCATTCGTGACGCACCGCTGCCAAGAGGTATAGTTCGATGGCTAAACAACTATTTATGTGGTAGACAAGCCAACGCTATTTTAAACAACCAAGTATCACCCCATAGAAATAAAAACTATGGAAAATAGCAGGGCTCTGTTTTTATCACAAGTTCTTTTCATTTTGTTTTGTCCATGGCGCCCCTCTGCTCCCCCCCCCCCCCAAAAAAAAATGTTCACCTCACCTCAAACGTTGATGATTTATACCCCTTCACCCAAAAACACGACGTTGAGGTGTTATCGCGCTCACTAAATGGTTATATGCGCCATCTTTATAATTTTGCTATCTCTCGTAGGCTAGCATGCGCGTGCTCTAAAGCATCAATATCCTTGCTTGGTCTCACAATAAATGTCTCAACAAAACACCAACTGTTTTTTTAAACAACGAGCCTCTCCATCTTAGGAAAAATCCAAAAGGTTTAGGAGTTACTTTTGACCCGACCCCATGCTTTGCAGCTCACTGCAAGAGATTCAAGCTAAAGGTAATAATCAAATTAAAATGAACAAAACACTGAGTTGTTTTTGGGCCAACGGACTGGATATAAAAAAACGCTCAGTCAAAAAAGACGACATTTAAGAATTTTTTTGACTTTTCCAGGCGTCGAAATTTTTTAGTATACTTGTTATTGCGCCGATCAAGGTCAAAATGAGCATAATATAAAAAGACAAAAGTTCGATTTTTTTCTCTAGATGAGCTTAATTAAGCGTACATTAGCAAGTTTTTGTAGCTTTAATTTTAACTCAACAGAAAAACAGCAAGAAATTTAAATAAACTTTTAAACTATTTTCTTGATTTTTTGCCAATTTTGTTGTGGAATGCTTTCTGATGTTGTTTTTTGCTTATTATGATGGTTATTTTTATTTTATGTTTATTGTGAACTAGGCTGGAAACAAGTTTTTTTCCTGTTCAAAGACATCGTTTCTTGTCTTTATTATGAAGAGACTAGGCTGCAAGCGAGAATACAACGATTTTATTTGTCCAATAAGTGGCACATCATATCGACAGTAAACAGCCTCCTTTTCATATTTGGTAAGGCTCAACTTGATTGCTTATTTGTGGTCTTTGAGTAACTCATGAGAATGGAAGTTGAATGTTTTTCAAAAGAGGACTGATTTTACTTTTAAATGCAAGGCTTAAGCTTAAAAAAATACGAAGTGATCGACCATTCAAATTCACTTTCAGGTCTATTATTTCTAACCGAAAGGACCGGAATAACCTTCCGAAATACAAAGCCGGATCTAGGATTTTCCCGAGGGGGAGGGATTTGTAGGTCGACCAATTTGATTTTCCGAGCTCTCCCAAAGCACCAAAACAACCCTGTTTCGACCAATTTTTTGTGTCTCAGGCAAACTTGGAAAAAAAGGCCGAAAACCGATAAGGTTAACTACTTATAATTACAGCAGAATCTCTACCAAACCGTTATTTGTGCCGATTACCTGTTTGGTAGAGGTTCTGCTGTTGTTATAAGTGGTTAATTCCATCAAATGCTGTTTCGAAGTTCTTATAAAAATCATTTGTTTGATTATGGTTCAGTTGTATTTTAATTCATAGTTTACTGCACTCAGTTAAAAAGAGAAAATAATCGATTATAGTACAATTATAATTGTACTTTTATGAAAACTATAATTAATTATATGCGCAAAATTTAGACGCTTAAACGATTCATAATCCATGATAATGATAACATATTTTGTGACATTATAATAAATTATAATCAATTATAATTGATTATAGTTTTTCCGAAAATCTCATAGTTTTTTAATTTTTCATAATCTGTTGTAATCTATAATTGATTATAATCCTTTTTTCTGTCAAAAAACTCTAAAATGAGATGCCCTGTCACTCTTTGGCTCATCTGAACACAAAGTTTTACCACGAAACAAAAGATTAGTTGAAAGAATCCCTCGGTAGGTGAATAGTAACTCTTCTATACAAGTCATGAAACTAAAGCAGTGTGCTGATTTTTGGGTGATCAAAAAATTTAAAATGTGCATCATGAAACAAATATAATCAAGACGAAATGAAAAAAAAACGTTAAAAATTTGAATTGATTTGAAAACTGTTAAAACAATTGTCTCATTTTTCAAATAAACCAACGTCTACAAAAAGCATAAAATGTAAAAAAATTCAGGTAGAAGGTCGAAGACAAAATAGGCAAACAAAAGGAATTTGTCGATTATAATGGATTTTTTTTCTGCAAAAGAAACGAGTTAGTAATTCAGATAAAAATAATCTTTTGTAATCAATTATATTGTATCATAATTGATTATCTTTCAAAAAAAGAGATTTTAATTGATTTTTAATTGATTAAAATCAAATTTTTCTCAATTTTTGTAAGACTGGTACTAAAACCATATTATAATCGATTATTAACGCTTGAAACTGGATGCGAGAACTTCTTCTAACGTTACTGTTACTAGTGGTATTCTAATTTTGTATTACATACATATCTTGAAATTATTTAAAAACGCGTGTCGTATAGGACTCTGAAACTAAGCGTTTCACCCGCATTTGAAGAATGTTAAATTTCGTCGCTTCATATTCAAGGCTTTTTAAATGTTTTTATTCAGCTTTTCATGAAATTGTTCCAACCAATTTTGAAACCAACCATAACTTTTGGCAGAGCTTATGCAAAAAATCAACCAGAGGAAGCGAAAATGTTTTTATCCTGCTACGAAGAAAAAAGGAAACCCAAACTATTACAAAATAGTGTTGTGAAAAAGATGTGTTTCAAAGTAAATGATGAAGTAATCATCTCAATCTTTACGTTTCAGCTACAACTCTTCATACAGCTTACGACAATGCGGATGCTTCCGAGTGGACCCAGGTGTTGTATTTGTTGAGTAACGTCCTCAGCTACGACATCCTCCTGAGGTCATGTCTTGTATGGGACTACGTTGGACCATACATAGTCATGATGCGCCAAATCGCTAAAGATCTCCTCATATTTCTTGTAGTGGTTCTCATTTTTACAATCGGATACGGAATCTCTCTGCAAAGCATTCTCTACAGCAATGCTGATAGTAAAATTACCTGGGGAGTTATTTTTGGGATTTTGCTCAAGCCGATTCTTCACGTTTTCGGCGAGAATTTCCTTGACAACTTGTCCCAAAGTGGCGATTGTGACACCGACTCAGAGATCCTTTTCGAAAACTGCCAGCTTTCCTTTCTCAGACCAGTTGTCGGCTTAATTCTCTTTCTCTTCTATGCAACTTTAGTGAACCTCATGCTGGTCAATCTGCTGATCGCCGTTTTCAGTAAAACTTACACACAAATTAATGATAATGTAACCCTCTACTGGAACCTAGTTTTCTACCGATCCGCTGTTAAGTACTATTCCAGGAAAAATAGCTACCCGGGTCCGATATTTTTTGTTAAATTTGTTGTCGATTTATTCAGCTGGTTTCGAGGGAAAAGCGGAGGAGCTATAAGGCCCTATTCGGATACAAGAGACGGAAACAACGCTGAAATCTTAGAGGAGCAGTACAAGTACAAAGCGAAGAAAATGGAAGCGCGTATATTTCAGAAATGGATCAAGCCAACAATCTTATACTCGCCCCCTAAATGACCTACCATAAAACCTCCTCATCAAAACATGTATTATGATTTTGAAAACTAATTTGTATGAACTTCGCATTTCAAATTATAAATTTAAACTTGAGCAAACTCCTCCTGCTCAAGTATTATTTTGAATGTTAGTTTGGATCAATTGAGCAATCCCCCCAATAGATGGTTGATGTGTTTTTAGCACGCAATCAATTGACCGACTGAAGTTTAATTTATTTAAGTATCTAGAAAAATTTTCAAAAAAAATCGAATTTTATTTCATTTTTTTTGCAAATTTTTGTTTGGGCGACCATTGCCTCATCGCGCAAAGCGACTTACCAGGATTGGTGCTCTAGCCTTGTATCTGAATATCAAAAACTGTTCTCCGTAGCACATTAAAACTACTTTTTTTCCCATTTAGGACAGAAAAAAGGCGCTTTATGCGATTAAAGTCGCCTCAGTTTTATTGCTCCTTTTTTCACTCTGAATGTAACTTTTTAGCTTTGATATTGTAAATTTTGACGGTTCACTATCGTTGAAGAATCTGATTTACGATTCCATATCATTTAAACAACTTTGAAGTGGTTGCAAACATGCCTCAAGTACCTATTGAGCTATCCCCCCGCGCATTTTTTAAAAGTTGACTTTGACTGAAGCCTATGTGATCCAATTAACCGTTTTTTTAAAACTAGTTCATAGTATTAATATTATGCAATAAAAAGTCACATACAAAAGTTTTGTAGCCAGTTTAATTCTCAATTTTTGTTCGGGCTTCGACTAATGAAATGACTTGTTGTTCCGACTTTCGATACGAAAGTAACGGAATATTTGTGCTCGGGGTGGGTTTTTTTTTCTTCAGACAAGTTTCGATTTTTTAACTAGCCATTTTTGACGGATTTTTTTTTATATCATTGGAAAACTATTGTTGTCCTGAGCTTGAATTTGAAAAGATATTTTACCTGTGATCATTTTTCATAAAGTTACGGGGGTTTAAAGACTACCATTTTGGCCAATTTGGGACAATTAACGAGCGATATAATTCGCGCTATTAACGCGTAAGCGGAGAATTAATCAGTCCTATAAATCGTTCCAAATTGGTTGAACGAAGCTTATTTGCCATGATTTATTTGTTACAAGGAACGAAATCTCTCTTTTTGTACTATATATGGCGTGTGGGGGGATGATTTTCATTAAAAATTTCAAATTTTAGAAAAAAAATTTTTCATTTTATTTCATTTAGTTTTTTAATGTTATTACTGCTGCTCCATTAACCCTAAAAGGCAGTGGGAACATTCAGGGCTTCGCCCTGATACGAGCAGTCTTGTATAATTTTGTGTGTGACAGGTAACTCTTTACTGTTCCCACCTAAATAATAATCTAAGCAAATTTTCATTCTGAATTACAATTGTTCACCGGATCAATTGTTAATTCAAAAGTAGTTTCCAAAACATCCCCATTTCCTCTCCAAATCGATTTTCGGTGGTTAAGATAGATTGATATTCAGCTGCTGTTATATGCAAATTTAGCTAAGCAAAAGATAAATTAAAATGTTACTTATAAAAAAAACTTTAATGTTTCTTGGACTATGTAAAAAAGCGGAGGAAGTGGAACAGATCGTTCATATGGGCGCATTTTTTCAAACAATTTGGTCTTGTTGTTCCAATTTTTGATGAAAGTGACGGAATATTTGTGGTCGGGGAATATTTTTTCTCCAGACAAATTTCCACTTTTTAACTATTAGTTTATGACTGAAGTTTTTCATATCATTCGAATGGTATTGTTGTTCTGAGCTAAAATTTTGAAAAATATAATTTTACTTGTGTTCGATTTTTAAAAAAGTTTTGAGATTTTCATTTTAATTGGGCAAATTTGGGAGACTACACGGAATTTTTTAGAGCTTCTGGAAGCTAGTGAAATATTGAGCTCAAAATCAGGAAAACAGTTCATCTCTGACCATTTTTAGTTAAGTTATGGAGTTTTGAAAGTTGTCGATTGGGAAAATCTGGGATAAAATAGCTTCATATATGTGAATCTATTCAAGCCAAAATGCCAAAGAAAAAAATCCAAGTTGAATTGAAGCAAGCAGTTTTTGAATTTAAAATAAGATAACAATAAGAAATTGAATCACATTCGGAAAATGAATATTGTTTTAATTAACATAGATGAAATCGATTAAAAAGTCTTTTTTTAAATTGTCAACTTTTTTAATCGACAAAGTTTGATCGAGACATCAAAAAGCAGTCAAAAATTTAAAGTTTTGCCTTGACACAACCAGTTTTGTTGTTGGTTTCATGTTCAAATTAATATATTCATGAGTGTTGATTCATTCAGAAAAAAAACCCAATAAGCTAAACCAGATACTTTCACCGTGAAACCTTGCAAACTTTAACCAAAAATACGTTTATTGAAGTGTTTTTCTAAAAACGTAAGGGTGTAGCAAATTAAAAATTCAAAACTTTATAACATAAAAGTTTAACAAATTTTTTTTGGCTTAACGGGCGTTTACCCATGTTTTTTCGGAGCGTATTAAAAACGAATTATTGTTCCAACTACTTTCGATGAAAATGATGGAATAGTTGTGATCGGGGTGGGTTTTTTATCCAGAAAAACGTCGAATTTTTAACAAGCCATTTTTGACTGAAATTTTCTGTATCAGTTGACTAGTATTGTTGTCCTGAGCTCAAATTTACAATGATTTTTCTCAAAGTTATGGTGATTTACAGATTGCCAATTTGAGATAATCAACGCGCGATACATTTTTGCTGATAACGCGTAAGCGGAGTTCAAAGCTGTCTTAAAAGTAGCTCCAAATTGAGTTGAGGCATGCTTTTTGATCTGTTTAATACTTTGCCATATGCTAAATGTATTAATTTGTAGTTTACATAAAGTGTGGGTGGATTTCCTTCAAAAAATTCATCAGTTTTTTCTAAAGCGAACACTATAGACCTTAAGGGGCAGTCGGAACATTAAGGTCTTTGCCCTGATACGAGCAGTCGTGTTAGATATTTACAATTGATTTTAACTTGATCGAGTTCCCTTCCTGGCCTTTTTCTGAAATTTTGTTCTGCTTAATATTTGGTCTTGTTTGGTATAAGTTATACTTTTGAAATTGAGGAGTGGTTTCAAAGTATTATAAGGAACCGGCCTTGAAAACTTGGTTATTTTTGAAAACCGCGGATTATAATTTTTTATTTTCCATGCAATTTTGTTCTTAGTTGAAAAATCGAACTCGGCTACTTAATTTATGCCCCAGCGTTGGACGAAACAAACATATAGAGCATTTTTTTGTTAATGCAAGTTCAAGTACTTTTGAGGAAGTCGTAGTTTCGATGTGGCCAGGAACCATTTTCTTTTGGAATTTTTCTTAGTGTTCACAGTGATTTCAAAACCTGGCTTCTACAGCTGAAACTTTTTGTTTTTAATAACTTATCAAAAGCTTTTTGGCTTTCTCAGCCGCTCTTTTTTATATAAATAAAGTTATTACACCGATTTTTCTCGACATTGAGAAACTAATTTGATGTTTTAAAAGCTACAATCGATTGCTATTATAAATGTTTTTTACTAAATGATATTTGACACATCTGAAAATGTTTCGAGAATAATTTTTACACTTTTTCTAGATGTACATAGAAAATGGGAAAAAAGAAGCTGAAAATATACGAAAACAAGGGTACCCTGTCACTGAGCAAGTAGCACAGAACTTTCCGACCATCGTCTTAAAAAATACAACAATTTTTTTTTCAAATTCTAGTAATTTTTTCCGCGGTGTGATAAAAGTACCTTAACGAAAAACTAGAGCTGATGCATATCCAAAAAAAAATAAACAAGTTGGGAAATAATTTATGTAGAAAAATTACAAGGAAAACAAAAAAAAAATCAAAAAAAAATTCAAAACATTTTTTCAATTTTTTTCTGCAAACTTTTGGCATTTCTAATGGAGTAAAACTAAATTTCTACCCCTGAAAATAAGCTAACATTTTAAGCTTTTGAAATAAACTATGATAAAAAAGAAAAAAAATTTTAAAAAAAATAAAACACACCCAAATACAAAGTTCCTCCGCACTTTTCAAATGGCCGGAACAACAAAGTTCAACCTAAGCGAATGATCGGAACGAAAAAGTTGGTCAATGGCTTTATGACAACTGATTATGCATTGATTCTATCAATGTGTTTCTACAAGAGTTTTTGGTTGGGATGTAAGTTCCTAAGAATTTTCAGACCGCTGTTATTTTTGTGGGAAACAATGAACAAAACGATTTTTAAAGTTTTTTAGTGTGCTGCTAGAAAAGAAGATTTAAAGTATCGTGGATTTTACCAAAGTTTGGACAATGATTAGAAAAAACATGTAGCAAACATAGATAGCTCAAATTGAAGTCAATTTTTAAATGTGAATAAACTGCTTCCGCGATTACCGCGGGATGAAACAATTAATAATCAAGACAAAGGGGAAGGAAGATGCTAACACAGACAAGTTTAGCATTACTTCATCTCACGCTTATTTAAGACCTAAATTAAAACCTAAAGAGCTTGTTGATTTCCGCAACGCCAACAAAACGGGGTGGAGTTGCTCTCTCAAATGATTTTTCGGATCACACCCGTATCTATGAAATAAAACAAAATCAGGAATGTTCAGGTATTTAGCAGATCTAGCTATAAATCAGGGCTGATCAGATCTGATGCAGAGCTGTGCAGATCTGACATGCATTGTACTGGTCTGCAAAATTAGTATTCAGACATGACGGGGAGGGTTCTCATGCTTGAAGGACCGAATGCTTGACAAATTTCAAACAATCAAAATTGCTAAGCGTTTCTTTTGGCTAAATACTTTTCTCCCAAAATCGAAGTCAAAATTAACAGAAAATGTATTAAATCAGTGGAAAATAATCAAAACGATTACAAATTGTGGGTTACAACCGCAATTCTATTCAGATAATCATCAAGATTATTGAGGTCAAAATCAGAAGAACTTTTCAGTCTTGTAAACTCATCTGCTTAGTATGTAATCGGTCAATATTATCACTAATGGCCTAGATTTATTTTCTTACTTTGAGATTTTCGCGATTTCCTTTGAGGTTTTGAATATTCAATTCTGATTGGCTGAAAGTAAGCTAAAATTAATTTCAAGCATTCGGTCCTTCAAGCATGAGGGGCGCCACCAGACATGACTAATAACTTGCAGACCTGAACAATGCATGCGAGACGTGCACACTCTTCTTTGCATTATGTCCGCTACTAAACCGAAATGATTACTTGTAATTTTACTTGCTTGATTATATTTTCACGCGTTACAGAAAATTTCTAGCTAGAATGCCATGATTTCCACCTGTCCACAAAATGACGTTCAAGCTTTGTTAATTTGTGTACATGCAAGTTTTTTTCTTATAAGAAAACCAAACAAGAGACAATCATACTGGAAAAACAAAAATTATCAAAACTAAATCTACAAACCTAATTAATCTTCTTTAGCGGCCTCGAGTGAAAACAGTAGGAAGGAAGATTCAACAAGCACAATGGAAAAAACAAAAGAAGACAGACATTTTCGTTCTTTTGCAAAACATACGATTTCTACCTCCATAACTGGTGATTTTGAACCAATGTTAATAAAGATGGATTGTGAATTTAAGGCTCTGCAATCAAAAACAGGTGACAATGAGATAAATAATTTGCAGTTAAATTTCACCACGAATCAAAATTTAACGTAGAAAAAAACTAAAATGACAAGAGACATTCCAACTGTAAGGCAAGTCAAAAATGTTACTTAATTTTATTTGTTTTTCCAAATTGGCCAGCAATCGTTGAAACAGCAACAAGAAGCGAACCCATACGTTGGAATACAAAATCGTATAAAACAATTTTCCGGGTACTGCCGCGAGAGAAATTAAAATTTTCACAGAAAATTTCCGAGAGTTGGACTGACTAGAAAAACTGACTAGCGCAGAAATCAAACTGAAAACAGTTTTTAGAATTACACTAATGAAGTTCTATCAATCTAAGTTGAATACTTTCTAAGAGTTTTTTTTTTAAGATTTCTTTTTTTTTATTTTTTCCTCAATTTTGGATTTTCAATATCAAAAAACCAATAAAAAATTTTGAAATTAGTTTTTTTACTTGACTCTACCTGGTTTTTAATTATGGCATCTAGTTGTGCACGAGAAAACTGTTCAAATTATTATAAAAAACAAATCAAAAATACTTCCTCTTTGTATGTAACATAAAAAAATACGTTTAAAAAACAATACAAGACAAAAACAAAAGTAATCTTTAGTCAGGTTGAACAAACATTCGGCAAAAACCGGCCGCAAATTTTTTAGCACTTCAAGTGAAACTAAAATATTACTGGGTCAACCGAGCCAGGATAACTAACACATGATAAAGCTAAACTTTTCAACAAATTCTTTGCAACTATAGGGAATATGGGAGTGTTTTGTCTAAGACCAACGCCAGTTCAATGTCAATCACTATCACAGAGCAGAATAAAACAAGGCTCTCAAGATATGAAAAACTCAATTCCAATATCAATTAATATGTACATCTACAATAAATGCTATGCCATCATTAGTTTTTCGGTAAACAAGTAACGGATATTCTTGCTGATCCAAAAATTACCAATAGGTTGAAAACTGCAAATTTTCTCCCAAAACGTAAAAAAAGCAAACGAATTACCAGAAGATTTTTCGAATTTATTTCACTATTGCGAACAAATGGGAAAAATATTGAGCGAGTAAGATACATTTGCATGAAATTTTCGTTTCGTTCAAAACTTGATTTTCCATCACAGACTAGTCAATTTCCGGTAGAAAGGAGACACTTTAGATATAATTGATTTGTTCATGGAGGAAACAAAATAAGTAATACAAGCTCAAACAAATACGGTTAACAGTGCAGATCTATAGATTCGAAAAAAGTATTTGGAACGTTTAATTCAATCAATTTATATCACAAGCTCCACGCCTTATTGGGGACCCGTACGCAGTAATCAAGGATAGTCGGCTACTGAGCGAGAGCGTAGAATTTTCCGACCATTGTCTTGAAAACTACAAAAAAACTCCCTTAAAATATGCAAAATTGACACTCCTAAAAAATGGCAAATTATAAAACAGGTTGAAAAAAATAAAAATAAAGTTTAGAAAAAAATTGTAAGAAAAATCACAAAAAAAAAAAAATTCACGTCGACAAACCCCAAAACTAACTTCAATCGAGTAAATTTAAATTTTCAAGCTTTTTAGACCTGCTCGCTCACCTTATTTGCTCGAAATTAAATAAACATTCAAAAATTTCCATATGTTTTTCTCGACACTGAGAAAATTCTCTTTTGAATTTTTTTTAATTGTCCTTCCAATCTTGAAAAGCCCCAATATAATGCATCATTTGACACTTTTTTGTGGTTATTTGTGTTACGAGATTTCGTGTGGAAAACAAAAAATAGAAAAAACTAAATCAGAGCCGAATACACATTGCTCCCAGTTTTCATTGGTTGGAACAAAAACTACCTTTCTTGAATAGCGTTAAGACTAGATTTCAGCAAAGCCTCATTGTAGATCTAATGTTTTCATTCTATATCGCAATGCAATGATATTTTCATTGGACAAAAAAAAACGGCCAAAATTATCTTTTTCGTCTAAGCGGACGACACAGTAATGCAAACTTGTTACAAATGCCTACTATTCAGAAAGGTACCTTAAACAGTCAGAATGAGACAAACCAATGGCAATGCCAAATTAAACCTACACCAAGCGGCGAGAAAACGGAAACGTTCAAATTCGGAAGTAGAAAATTACATTTTATTCTGTCAAAAACAAGGGCTGTATTTACTTGGATAAAACAATTATAATGGAGCTCAAACTTTCAGATTTTTAGGAGCACCGATAGACTCAGAATTCAATTGTTACGTTCATTGTGAAACAGTAAACAAACTTAATGCTCCAAACATTCAGTTAACTTTTATAAAATTCATCTATAACCGGTTTTACCATACGGGCTTTTTAAGCAAAGCAATAAAAAAATAAGATTAATCAAGCCACTTGATGCGAAAATGAAAAATAAAACAAGCAGAGTAGTTTTCACAAAATCGGACTCAAACAAAAAAACCTATTCATAAAGTTTTGAACTTTTCTACTAGCGGAGGTGTTGGCACAAAAAAAAACTTTTAATCTGATAACAAAATACATTAGAAAGTTTTGTGAATTAAAGACTGTTCAATCAACATTAATTGATATTGAGATAAACAACCTGCAACATGAACGTTTCACAAACAAAAAATAACTCATACATTACGAGACTAAACTGTGCAATTAATGAATTGTAAGCGGATTCCGTAACAGAAAAAAAAACAGATTAGTCCCGGAATCCGCAAAATTGCTACTTTTTATTGATTTTCTCTGCTGTTTTCGATTCCACGGACAAATAGCTAAAACACTGTATTGCTCAAAATTGATCCAAAGAAGGCAACTTTGCGGATTCAGCAAAAAATGTGTGGAATCCGGAACAAGTTTCTGATTGCCATGAACAGACAAGAATATATGTGTTTAGTAAAATTAAGTTGTCGCGGAATCCCCAACTGTAAGTGGAATCTGCAAATCGTAAGCGGAAACTGCAAATTGTAAGCGGATTCCGCAAGTTGTGAGCGGAATCCGCATAAATTTGCGGAATCCATTTACATTTGCGGAATCCGCTTACATTTGCGGAATCCAAAACGGCCACCTATATTTGCTCGTTTCGAAATCGATGAACCGACAAAAATTATGTTACAAGTTTTTATACGCGGAATCCACTGAAAATTTGTAAGTGGAATCCACTTATTTTAAAACATGTTCTAAGACATGTCTCTAGAATCCAGGAACATACAGACACAAAACTATGCGCCTATCCAGTGCACAATTTTGCCTCGTAATGTAAATAATAACTTTAGAGTGAAATTTTTAGAATTAGGTTTAAAGAAATGTTTAATCAAACTCAAGCTGTTTTTCAGTCTTTGCCGAAATTCGTCAAAACAGCAAACATTTTATCTACAAAAATACAGAAAACTTTTTAATGTCTTATGGAACGGTTCCATATTTCTCTGAGGTTTGAAACCTGAGGCAAAAGAAAGATGTAGTAGGTTATTTGAAAAAAAAAACCTTAGTTATTTTCTAAAAAAAAACCGCTCGAGTTCTTGAACTCGTTCAAATAATTTATAATTTGAGCTGTCAATATCTGGCAGTGCAAACATTTTCTACTTTCTCAGGTTTTTTAGTATTACTTTTTTGGCTTGACACGCTGAAACAAAAACTTCGGTTCTAATGGCATCCTCTCAATCTATGGTCAGTCGATTTTTTTTCGTTTCATTCAAGTTGCCATTTAATTAGATGGCAAAACTTTTATTATGATGATTATCAATTTATCTTGCACCAATCAACATGTCACATACTTGCATAGAGATCGCAAAATTGAACCCGGTCAAGCCGACACGAGACGCCGCGGAAAACTCTTATTTGTGCCAGGTGTGCGTTTTTGTAGAGTTTTCAGGTTGTAATAGGGCGTTTTTGAGCAAATTTTCTATAAAATGTGATGACTTAGAAAATTCTATAGAAAATTTGATGACTTCAACTTAATAGAAAAAAAATTATCTGCAACAATTTTTCAAGAATTTAAACGGCTTTTTTTCAAAAATGCCAGTTTGATTCTTTCTGGCAGTTATTGTGCTAAGTTTTGTTCTGAAGATTGAATGACAGAAGATCGCAACTTTAAAATCCCAATCAATAATTTCTCAACCAATAATTTCCCAATCAATACTTTTTTGTCCTTTCTCGATTCGTATTCTTAAAATTTCTGCGACGATATAAATTCTCAGATTTCATTGCATATTGTGTTCAAGTAAATTACCTTATCTGATCTTGTTATTACCTTATAAATTACCTATAAACTGATCTTGAAAATTACCTTATCTGAATTTGTTTAACAGACATTGAAACAAAATTTATCTTTTTGTACGTTACATAGCATTTATCGAAAAAATTGAATTTTTTAAAATCAAATACGAGACAAATCATCGTTGTTTTGAACAAAAATATATCTACACGAGACTAGCCGGTTGGTTCGACCAAATTACGAAAACTACAATAGGCGTTTTGTTTTTTCCACTACATTTGTGTCGTTTTTAGAGCATGGGTTCATTGGAGAATTAATTAAGCAAATAAAAATTAGTAAATTTGGTATAACTGACACCATTTATCATCTTAAATGAATGACGAGCAAAAGAAAGTGAACAAAAGTGAACAAAACCAAAAGTACGTTTAATTAATTGTTCTAACTTTCTTCACATTAGTATTCATTTTTTTTTTAAAATTTTTTGTCAAAAAAAACGCTGAATGACACTTCCAAAACTAGTTTTCATTTTTAGGAAAATCAACTGGTCGCAGCCTATAAATCTAAGCAAAAGTTACATTTTCATATAATGATCTTTTTATGCTCGAATTTTGAATTAAATCGCAAAAACGGTATACCAATCTATCTCGTCAAAAAGTTTTGGTGAGTTTTTAAAGTCTTTGGAATCACGGCTGAGAGTGTTTTAGTATGATATATAACTCGGTTCATTCCCATGATTACTTGTGGTATCTGAGTTTGCGCTGAAAACACACAAAAAAAGTTTTTAAAAAAATGAAACACCCACAATGTTGATATAAGGGATTGCTTCTGTAGCTTCGTTCTTTCTTTCTCCCTTTCAATGAGACTCTAAAGTGATCATTTGGGTAGGGAATACCGCGAGGCGACCGAGATTCACTAGTGTCTACAATGTCGAATCTTTTAGGTTGGTGGCAGTTATTTTGTAATATACTCTGTTGCTTGCCCCTTTTTGTCACTGCTCTTGTGGCTGTATCGCTCGCATTCGCCATGGCCAGAATATAAGCGTATGTTCTACTAAAAAGAAAGGGTCTGCAATTTATCAGCACAATCGTCTAAATGCATTTCAACTTCCAATCAATTCAACTAAATGATTCTCCCTCTATATATAATCTTGACTAATCAATTACAATCAGTGACTCCACTCAACTAATCAGTTCGACTGGCTAAAATTAGTAGTGTCTCTACGAATCACTATTCAATTGATGTCCGTTGAATGGTCTCTCTGAATTCGCAACAAGCTTTTCTGACTATGAGAACCGACTGTACTGGAACTCGGTACTAACTCTCCTGTAACTCTGTTCGTCTGAAGGTAAGCTGTTTGTTAAAAAAAATTATTTGAGTTTTAGTTATAATTAGAATTATGGTCGTACCTATAAATCCTGACATTAACTTTGAAACCCTTCAGAATGATCCTAATTGAATTCTTCCATTGATGACACTAGTAGTAAACTCCAACTTCATTATAAGTATATCCAACTAAGTTTCCAGTCCAATTTCACCTCTAAACCGAGATTAGTTTCCTTAACCAATCTCCCAAGGTTTTATTTAATTGCTCCATTATTGTTTTGACCTCCCGGGTGTAGGGGAGGCACATTTTTATAGATAGCTAATTCATTCCAAGCATCTGAAAATCCCATCTATATATTATACTTCGATCCCGACCTTCTAATTTTTAGGAGAACGTCATTCGCTTCTTGGGGGTTAAATTAAGCCAGAAAACGATCTCCAGCGAACTAAGCAAGTATTTTGTCCTTTCAAGTTAATTAGACGACTTACTTCCTATGCCGCTATCTTAAACTGTATTGTTCCTCTGGGATTACTTTTCTTCAGACTAACTGAATTTCGAGCAATAATTTAATCGCCAAGCTTAGTTGAACTCAATGTTTGCCAAGTTCACTTATACTCAACCCACTACTCCAATATTATAATAAAAAAGTTATGTCCTTTCAGCTTCTGCTTCAGTTCCCAATAGATAAGTTCAGTCCTAATTCTAAATTGGATGATCGGTTCCAATTTCAAAGGCTTGGGGCGGGGGAAAATTGAAAGCTGGTTCAATTAAAGGTCACTCCGCGGTCCTCAGGGCTAAATCCTCTATATCTAGAACTCAACGAAAATCCTAAACACAGAACCCCATGAAAATCCTACCTACCAAAAAATTTTCATATCTCATTAATAATTCCCAAGTCATCTCATTTAAGGTCCATTATCATTTTCCCCGGCAAACAGCAATTAACACCGGCAGGCTCTGTCGGAAGGGTTCAAGTTTCGGGTCAATAGGGTTTTTTGGGGTTGGGTTTTAGTGTCTATCGCCTCCATAAAATGAACGGTGATCCGCATGGCGTTTTTTATTTTTTTTTTGCGGTTGGGGGTACAAAAAATTTAATATCTTTGTTTTTAAAACATGTTGGTTTCGTGTAATTTTGAGATCTCAGCGAAGTTAACATCTCCTAGTGAGCTGACATCTTACAAGTTCTCTCTCAGGGCTATAAACGTCATTAGAGAGGCGAAGCTGTTTTTACTCGTATATCAAGGTTTAAATGTCGGTTTTTTGTAAGGTATCGATAAAAACGTTAAAACCTGAACTTTCTCAAAGTTTTGATTGTCCAGTTTCATTCACCTCAAAGTCGAAACTACAGTAAAATCATCCCATTTTTAAAGTCCATTATTAGTCGAATTTATAGTAGAATGACCAATTCTAGAAAAAAATCCACAATGGTTCAATTCCTCTCATTTTTCAATGGTGGGAACAAAATTGGTAAATAAAATTAAAATATTTCAGCTTTTGTATGCTTAAAATTGAATAGTTAACTTGAGTTGATTGAACTCCTTTGCATTGATCGACCAAAAAGGGAAAACTAGAGAGGCGTTAGAAGAACCATTTGATTTTTGGAAAAAAAAAATCGTTAGTTGCTCTACACTTACCACTTAACGTTTCAACAAAAAATACTTTTGTGAAAAATTCAAAATTAAGAAAACAAAATTACTATCCGAATAACAAAAATGTTTTGATATTTATTAAAATACATGTTTTTTTAAAGGATGAATTGAATCAGGTAAACACTTCAAGAATACGAGAAAAAAGCGCTCAAAACTTTCACTTGAAACAAACTTAGAGTCAACCTCTAATCAAATTCTGAGTCATTTAGTCTAAAAAATTGAAAGATTGGGCCTAATCAGCCCCTTTCGATGGAAAAATTATCAAAAAGTTTCAACAAGGGTGATACATAATGAGTTTGCTTGCAGTTGTCACAATCGGGCCATATAAATCCCACTATAACGCCATAATTCCTTCCCGCTCTACCAAAGTGGCCTTATTAGAAATCGCTAACTTGGCGCAAAATCTG
Source organism: Symsagittifera roscoffensis (assembly GCF_963678635.1). Classification (NCBI taxonomy): domain Eukaryota; kingdom Metazoa; phylum Xenacoelomorpha; order Acoela; family Convolutidae; genus Symsagittifera; species Symsagittifera roscoffensis. The sequence goes on from NC_087064.1 coordinate 59,049,416, forward strand.
ATTTGTGGTTTCTTTTTGAGAGCTTATACGTCACTGCATGAAAAAAAAACTGAGTTAAAGTTTGACTCACATTTTCAGATGGCAAAACTGAAGCCTTAGTTCATACTGCTCTTAATTTTTTAAGAAAATCTAAGCTTGAAATTTCATCAAGAAATAATGTTGAAAATAACTTTCATCTTTATAGTTCTTAGCTTATTTTTACCAGAAGCGTGTCTGCAGGAAAAGGGTATGAAAACATGAAAACTACCTTGCACAGTTTTAAATTGCAAAAAAAATAAAAATCCGTTTGTGCTTTTTCCATATTTCATAACTTCTTTTTGTGGAATGACTTTATTCAAGGTGAGTTGAAAGCAAAGTTTTGAGTTATCGAATAGTTCAAAAGGTATCTAACCAAATTCTATTTCGGTCAATATAATCGAGCTCAGATTTGTTCTTTTTTTGTTTCAGCAACAAAACCTTTGGAAAACAAGCAAGAAAGGTTAGAATGTTGAGAGATTTTCTGGGTGTCGACAATAACTTTGTCTAAGCTTCTGTCTATTGAGACACTAATTAAGGATGCATTAAATGTTTGCGGACATATATGTATTCCACATCGCTAAAAATCTACTAAGCCGGAGTATTTTGTGCTGTTAACACAGCAATCAGTTTTCCTTTACAATGCGACCACTTTGAAAACATAATGACAGAACTATGACGTATTAAGTTTTTTCGGCTTTTTTACTGCCTCAACGCAAACGCAAGTAGGGTGTCAAGTGAACCATCAGCTTAAGACCCTTGCATCTGAAATTTTCTGTTATCCAGTAATGTTTGCGAAGAAGTTACACAGCGACGGAAAGTAGAAAATGTACTAATTGAGTTAAGCTCTATCGACTATACTCATAGAGTAATTTCAGATAAGGTACACCGTCTGCTCGCCACGCTATCTTATTTTCGGCTGGATAGATTCGTGCAACTTCTTTGTTTAATACCGATCTTAATCTTACTCTTATATCTCCTAGTCTCAAAAGATCTAGTGTATACTGGTTTATGCGAGTTAGTTCTTGGAGTTTATCCAGAAGGGGAGATCAACTGTATTCTAATTTTTATTTAAATTGTTCTGGTGCTGAAACTACGTAGTTTCAGCACTTACAAATAAGTGTAAATGTTAGAGATGGAATATGATTGGTTAGTTATAAATATTTTATAGTGATATTCCATCATAAATATAATTGGTCTATAAACACTAGTTTAGAACTGGTTGCATTATTGACGAATGGTTGACGTTAGATACCTTAACTCTCTGTTTTTTACCGTCTCAACCTAGCCAGTTAGTTTTAGTCTATTTATTGGACTATTCAAGGGCCGATGAACGCGTTACAATTGTTCGGCTATCAGCCCAACGGAGCTGAATTAGCTTTCGTTTACATATAGATTAAGCACATGGCTGTCTCGATATACCCAGGCGACATAGTTATAATTAAAAACTGCGCATAATCATTTTTTAAAGTTACTTTTATGCATACTGAACCCATAGGAGAAAGAATGACTTTTCAATAACTCTTGATCTGAATTAAGTTGTTAATACAGAATTAAATTACTATGTTCAGGGCAGGGGCGGATCTAGGATTTTCTCGTGGGGGGGGGGGGGGGGGGCGGATTTTCAAAAAGAAAATCTAAAATTTTGACGACATTTTTTTTAGGTCGACAAATTGATTTTTTGTGTTCTCCCAAAGCACTGTTTTGCCCCTACTTTGGCAAAATTTTCTGCGCCGAAGGCAGATTTTTGAAAAAAAAAAACAGTCAAAAAAGGCGTTTTTAGGCACTTTTTGGAAAAATTTTACAAAAAAATTGCGTTTTTTCGGCGCCCCCCCCCCTCCAAATTAGTAAATATTGGCCCCGAAGGCGCCTTTAGAAAAATTTTAGGGTCAGTCGGCCAAAAGTGGATTTATTAAAAAGTACCAAAGGGGGGTTCAGGGTATTCCAGTAGCTAAAAAGTCAAGTTAAAAAAGCTTCAAGTTCCACGGCCTCCGCTCAAACTATTCCGAGGAGACAAAATTGCTACTTTCCTAATTTCCCAGATCATGAGGATTGATTCGGGTCTGCTCCGAAGCTGCCGCTGTACCATCCCTTTCCATACGATTGGGAAGCTAACGTTGCTGTTGTTACAAGTATTATTATTTTTTGTATGTTCCTGACTATCTTAGATCCTGGTTTTAGTTGTTCATTTTTTACAACTTTTCTTCTAAATATGGTTGTTTCTAACATTTATGAGAAATACTAAGTCTCAAATCAAAAGTTCAAAAAATATAATTCTAGAACTTTTTACATCTTCCGAATGACTTATTTTTTCTCGTCTATTTTTTTTCTGTCCGGAAGAATCGCATCTCCATTCTGACAGAATGGCTTGAGTAGTATGAAATCATTGCGATCCAAATTCAAACTTAGAAGACTCCTTACAATTGGAATTTTTATCCATGATGGAACAACTTTTCCCTGAAAACATTTTTTAAATATGGTTAATATATTTTTAAGACTGTGAAAATTTCAAAATTTTTTGAAAAACGTTTAAAAGTTTTTTGAACAAAAAGAAAAAAGTGTTTTAATCATGTCTTTAAAGATTTTTTGAAAAAGATTGCATTTTTTAAATATGCGAACAATTTTGATTAAAATAATTTTCAGGCGTAATATAAATTGTGAACTATTTAAAAAAGAGAAATTTTTTTTTGAATATAATCAATTTCAGTTAATTTTGACGGTGTTTTCGTTATCCTTTAATTTTTTTCGTAAAATTTTTGGCGGGATTTCTGAACGTTCTTCTTTGAATGCTGAATGCTTATTTAGTGGTGACAATTCTCAACATTTTTTCTCAATTTGAAGATAACTTGTTCATTATATATAGTTTTCGCATAGTGGCTTCCGGGTAATTTAATGTCTGCTAGCTGATTAAAAATTATGATGGGGAACTTAAAAATTATACCTGCTTTTCTTGCTTTGTCATTGAACGTTAGCAACTACCAAATTCGTTGCTAACTATATATCTAGGAGCTCTACCATACTTTAGCAACTACCATATCTAGGAGCTCTATCCAATTAAATAGGTGTAGTTTAACTGTCGTTACCTCTTAAGAACTTCCCCCTCATGCATTTATTGATTTTCAAACAATCAAGCTTATAACCTCTGAATTTGCAAAATCTAATAACTTAAAACTAGACAGAAATTTTCGTTGGCCATTGATTTTATAATGCTATTTTCGTGAGCAAAAATTAGGCCTTTTAAACTTCTTAAAAAATTCTGGTCATGTCAATGAATTGCAGGATAACAGACAAAAAACGAAATAAAACAACTAACTAAAAAAAGTATTGTCAGCTAGCTGATTATAAATTATGATGGGGAACTTACAAATTTTACCTGCTTTTCTTAATTGTCATTGAACTTTAGCAACTACCATATTCGTTCCCACTTGAAATTGAGATTACATCGTTGCTCTTGAACACTAAGGCCTTATGTTGATAAAACTGAAATTTTTTGAAATTAAAACTGTATGAAGTGTTTTCTGGTTGAAATTGAGTTGTCGGGTTTTCGTTTGTCTGCTCAAGTTTTGTCGACTTAGTTGCCACATCACGGATTTTCTTGTGCTTTAGGCAAATTATATTATTGTAAAGATGCAAAATTTATCGAGTCATGCAAAAATTATGGTATACTTAGTTTTTTTCACTAATTTTTTTTTAAACTTGTTTTGATAGTACTTCGGCAGTATTTGCACAGCAACCGGTTATTGTTTCGACTTTCTTGAAGTGATTTTTTAATTCAATCATTCTTGTCTTTTTAACTAAGCCTTGTTGACGGAATGTTCTCAGCTACAACATTTCAATGTTTGCCAATTTGGCCAAGCTGGGACAGTAAACACACGATATATTTTGTGCAATTAACGCAGAAGCTGGGATTTAATCAGTCTTAGAAATCATTCCAAATTGAATTGAGGCATGCTATTTGTTGTATTTAACACCTTGCTGTGTGCAAAATATATCATTTTGTACTTACATAGCGTGTGGTGGATAAAAATAAATATCCCAAAAACTTTAAAAAATTTTTTTTTCATTTTTTTTAAAGTTCATTTTTTAAAAGTGAACACTACTTTATTTGATTGTTTTCGTCAATTTTTTTCAGGTACAAAATTTTTACATTTGGCGCTAAAGTGCAGTTGAAACATTCAGGGCCTCGCCCTGATTAATGAGCAGTCGTTTTTTTGTATCTACTTGAATGTAATTGTTTGCTGCCTTTTGCTCAGATATTCGAGAAACAGATACGCTCAAGGCCATAAACAGGCATCCGATCCCGTACATATAATTCGGGAAAAGTTAATTAACCAGGGAAAAACAAGGATAGCCGGTGAGGTGACTGCGCAAGTAGCAGAAATGTTCCCACCATTATCTGAAAAAAAAACATAAAACGCTTTTTCCTTTTCTTTTGTCAAATTAGTGTTTTTTGCGAGTCTTGTGATGAAAGAATCTGACAAAAACCACAAACCAAGGCTTAGTTGAGAGCTATAGGAAATTATGCAAATCGTGCAACGGCTTAAATTGAAAAAAAACAATAGAAACAAAAAAAACTGAAAAAGATTTCTAACATTTTTTATCAACTTTTTGCTGCAGAAATTCTCTAGAACTTTTGATGTTATATTCCAAAGATATCTGTAAAAGAACTTCGTTTATACTGGAGTTCAAGCAGAATTTTTTGGGTTAATTTTCTATAATAAACTTGCTCGTTTGCTGTACTCGCTTGAGATTCGATCAAACTCAAACCAGTTTTTCTCGACACTGGGACAATTTTTTGAAATTTTTTAATGTCGTTCGAGTCAGTGCTTAACGGGTTATAATATAACATACCACATCACCCGTTAAGATTTTTATTTGCGGCTTGTATTTTTGGCTGAAAAACAAAATAAGCAAAATAAGCCAGCTCGCTCACCTCTTTCGCTCGAAATTAGACCGGAAATCAAAATTTCAAAAAGGTTTTTTTTTCGACAAATGTAAAGAAAATTTTGATTTTTTTAAGGTCGTTCAAATCACGACTGAAAAAGCTTTCAATTGATAAATCACCGGCTCATTCCGACGAATATTTGTGGTACTTGATTTTGCGTGGAAAACAAAAGGAAAAGTAAAAAAAGAACTATAGTGATTTGAGAACTATACAATTGCGTAGAAAATCAAGGAATTGGACATGATTGACAATTTTATGACAATAAAAAAACTAATTTTACATATTTAAGTTGTTCTCAAACTTTTTGCAAAAAGATTTTAAACTAAATTCGAAAAACTTAATTTTGTCAAACAAGAGCTAAGGTTTTCTTCATAAATAAGTTTTTTAAATTCTATAAAATCTTAATTTTCTATAAAAAAAAAAAGCTTTTTTTCCATATAATGAGAGTTATTCGCTCAAAATTAGACTAAATAGCAGAAAATGTAAAATAGTTTTCCCCGACACTGAGTCAAAATTTTTTGAATGTTATTCGAATTGCAATTGAACGGGTTTTAAAGGAATATATACTTAGAGATATATATCACTCGACACATTCCGATGATTATTTGTGGTACCTGATTTTACATGGGAAAAAACTAAAACACACCCGTATCCAAAATTATTCTTCAGCTTCAATGTTTGGAGCAAAAACATCATAGAAGCCAAAAATAAAACCATAACAATTGAGTTTGTTAGAACATCAAAATAAAATATCATAAAGTTAAATTATGAGTTCTTCTTGTCAAAAATGTGACTTTCCACGAGTATGCTTTACATAGTTTTGAATACAATGAGCAGAAATTAAGCAAAACAACACTGCCCATATCACGGCAAAACTCTGAATATTACATCTGCATTTTAAGTTCGATGGTCTAGTTTTGGGTTTTGAACATGAAAACATTTTTCAGAAAAATAATTCGAAAAATAAATTGAAGAAAAAAAATGAGTTTTTTAAAAGTCATCCCTCGCACGCTTTTAAAGCATAAAATGATATATTTGGCATATAGCAAATATTAGATAGATCAAATAGAATGCCTCAATTCAGTTCGGAGTAATTTTTTCAAGACGGTTCAAACCTCCGCTGACTGATTTGAATAACAGTTTTTTAGACAACAATTTATCATTGTAATCGATTTCATCCATTAAACTCAGGTGCGAGTACCATTTTATAGTGCATATGTACCCGGGTTGAAGTCCATACAAAACTTCATATCCAACAACTCCATATTTGATGCATATATCAAAATTGCATTTCAAGTTTAGTATATATCTAGGATGCGCATATCTAGGAGCTCTATCCTCTTAAGAACTGTCGTTACCTCTTAAGAACTTCCCCCTCATGCATTTATTGAATGTAAAACAAGCAAGCTTATAATCTATGAGTTTGGAAAATCTAATAACTAAAAACTAGGCTGAAGTTTTTGTTGGCCATTGATTTTATAAAGCTAAAATTAGGCCTTTTAAATTTCTTTAAAAATTCTGCTCACTTAGTTATAAGTGTTTGCCGTTTGAAGTTGAATTTCTGAAAATCAAACAGAGAGGTTCTGTTAAATAGAATTTCTAAAAATCAAAAAGATATGGGCTGTTAAATAGATCTTCAGAATCTTTTCAAATGAGAACGAATTCAAAACAGTAATAGTTTTAACACTGAGGCGACGCGGAGTATCGCGCCCCTTGCGATATCAAACAAATATATGATTTGCAGGATAACAGACAAAAAAAACGAAAAAAAAACTACTAACTAAAAAAATAAAGTTAAGAAAATCAAACTACCGAAAACTTCCAAACATTTTTTCATATAATGTATTGAGGGAAAGTCATTCAGCAACACAATCATTAAAGTTAAAGCAAAAACTCAAAAATGTTTAATTAAATGGCAACAAATTAAAAACTTTGAGCACGGAATAATGAGAACATCAAAGGTTTTTTTTACACCCCTTCCTCTCGAACGCACAAAAGTCTGAAAATCTATTATGCAGCTGAAAACAGGCAACATTAAATCAACAAGGCTGCTCGTATAATTCGACTGCACTTGAGGACTGATTTGAGGGCTATGTGCAATAAAAAAATTGTGGGTTCAGCGTCTCTGATCATTTTTAAAGACCAATTTGCTGGCCTTATTGTTTCGACTTTCGTAACAAAAGTAACGGAATATTTGTGCTCTTGGTGAATTTTTTTTCTTCAGACAAATTTTGACTTTTTAACTAGCTTTTTTTGACGAAATTTTTATGTCATTCGAAAAATATTGTTGACTGAGCTCAAATTTGAAAAGATATTTCACCTGTGATTTTTTTTTGTAAAGTTATGGGGGTTTAAGATTACCATTCTGGCCAATTTGGGACAATTAACGCGCGATATAGTTCGCGCTATTAGCATGTAAGCGGAGATCTAATCCGTCATAGAAATGGTTCCAAATTGGTTGAAAGAATTTTGTTTGCCTTAATTAATTTGTTAAAAGGAGCAAAATATCTCACTTTGTACTTTATATGGCAAGTGGTGGGATGAATTTCACATAGTCTCAAATTTTCGTTTTTATTTGTTACATTTAGTTTTTTTTGTTATTACTGCTCCATAGACCTTAAGAAGCAGTCGGAACATTCAAGGCTTTGCCCTGATATGAGCAGTCTTCTTTTAATTTGGAACGAATTAATTTGCTGCTTACGCGTGTTATAAGCGGGCACTATATCGCGCGTTAACTATCCCAAATTGTCAAAATTAGCAATTTGCAAACTCCCGTACCTTTACGAAAAAGATCACGAGTGATATATCTTAATAAATGTGAACTCAAGACAACACTATCTCAAATGCTATACAAAATATCATCAAAATGCTTAGTTAAGAAGTCGAAAGCTGGCTGAATTCAGTAAACCACCACAAGCATTACTATTCCGAACCTTACTCAAAAGTCGAAAAAGCCAAACAAAATCAATGGTTACGCAAAATCAGAAGTAAATTTTGCAATCCATGCCTTCGAAAGTAAGCCGACAAAACATAAGCAAATATATTATTGTTCAACAATTAAATGTACAAAAAAATTTCAATTGCCAAAAAAATGCCCTGGAACCGAATCTCGAAACTTTGTATCAGCAAGTTTAGAACTTCTTTTTAGGCTAATTTGATTAACTTAGTAGCTAGATTTTACTAGAGTTGAAGAAGGCTTAGCAGTTTAGAATTCAAGTTCTGTGAACAAAAATTTTATCGGGGGAAACTAAAAGATCCACTCCAAAACTTACTAAGCCCAAGGGTACCAAAATTACTCATATCAAGGTGGAGCCTTGATTGTTCAGACAGATTTTTGTTAACTTTCGAAAAATAAAACAGTCCCCCACACGCTATGTTAAGTGCAAAGTGATATAGTTTGCATATAACAAACTTTTAAATATGCCAAAGAGCATGCCTCAAACCAATTTGAAACGATTTCTAAGACGGACTAAATCTCCACCTACGCGTTAGTAGCACTAAATATATCGCGCGTTAATTGTCCCAAGTTGGCTGAACTGGCAATCTTTGAACCCCCATGACTTTACAAAAAGTGATCACAGGTGAAATATCTTTTCAAATTTAAGCTCAGGACAACAATACCTTTCGATTGATATAAAAAAAAATCCGTCAAAAATGGCTAGTTAAAAAGTCGAAATTTGTCTGAAGAAAAAAACCCACCCCGAGCATAAATATTCTGTTACTTTATATCGAAAGTCGGAACAATTAAAGTGGAACTTTTTCAAGTGTCTAGAATGCGGGTCTATTTTTATACCTCTTGCGTTTTTCGCAATTGTTCCGAGCTCAGAACATGCTTGACTCAATTCAATTTCGATTCGATTATTTTCTTTGGCACTTTGGCTTTAAAAGTTTACCAAATGTCATTCTTTTTTATCCCAGTTTTATAAAAGGCGAAAACCTCACTTCTCCTCAGGGATTCGACCCGTTGACCACCTAAAAAGCCTTACCTTTGGCACTGTTTCGCCGCATAAATTTTCGGCAAATTTTCGGCAAACTTAAATCAATTTTCGGCAAACCGACTTTAAAACAAAATCTAGATTCGGCAAATCGAATCTTAGCTTCAGGTAGTTTTTGCGGCCAAAAAATTTTAGGGGACAACACACGCTTAAAAACCGCAATTTTTGCGAAAAAACTTTCCAAAAAATGTCCGAAAACTTCTTTTTTGTTTTCTTTTTTTTGTCAAAAATTTGGTTGTGGCGCAGAAAGTTTAAGAAAAACATGGTTTTTAACGTATTTTCGATTGACCCAAAAAAGCTCCTCTCGAGAAAATTTTATATCTACGCCTGATTCTAGTTGGAATGTCGTAGAGGACGTGTCGAAGGATAAAATCGCTAAAATCGATAAAATCGCCTAAGATTAACTCTTTGCTCGCCTATTTTCAACTTTGTATCCTAAGTTACAAGCTAATGATTTTGTAAAAATTTTCTTCATATTTCAAAATTGCGTCCACAAACCTTGATTTCGGTTCAGGGAGGGGGATATTGTGTCAACAGCAAGATCTGTAAATGCTCCAAATCCCGAATCTGGATCGAGTGCAATTCAAAAACGGATGGATGTGTTAATTCTGGCTTCCAGACGGGGCAACTCTCAACTGAACAACGCCAAGAGCAACGAAGAAAACTTGATTAACATTCTCAAAATGCTGAAAGAGCAATCAAAGAAAAGAAACTTACAGGAACAGAAAAATAATTAGATTTACATTGAGTTTTAAATTTATTCAAAATGTCGATTAAAACTTTAAGAGGATCGTTGTTTGAGTCTTTAACACAAGATACCCCACAAAAACTTAAACTTAGAATTAATATCATTGAATGAAAACTAAAAACAGTTTAATTAAAAACAATGTTTGAGCAGTTTAAACGGCTTTTTGACTCAAAAAATGCTTGGAAACTATATTTGAGAAACCAATCAAAAATCTCAAAAAAGTCTTGTAGTGTTTCTCAAAACCGCTAAAAAAGCCAGAGTTTTTTTTGATAGGAAGTAAACCGATCCTAGCTCAAGGAAATCTTTACTTCGGAAACTTCAGCTGATAAGTTATTTTTTTTTATTTTGGCGGAATATATGTGACGGAATGACGGAATATTTGTGTTCGGTGTGAAGAAAATGGCGGAAAATTTGTGCTCGGTGTGATACTTTTTCTACAGAAAAATACCGCCTTTTAACGAACAGTTTTTGGATTTTTCAGAGCAGCTGAAAAACAGCAATGATGTTAGCTTAAAATTAGAAAGTTGAAAGGCGATTTTCTTGTTGCTTAATGCGGGTTTCAAAATTGCCATTATGGCCAATCTGGTTACTTAACGCGCAATATACTACGTTTATAAGCGTAAGCCCCTAAAACACATTCCAACGAAAATAAAAGTGTTTAGGCGAAAATTTTGATAATAAAAATGTATATTTTCGCAAAAATCCCCCTAATATTCCAGACGACATTGACAAGAAGCGGTTAAAGACTACAAAGCCGTTTGTCGGTTCAAGGTCGTCGGTGGGCGTGCTACGCGCGCGTCTCTGCTTCGCGGCGATCACCGGCTCTAATTTTTGTAAGGATTCCTACCCTCTGTTGGCAAGCTCGCAACTCGTACGCGCGGCTGCAGCTGTCACTTTTTCACCGCTGATTTGCTGTTTGAGTAATATAACGTGTATTGTGTATGTAGCATTGGAATGACGTAAGTAATCACATGCAGTTTCTGCTAAAATGTAAACTTTTTAAATAAAAATGTTTGCCTAAATTTAACATTTTTATTTTCGCCTAATATAGTTTTAGCCTAAAACAGCCGCCCCCTTTTTTGAAGTTTTTGAAGACTTCTTGTGATTTTGAACGAGTCGTTGAAAATTAGTGAACACTGATTCTGCTCCATTCCGCCCCCATTAGTTTCCTCATGAGTGGTGTATACCCAGATAGTCAAAAACAGTTATTAACAGGAAATGTTTCAGTTAATATCTGAAACTAAATACTCCCGCTCAGCAAGGGTTATTTGGTTATCCGAGTATTTGGCTATCTGAGACATCACCACAAGGCTTACTGCCAATCTGGATTGTTCTGTGCTCAAACTCTAAAAACAGTTCCGCACCGAGCGCCCAAGGATTTCATCGAATATTATGAATTTCCGAGATAAAAATTAGCCACTATAACTCATTACATATGTAAAATTTAGACCACGAAGTCGATTATATTGCCATTATAAACGATTATTAAAAAACATCCATATAATCTGTAATAATCGATTGATAATCCGTTTTTTTTTATTTCCCAAATTTGTTATTTTTGGAAACACTGCAAAAATGTTCCAAAAGTATCTACTCAATATCTCCTTATGGGAGAGCTTATAACAAACTCGATAAAATTCTGTTCAATCTCCTTTCCCCAAAGTTAAAGAATTCCCACGACTACCCCCCCCTCCCGCAGTTTTTAACTCCTCCACCCCCAGTTTACCGCGCTCATTTGTTTTTCTCCGTCCCAATGATTTCACCCCCTCAATCCCTCCCTCCCAAGTAAATTGGAGTAGGTAGGGGAAACTTGAATGGGAGCAGAGGGGGTACACTGGAGTGGGGCGGGGTTGGAGAGGGGGTCGTCCAGCTTGATTAGACGTTCGCAAGTTATGCTCAGACACACTTTGAAAGTAGTCTGTACATCAACTCGTAAAAAATGGAAAAAAATATAAATAAGTATTGAAAAAATTGCAAACAAATTAATAAAATCTAACGCGAAAAATTCAAATGTATATGTAGCAACTGCTCTAAACAAAGAATGCGATAACTTAACACAAATTTGTAAAATCTATCAAAAAATTTCATTATAAGTGATTATAATTGATTATCATGCATTATTTTGACCTCAAAAATTTTCAGATTATTGTCAATTTTTAAGGTTTATAATCAAAAATTTTCTAATTTTATAGATACTGACAACATAATGACAATATAATCGACTATGATCCATGGGCGCTCGGTGCGGGGCTACAGGTGCGTTATACATAAAAACTACAAGTTATTCCACACCTATGCTGATGAACCGATCACCAGTCGGATTCGTTAGAGTTTTGCCCTGATACAAGCAGTATGGTTTTCACAAACCTAAAAAAAATTTCTCTGGATTTAAAGTTGAAATTTTTTTCTGCCTTCCAAAGAAACTGATTATCATGTTAATTTTATAGTTCAGAAAAAATGTTTTTTTTTTCTTGTTGGTTTTTTCCAGATTTTTTAGTATCGAAAGAGTGTGATGCTTTGAGTTCAAATATAAAGTTATATAACAATTTAATCATATATTAAACTTTTTAATGTAACGTTTGCTTGAAAAATGCTACGTATTTTTGTTCGGAATGATTAGAGCAAACAATCGGTAGATATAAGAAAAGCTTTAAAAACTTTTGACATTGCGTGTTCCCGGGAGAATTTACTTTTCGTTTCATTTTGTATTTTGTAAAAATTTATAAAAAGTTGTCGAGGAGACAAAACTAATGAGATAATAAAAACAGAAATCAAAAGCTTCACGAATAAAATGACGGTATACGTGAGCTTGGATGGTTTTCTTCTCCATGAAAATCAGTGATGTCTTGAACTCAAGTTTTAGAAAAAAAATTGCAGGAATTCCAGAAAGCTGTCAATTTGGCTACTTTGTGACAATTAATGCGCAAAAAATGTCCGCTATCATCGGCTGAGCGGCTTTTCAATCCGCTCATAAAATTTTGCAATTTGAATTGAGGCAAAACTTTGGTATTTTAACACGTATTAGACGCTTAAAAAAATCACTCTGTACTTGGCATAATATATGGGAAATTTAAAAAAAATCAATTTTGAAATCTTGAATTTTTTTTCAGTTGATTTTTTATACAAACTGTTTCAAAGAAGTTAAAAGGCAGTCAGAACTTCAGGACTTCAGGGCTTTGCCCTGATACTAACAGTCTTGTTGAATTATCAAACTGAATGTTGCAACTCTATAAAGAGAATCACCGTAATTTTTTTCTAAAGATCGAATGCTACTATCGGACGTTTTTTACGCTTGCGATTAGGAAGCTGTAATAAATTGGGGCATATGTTTTTGCAAGTTTTTATTGAAGCTAGTTGAGGTGACTAAGCTAATATAAGACAAGCCAAAACTTTTTAGGCCGAGTAATTGTTTCAAGCAAAACAAAATCAGAAGAAACAATTTCTGAATTGGCCTAAAACGATCATGACCATAACTTTTTTTATTATGCAAACACACTCAAAATATATTTGTTGACCGGATAGGTCAGTGGAAAAATGATTAAGTGATTTTTGTACATAGTTTTCATAGTACAAAAACTCGCTGAATCATTGTCCACTAGACCTTTCTGGTCATCAGATATATTTGAGAGTCTGCATTGTAAAATTCAGTTTTACTCAAAATTTACGATCTATGTTGAATCTTTTCGCTTAAAATGGTGATTCGGCCTAAAAATGTTTTGGCGTATCTTACATTGGCTTAGTCGCCTCTTTTAGCGTCGTTTGAAGGGTGATAACCTATTTTCATTCGTGCGTGCGCTTGGGTTATCTGAAACTTCTTTTGTAAAAAATGAAAGTTCTTGTGATAAAAAAGTCGTGTGCAAAAAATTTAAAAAAAGTGCTTTTCAAAAAAACTAGGTGTTGCTTTTACGTTTCTAAAACCTAACAAAAAATATGTGTTTTTTTTCTGTAATTTTCCATCAACCCAACAGTAAATACAAGATAAAAATGACAATTTCAGCATTGGTTTCTGTAACATATTCCTACGTGCAATAAAATAGTTTATTTAGTTGAGAGAAATGGATGTTCAAATTTACCATTTCAAGCTTTTTTAGAAGATTAGTCAAAAAGTGTCGTATAAAAATCATAAATTTTATTGCTTTTTGTGTTGATATTCAGACTTTATTACGTTGATAATTTTAATCTGTAAAAGTTGAAGAAAAAAAGACTGAATTGAGTAGCAATGGCATCAGAGTTTCTAAATGTACACATTTATTTCTACTTTGGATAACTCGAATCACTATCATTAGCGTATACTTCTCCGTTACTATACAATTTGTTTTTTTTTTGGAGTTGCTTATCGGCAGTGAATTTTCTGTCACTGAATAAACAACATCAGAGCTTCTACATATATTTAAATCTGGTGCGAAAAGGTCGGCTCGCTCTTTGATGAATCAGACTTGGTGTTACCGATTTCAAGGGGCTACCGCGCTAGTCAATTCTCCGTGGAGCGAAGAGCGGAGAACCATTTTAACATATTGTGTCTGCGCAAGTCAATTTAAATGTCGTTCTTTTTAATCTAATGACACGGCCAATTTCTTTGGGGATTTGGTGCATTCAATTTTCATCAGCAGTTTAATGTATTTTGACTGGAAAAAGACAAATTTTGACGCTGTAATTCCCTTCATTTCCTTTCTCCCCTCCCTCCGATGAGAACCAGCAAGCGCCAACTACTCGACATCGGGGTCCGCTTAATCAATCTCTCTCTCAATCTCAAATTGAACATTATCTCCCTCACTCACTACTTCCCCCACAGCAGATCTCACTTCTAAACTTGAACCAACTTTCCCAATCCTGTCAACTTTTTAAACCCTTTTTTCGTTATCTCATTTTGAAAAGATTTCACTATGCTACATATAGGGCTTGCTTTTTTCGCATTCATAAATAGGCTCGCTCGCCAGCTCAATTTTGAAAAAGTTATAATAATTATAACGTTATTGGAGATATGACTAAAGTGACAACTTCAAAACTAACAGTGCTAACCTTTATAAAATGAAGAACTAACAAAAAACTAACTATACAAAACAAAGATAGCCGGTTGTAATGCAAGAAGGACAGGGTGTTCCGACTATATTCTTAAAAAATTTCTAATTTCTAAGTTTCTTTTTTCTAATTAAGTGTCGGTTTTTGTGCGAGGTGCGATGAAAGGAACTGAACAAAAGACTTTGATAGTAATAATACAAAAGGCATTCTTGACGCCAGTTTTTTTTATTCCAAAAAATGACTGGAAAAACAAAAAACATATAATTCGAAAGTTTCTTTAACATTTTGCAGTTTTTTTGAGAGTGTGAAGTTTTTTTCTCAAAATAGCGCTTAAGAAACCTTCGAAGACAAACTTTATATGAAAAAAAAATTATGATCCTAGGTCTTCAAAAAAGGTTTCATGGCTTATCCTTCTATAATAAGCCTACTCGATTGCTCTACTTGCTCGAACTTTTAAAACGGTTTGTATCGCCACTGGGACAAATTTTTGAAAATATTTTAATGTCGTTCGAATCAAAACTGAAAAGCTTTTAATATGATATATCACTGGCCCCATTCTGATGATTTATTGTTCTCCATAAAAATAAAGCACACCAGAATACAAAGTTTCTCCCTGTTTTCAATGGTCGGTACAACAGAGAGAAGAATTTCTTCATAAAAAATAACTCGAATTTTTTTAAAAGTTTTCTGTTGATTTTTTATTTAGTAACGATCATTGAATTGAGTAACACATAAAATCACCTACATAAATGATTTAGAAATGAATCGGGGTTTGACTTGGTTTTTTCATCAAATTCAATGTGATCTATTTGGTAGAGAAATTTTAAAAAATCAGAAATTCAGGCAACTTTTTTTCAACACTGAGACAAGCACAGTACGATTCGAGATGACACTCACATTAATTTCAAACTTAAACATTTTGAAATAAAATTTTTCAATATCAAATTGGTTCAAACAAAATAAAATCACCGAAACACATGAGAATATTGGGATCTTGTTAACTATTTATAACCTTACAAAAAATTTTGAATCAAACGTACAATCCCCCCAATCGATTTGGAGGGGAGAAAATAAGGATTTTTCATAAGCTAATTTCGAGTTTAGCCTAGATTCGTTCAAAATGAACCGTGTAATTACACGGGTTGACCAAAAAAACCTTCTTACCATGCAATTCTATATGTACAATAAATTGTATGAAAACTCTATGATAATCATTTTTCCATACACGCAATTTAATTGACTTTGGTCTACAGTGCTGATTTAAATTATCCGGACAAAACGAACAAAACTTGAATTTTCAAACGCGTTTTTCTCAAATTGGGTTAAGATTAGACAAAAAGTGAAGAGAACAAAAGTTGCTTAGAATTTCACCAGAATTTATATGGTGCCATTTTTTCTCCGAAATTCTCAACAAAAATTTTACCCCAAAAATGGGTCATTTTCGCTTTTTTCAATTAATCAAGAATTACGCAGAAACTCACATTTATTGACTATCAAGTGATAATTTTTTCTCTTATACTGGTTTTTGGAGATTTAACCCTTCTTAAACTTTGATGAGCTGCGTAAGAGGCTTCCTGTGATATAATTTTCTCATCAATTAACAAAGTAGTTTCTGCGTAATTCTTGATTAATTGAAAAAAGCGAAAATGACCCATTTTTGGGGTAAAATTTTTGTTGAGAATTTCGGAGAAAAAATAGCACCATATTAATTCTGGTGAAATTCTAAGCAACTTTTATTCTCTTCACTTTTTGTCTAATCTTAACCCAATTTGAGAAAAACGCGTTTGAAAATTCAAGTTTTGTTCGTTTTGTCCGGATAATTTAAATCAGCACTGTACTCAAAACTGGAGTCACCAAAGATTGGACGGTCTTGCATTTACGATGCATAGAAAACGACCTGAACTGTCTTTTAGCGGTCTTACTCACATGATATAACAAAAGTAACAATTTTTTAAATTTTGGCAACTGATCAAGGCATACATAAAGATGCCATACAAAAAAATAGGAGTTCTTAGCGTTTTTGAAAAAAAATATATTAAAGGAGAAAGAAAAAATCCAACTTTAGTGCATCTAAGATTAGGCTATGCACACAAAAAATCAAATTTGTGTTGTTGACATCAAAAAATGCTAGTCATACTACTTCTATTTCTGGAAAATCTATGATTAACATTATTTTGACAAAAATTTTTTTTATTTAGTAGGATAAACTGAATTTTATGTCAAAACAAGAAAAAGTTCGATGAAAAGTTCGATGACACCGTTTTACCAAAATAAATGAAATTTTTATGACTAGTATTTTTTCATAGACTTAGTTTCTGGAATTGTATGGTTAGCATTTTTGGTCTACAGAGATCAACACGGGTGAACTGAAATATTAATCTAGGTAGTTAACAGCATAAAAATGCAATCCCGCATAAAAAAGTAAAGAACACTTTTATTTGCGCATTTGTATGAAATGCATATTTTATACAGAGTTAATACATGCCTGGAGAACATTCTACGGTAGGTCACTTAGGGGGGGGGGGTAGAACTGTTGATCCGAAGATTCATTATGGGACGGACAATTTTTCTAAAAAAAAAAAGAATTGAATAAATTTCAGTACCCAATTTGAATTGAAATGCTGGGTGGGGTCAGTTAGATTTCAATTTCAAAAGTTTTCAGATAAAAAAACAACAGTTTTACATAATTGTGAAGTTGTAATTGATTACGTTTGAGTAATTTTTTCAATACTTCATCTTTCTGTGTCACGAGAAGTTAGAAACTATTCTGCGGGCGAGCATGTATAAAAGTGTGCTGATGAGTAGTGACGGGTTGATTAGAAATAGAGTAGAGGGTAGTAGTAGGGAGGGGGAGAGCGAAGTGGCATTGCAGAGGTGTCCCTTGCAGCAGATCTGTTCGAAGCCATGACTGTCTGTCCTGCTGAACACGCCCTGTGCACACACTGACAGTGAAAGCACTGAAACGGAAAAACGAGGTAGACATTATTTTCTGTCAGCCTTTCTTTGTACTAACTATCATACAAACTAGTATAAGTTGTCTAATCCAATCACTTGAGAGCTGAGAAAAGTTCTTCAAGAAGTGAAAAAGAACACCGTAAGGTGTGCTCATATTAAGGTTCGCATGGGTTGTTGTTTTTTCTCTGTAACATGTATAAGTTCAATCTATGATTATCAGTCGGAAAATAAAAAAGTTTTTTCATCAGAACACATCCATCTTTTAAGAGTCAGCCGCCTTTTTTACAGATGGCTTTCTATACATTGAGCCCTTATGTATTGATTCACTGGTACGGAATACGAAACAAAAAACATGATGACACTGAATGTGACTGTGGTCGGATACCCCTTATCTTGAAGAGGTGCTTCAATTTAGCATTCTGACTAAACTGCTGATATCAACACATTTTCTTATAAATAATGGACACCGAGTAGAACTCATGAACCTCTTTAACATCAGATTTTTTCTTCAGACACAAGGTTCCGAAGCGGTTCAAAAATTTCAACAATAATGCTTAAAAATTCCCCGGATCTTGTTAAAATTCTACTATATGGCTAAATTTGAGGTTATTTTAGTTATGAACCGAAAATTTGTGCCACAAATGGGCACATTTGCGTTTGAATAGGTGAAAAGGTCGTCCACTTGTTAAAATGTTTTCACTCTGAAGGATTGAATTACTGAAAAATGCCATCTTAAAGTGGATATGGAAAATATGCAGATAAATTTATCAAAGCCCACCTGATTGACAAAGTCTGAATTTATTATTTAAATCAGGACCACGTTTTCCGCTGGATGTATTACTGCAAAGCCGATTTAATATTTTCCAATTATCACCACTTCCTCAACATGACCT